>NC_064837.1:57846515-58149545 GCF_024166365.1 Elephas maximus indicus
ATTGTGAGCATTTGTCTATTTAGGAGTCCAAGCAATAAAACAAGGATGAGAAGAAAGGAAATTATTAAGGAATTAACACAAGAAGTTTTTCCCAGAACTGAAGAAGAAGAGACTAAATAAATATTCTCCTGTGAAATTTTAGAACCCAAGGATAAAGGAAAATCCTAAATATAGAGGGGGCAAACTGACTGATTACAGGTGAGATCAAGACCTCATGCTTATATTTGTTTGGCCAGTTCAGGGTTTCTGAAATTAATTTTTGAGTGAGTTGTCTTCAATTAAAATGCACAAGATTTTATATAAAAATGTAAATTCCAATCTTCTCTTGAAACATTAGTAAATCTGGCCCACATTTTTCCTTGGCAACAATCAACTGAAGTTGAGAGACAATTACTTCCTTTATCTGGAGCTGTTACTAATTCACCATAACTCTTTCCACTCTCCATATGTCTTACAGACACTGCTTCGTACAGTTATGTTACTGGTCTGTCCCCTGTAGACATGTGAGTTTGAAATCCTTACTGAAACTTGGAGAGGGAAAAACAGACCATCTACAAAGGATTTCAGACTTCTAACCAGCAAAACTGGATACTCAAAGAACAATGCCTTTAAAATCTGAGGGCAAATGATCTTTACCAAAATTATCTAAATCATGTGGGCCACATAACGACATTTCCAGACATGAACTCAGAAGGTTTATTTTTCATATGCCCTTTCTTGGGAAGTTACTTAAGGATGTTCTCTAGCAATACAAGAGAGTAAACCGAGAAAAGGGAGGATTTTGGATTCAGCAATTTAGAAGAGCAGGGGAGAAAAGTTACAGAGGGTTACTTAGCAGTCAGTTAATATCCGGTCTGAATGGAATTCTCTGAGAGTGGAGTCTTCAGGACAATGGAATATATCATATGTGGACAGCTTGGTTTTGCTCTGGTAAGCATGACCCCAAATCTCAGTGGCATAGAACCATAGAGGTTTATTTCTCATTCAAGCCAAAAGCCTTTGGAGACTTGGCTTTGAGGGCTGGCTTGAGGGTTGGCTTCTTGATTTCCTAGAGTGATGGATCAGCCTGTCTCAGGAACATTGCCAGGAGTGGAAAAGGGGCGATGTTGAAACATGTGCTAGCACTTAAAACTTCCTCAGAAGTGACACAGTAAACATTCACTCCCATTTCATTGGCCAAAGCAAGTCACATGACCTCACTGGTATAGGCCTCTGCTGGAAGAGGCATCACAGAGAAGAACATCAAGTATGGTGAGCCTAAACAACCTGCCACACATACTGTGATAGGAGAGCTTAGAAAATGTAAAAAAGGAGGAAACATTTTAACTTGATTCTAGGAACAATTTCTATCAAGCAACACAGATGTAATCACATTAAACACACCAAAACAAGGTTCCTTGATGAATAATATATACATGATAGGCAGATGCTATTTATTGATGTTCAACTTTCAGGACAATTTATACGTACTTACAGAACAGAGCGTAAATATCTTGGCATCTAACAGTAAAGGTATGGGAGTTGAAGAAGGGGAAGGAAGGAGAGGACTGGGCAAGGAGCACTGAGATGAAAATACATTCATATACATCCGTCTGAAAGTATGTTAAACCTTTGTCTTAGTCATCTAGTGCTGCTGTAAGAGAAATACCACAAGTAAATAGCTTTAACAAAGAGAAATTTATTTTCTCAGTCTAGTAGGCTACAAGTCCAAATTTAGGGGATCAGTTCCAGGAGAAGTCTCTCTCTGTCAGCTCTGGAGGAAGGTACTTGCCATCAATCTTCCCTTGGTCTAGGAGCTTCTCCACGCAGGAATCCCAGGTCCAAAGGACACGCTATACTCCCGGTGCTTCTTTTTTTTTGGTGGTATAAGGTTCCCATGTCTCTCTGCTCTCTTCTGTCTTTTATATCTCAAAAGAGGTTGGCTTATGACAATATTTAATCTTGTAGATCTCATCAGTATAACTGTCACTAACCCATCTCATTCACATCATAGTGGTAGAATTTACAACACATAGGAAAATCAGATGACAAAATGGTGGACAGTCACACAATACTGGGAACCATGGCATAGCCAAATTGATACACAGATTTTTTGGGGGACACAATTCAACCCATGGCAGCCTCCAATGCTTTTTTCATATGATAGGCTTAATCTACAAAATTTTTAACTTTGTAGAGTCTTTGTCAAAAATACTTAACACAATAAGGGAAATTGATTAATCCTTCAAAGAGTTGATATTAATAGAAACTGTACACTGCTGTATCAATTTTTCTATATTTTATTTTCATAGAAAAGAGACAGATGATACAAATATAGTTTATAACAGGAATTAACAAAAATATACAAGGATCTCTCAAGTCAGTGCAGATTTTGCTCATTTTTTATTCTTCCTTTATTTACAGCCCTGTTCATTAGAATCAATGTTGACAATGAAGACCCCAGGCAATAAGGAAAGATGAAGGCAGAAATATGATGAGCTAGTGTATTAGAAGACTATTCATTGATGTGATGATATAAAAACTTTTTTTAGTTAACCTTTTTTCAACAGAAAAATTCTATTAACTGGAGAAATATCTTGGCAGCAACTCCAGATTGTTAAGGTTTTTGCTGTGAAAGCTTATCACGAAAAACCATCGGCATATCTCACTGGTTCCTACAAGCCTGTACAAGTTCACCAAAAATGAAGCCAATTAAAAACTAAGCTAATTTTCTTCTTTACAGGGTAGCCAGCCTGATAGATAAGGAAAGAGGAGTAGATATCATATAACTAACTGGACTTCATTGAGGCATCTGACAAGTCCTTCAATAGGGCAGTCGAGAAAAACATGATTTAGCTATTGGTATGTTTATGTGATTAAGTGCTTGTTCAGAGGACCATCTCTGAATGGGTAGTATCAACCTAAAGTGAAGTTTCTAAGTGTCTGTCACTGAATGATGATACAGAAGTAGTTTTCTGCTTGCTTAGAGTTTATAGGAATAGTTTTCTGAAGGTTTAAACCAGCTGGTATGATAGGCTGAAATTAAGAAGATTAAATTTATTACGGTTGAATGTAAAATTCTGTGCTTCAGTTTAGAACTCAGCTGCCAAAATATGAGGGCAGGGAATGTCAAGGAAGACAGAAAGAAAGAAATACAGAGGAAAGGGAAGTACAGAGCCGGGGACAGTGAGACAAGGGAGGTAATATATAATATGGCCCTAGTGTACTGTTTACTTACCAGGTCATATAAAGAATAATTCAGTTCTGGTCACCACACTTTAAGTTAGACACTGACAAACTCAAATATCTTCAAAGCAGAGTTTCCAGATTATAGAAAGTTCTGGAACTATGTCATGCAGGGAATATTTAAAGAAATAAAGATATTTTGCCGAGGGAAGACAAGACTAAGGGAAATTGCATATCTATTTATTTTTGAGTTCAAGATCTGTCATACAGGAAATAGTACACTCAGTCTGTGTGATGATAATCGAAGAGCTGGAAGCTATTATTCTGGGCCAGGCACCATTCTCCATGTTTAACATGCATCCATCTATTTCCCATCTTCATAGCAATCTTATGAGGTTAAGTACAGTTATTTCTCATTCCCACTTTTTAGTTGTAAAAACTGAACTAAATTCATTTAAATAACTGACCTGAGGTCCCACACATTTAGTAGGTGTTAGAACCAGAACCAGGTTGCTAACGAGAAGGTCAGTGAGTTCAACCTGCCAGCTGCGCCATGGCAAACAGATGTGGCAGTCTGCTTCCGTAAAGATTACAGCCTTGGAAACCCTATGGGGCAGTTCTACTCTGTCCTGTAGTGTTGCTATGAATCAAAATTGCCTCGTCAGCAATGGGTTTCGTTCTGGTTTTGGAACCAGAACCTGAGCCTGAGCCATGTTCTTTACCTGTACCCTAATGGCTTCCCCATGGAATTGAGGGGCCAGAAATTAGACCTGGTATAGATGGTCCTGTGAGCAATGTTTTGAGTTGTTCAAGTAGATCTTTTCTCAAGAACTATTCAAATGTGGAATGGCTTGTCTTGTGAGAAAGTAAGTTGCCCATCGTGAGGGTGATGAAGTCAAGTATCCTTGGGGTGGGTTGTGGGGTGATAATGTGCGTTTGGTGGGCAGCCCTTCTGGTATGGCCCCTTCCAGATCCAAGGTTATGGGACTTTTGGTTTGTTTGCCTGACATGACTCTCAGCCCTTCTGTGTGTCTCTTGATAGACAGAGCCTTCTTTGGTTCTGCCACTGACATTTACTGCATGCCTACCTGTCTAGCTGAATTTCCTCATTCGAGGGCTTCCACCTACCTTCTCGGTTACCGCCCAAGTGCAAGAGTGAGACAGCTTTTCTAATATTTTATCCTACTTTTCTCTAAAATGTAATTTTTTTCCCCATGTTATAATTAAAGCGTTTCATGCTGGAAGTGGATTGAGATGCTGATCACCGAGGCCCTTGCTTTTCAAACCAGGATAGGCGACCCCTGGGGTATAAGCAAGCACCAGAGTGTGTGTGAACCTACATGCATGGTTCCTGGAGTGTTGGATTCACTTGATTATGTTGTGGGAAAACAAAATAATTTCGCTATTGAGTTAACATTCCTCTTAAAACAAACAGACTTTCCTGTTTGGTAAAATGCAAAGTTCTCATGAATTTTTAAGATAAAATGGGACATTTCAAAGAAATTCCAACTTGTAGAGGCTGCTTCAAGCTATGCTCCCAGATCCCCCAGGGGGTACTATTCATTTTCACTGCTGCTAAGGGTACTTTGGTGGAAAAATTTTAGAAGCAGTTATCCGGTCTAATCAGCACACTTTTAAATGAGGGAATTGGCATCCAGAGGAAATGAATGACTTGTACCTTCTGGGCCTCAGTTTCCTTATTCATTTATAATTTTGAGCCCTCCCATATATAAAGCATCATGCCAGGGACTATAACAAAGGTACAGAAAAGCAAAATGGTATTTTAAAATATCTTAGCCAGAATCCCGGCATCAAGTATGCAGATGTGGAAAGAAAAACATCAAACACATGGAATAAATACTCACACAAATATCCTGTAAAGCCCAAGCTTTCATCAAGATTTCCTGTTTCTTTCCTGTATAACCCGTTGGAACAAAAAGACAATTCAAATTGTCTTTTCACAAAACTCATTCAAGTTAGAAACAAACAGCAAACCAGGCATGGTAGGATTTCCTGAACTATGGAGATGTTTTTGACAATCCCATCATATCATTCTTTAATCTTATATTTTATATCTTCCCTTTTCAGTACAAAGCTTCTAAAGGGAAATGTAGTTAAGCAGACAAACAAGTGGTCAAAATTTCCAGGAAGAATAAATGTGTATTGTCCAATGATCATAAGAAAAAACTGGAGGGCCAACCCCTTGCAAGATACCATTATTTGAAACTTAAAATATTTTGGTATGAAAAAGCAGTAGTAAAGGTAAGATGGAAATCATAAGAGATAAACAAGTGGGGAATTTATGCGAAGATTGATTGGAATATTTAAAAAGCAGATAGCATGTGATTCCCAATCCTTTCCTTTAGAAATACTTAATTTTTTTCTTAAATAATTGTGACTTCAGTTTATTATAAAGGCACAAGTTTTATTATTAGGCATCAAATTATTATTTTTTTGATGTTCATTTGTTTTTATTGTACTTAAGATGAAGGTTTACAGAACAAACTAGCTTCTAATTAAAATTAGTACACATATTGTTTTGTGGCATTGGTTGCCAACCCCACAACATGTCAATACTCTCCCTTCTCGACCTTGGGTTCCCTATTACCAGCTTTCCTGTCCTCTCCTACCTTCTCATCCTCCTCCCTGGACTGGTATGTCCATTTAGTCTCTTTATGTTTTATGGGCCTCTAATCTTGGCTGAAGGGTGAATCTCAGGAGTGACTTCATTGCTGAGCTAAAACAGTGGCTGGGGACCATACTCTCAGGGTTTCTCCAGTCTTTGTCAGACCAGTAAGCCTGGTCTTTTTTTGTGTATGTATGTGAGTTCGAATTTTGTTCTACATTTTCTTCTAGCAGGACCGTTTATTGTAATTCCTGCCAGAGCAGTCAGTAGTGGTAGCTGGGCACCATCTAGCCGTTTATAAATATTTTAATTATCTAGATTTTTAGATAATAAACCCTATGGGGCAGTTCTACTTTGTCCTGTAGGGTCACTGTGAGTTGGAATCAACTCAACAGCAGTGGGTTTGGTTTTTTCGGTTTATAGCCTAAAAGTGTAGGCCTCTTTTAATTTATAACTGGTCAGAGGGAAGACAATGCACAGAGGTTTATAGATTGTTAGGTAGAAGGCAAGATCATGGACAGGAGAGTCCATGGACTGGAGAGCTAATGGAAGTGAGAATTGCTTGAAATTGTTTTGGTGATGGCAAGCACAATCTGACTAGAGTTTAAAAGTTTTAAAATTTCTCTTCACTATTGAGGTTCCAGATGGAGTTAATGACCATGAATTTATAAACCTCCCTAAAATCTCTTGGCTTTTTATATAACTTACTGATTTTTAAGCACATATATACTTTATTATTTATCCAGTGTGCTGCTATTCTGGGAGTCCCTTGTGGTTCAGTGATTAGGAGCTTGGCTGCCAACCAAAAAGATTGGCAGCTCAAATCCACCAGCCCCTCCTTGGAAACCCTGTGGGGCAGTTCTGCTCTGTCCTATAGGGGCTCTATGAGTCGGAAGTGACTCCACAGCAACGAGTTTGGTTTTTTTGGTGGTGCAAATGGTTAATGTGCTTGGCTGCTAGTTGAAAGGTTGGAGGTTCGAGTCTACCCAGAGGCATTTCAGAAGAAAGATCTAGTGATCTTCTTCCAGAAACCAGCCATTAACAACCCTCTGGAGCACAGTTCTACTCTGATACAAATGGAGTCGCCATGGATTAGAATCAGCTAGGTGGCAGCTGGAATGCTGCTGTTATTCTCTTTGTCTTGTTCTTCTTGCTTACTTTATCACACTCTTTTTAAAAGTATTTTTTGCTGTGCTCAGTTTGTAATAAATAATTTTTGAGCCTCCACTACATATTAGCTGCTCTCCTACTCAGTACTCGGTAGTGATCAAGACAAATGTGATCCCTGATCCAGTGAAGCTCCCAGTCTTTTAAGTCATTTCTTCCCACAACCACCTAATCCAGTGACTGCAGCCATGCTACAAGTCACAAGGAGGTCCTACAGAGAACAGGCCAAGTGCTGGGTTCCTAGCCATTCAGCTGCCAGAACCCAGGACCCAGGCTATGAAGCTACAGAGCCTGGGCTCGTGTGTCCAGGACAGGTAAGTGTTCAGAGCCCAGGTTCCTCAGAATGGGCACTGATACTTAGTGAAAGCCTATTGAGGCTGGGTCTCCTTTTTTTTGGCTCTGCCCAGAACTTTTCTCTGTTAAGTGAGGACAAGTGGTACCCTTATCTAGAGTGAGAATGAAGAGGGCAATGATGAAGGCAGTTCTTTTCAGTAACTACAGTATGAAGTATATGTGTTTAGTTTTAAAAATGTTTCCCAGATAGTGATCTGGCCAACTCATTATTCCCATTTTCTAGATACATTAAAAATCTAAAGTGGAAATAATGTCTACTCAGTCATTCAATATTTAACATATGTTATTGAGCAACTGCTTTGTGCTAAGCACTATTTCAGGTGCTTAGGCTATGGAAAGGGGCCCTGATGGTGCAGTTAACGTGCTCAGCTGCTAACCAAAAGATGGGCAGTTTGAACCTACCCACCAGCTCTGCAGGGAGGAAGACCTGGTGAGATCTGCTTCCGTAAAGATTACAGCCTAGAAAACCCTATGGGGCAGTTCTACTCTGTCACATGGGGAAATCAACTCCACAGCACCCAATAGCAATGACAAGGATATAGTAGTGAACAAAATAAACAGAACCCTGCCCTTATAGTAGAGGAGACAAACAATACACATTGCTGGGAGTTTAGATTTTATTCTGAGCTTGATGGGAAACCATTGGAGCATTTGATCAAGATCTGATGTTCAGGTTAGAAAGATCTGTCTAGCTTCTGTATGGAGAATTCTTTGTATAGAGGCAGGAGAGAAGCAGAGGCTAGTTGGGAGACAGTTGCAGAAGTCTGGCAAGAGATCACATGGCTTGGACGAGGGTGGTAGTGGTGAGGGTGGTGGCAGATGATCAGATTTGGGATAAACTTTGCAGACTGGATTTATCAGTGAATGTAAAATGGAGTGTGAGGGAAAGAGAACTCAAATGTGACTCAGATTTTCAACCTGAGCAGTCAGGTGAATTGTTGTGGCGGACACTAGAATTGAGTAGAGACACAAAAGAAGGTGCCAGGACCGAGTCCAGGGGTAGGCCAACAATTAGAGACGAGGAAGAGGTGGCCGAGATGGCAAAAGGAGACTGAGAAAGAGCAGCCAATGAGGTAGAAGGGGAGAAAAAAAAAAAAAAAAAGGTTTCCCAAAAGCCACATGAAGTGTTTCAGGAAAGAGCGGGTGAGTAACCAGTTGTTTTAGGTGCTGCCAAGAGAGGAAGTAAAATGTGGACCCAGAACTGACCATTGGATTTGGTGAGGTCAGTAGCAACCGCAACAAGACCAGATGCAGTAGAGTGTGGAAACAAAAGCCTGAAAGACATGGGTGGAGAAGGGAATGAGATGTGAGCAACCCTTTTGAGGAATTTTGAAAAAAAGGGAAGCAGAGAAATGGGGTGATAACTAGACGGGTATGTGGCATCAAGGGAGAGGTTTTTTTTTTTTTTTAATTCACTTCTCCACAAAGTAGCTATAGAGACCTTTTAAAAACATGTTTTTTGATAAGGATGGCCCAATCGAGAAGAAATATTGATGGTGTGGACAGTGATGGGATAATCATGAGGGCTTAATTTTTGCTTAACTTGGCAAGTGGGGATGGAATCCAGGACAGAGATGGAAGGGTTCACCTTAGATAACAGCAAAGACAGCTTATCCATCGAGCAGTAGAAAAGGCAGAGGCTGTGCAGGTACACAGGTCAGTTTGCTGATGAGGAAGACGAAGTAGTTCTCTTCTGACTACTTCTAATTATGCATTTTTTATTGCTTCTGAATGCTACATTCTTCTGTTCAAAATGATTGATGGATAATTGTGAAACATTGTGGTAGATGAAGTGATGAAAGTAAAGAGAAAGTAAAGACAAAGCCATATGTTAGAAGAGTTTATAACCTGGTTGATCTGTTTGGCCTTCTAAATTCCATAGTAGTTGGCAAACTTTGATGGTTTTTATATTTCATACACATTCAATATCCGTGACGTCCTAGATTAAGGGAAGTGCAAATTTTAAAGAACTGAGAGCATTTTAGGTAGTAGATAAAAAAAAAACATAAAGTAAAACAAGTTAAAATTAAGGTATATAGTTAAAGCATGTATTTTTCCCAAGAATTTTGAACCCCATCTAAGCGAGTGAAATCTTAGCGAATTTTCTCAATTTCTGTGGCTTGATTTGACCATCATTAAAACCGTGAAAAAAATTATTCTTGAAGCATTTGTCTGTCTGAATCCTTCCTGAGTCTTGCTTAAGATTTAAGATAAAAACACAAAAAATAAAAGCTAATTTTTCCGAAGTGTTAGAAGCTCATGGTGATTATTGTCAGTCGTCACTGGTGCTGGGCAAGTGTTGTGAAGTATTGAATGGGAAAGAACACGGCAGAGGACAGTGCTGCCTCCTGCACAGCATCCTTTATCAGCTTTCCTGCACATCATCGCTGTGCTTCCAGCCTTCAGGACTCAGTCTGTCATGAGCCTCACTCAGTAGCTTCAGTGGAGATTTGTCACTGGCCACTCATGGGTGGAGGAGCCCTGGTGGCATAACAGCTAAGTACTCAGCTACTAACTGAAGGGTCAAAGATTCGAACCCACCTGCCAGCCACCCCAGGGGAGAAAGATGTGGCAGTCTGCTTCCGTAAAAATTGTCGTTGTGTGCCATTGAATTAATTCCAACTCATAGCGACCCTAGAAGACAGTAGAATTGCCCCGTAGGGTTTTCCAGGCTGTAATCTTGGCAGGAGTACATCACCAGTTCTTTTCTCCCAGGGAGCAGCTGGTGAGTTCGAATTGCTTCCCTTTCAGTTAGCAGCCAAGTGCTTAACCATTGCGCCGCCAGGGCTAGGAAACCCTGTGGGGGCAGTTCTACTATGTCCTGTAGGGTTGCTATGAGACAGAATCTACTCAGAGGCAAGGGGTTACTCATGGTTGAAGAGAGAGGACAGAAGAAATGAAGATGCATTATATCCTGGCAGGCCGTTGAACCATCTCTAATAGCAAGTTAACCCATTGCCATTGAGTGGATTCGGACTCGTAGCAACCCCATAGGACAGAGTAGAGCTGCCTCATAGGGTTTCCAAGAAGCAGCTGGCAGATTCGAACTGCCGACCTTTTGGTTAGCAGTCAGGCTCTTAACCACTGCACCACCAGGGCTCCAATAGCAAGTTAGCACAGTAACATTAAACTTTTAAATAAAGAGGACACGAATGATTAAACTGAACTGTGAATTAATAGACTTCGTGGATGGCTCTTTTGTTTGTAAGAAACATCTAATTCTGGAGCCACATGGCCACTCACAGGTGACACATTCTCTGCTCTTGCCACATTGCCTGTTTTTTACTGTATGTTTGATGTCTTTCTGTCAAGATGTTCAGGAAGACAGACCATATTGTAGTTATTTTCTGTGCTAAAATATATTTTTGCTCTGACTCCAAAAAGTCAAAGCAGATTGTATGTCTTTAAATTTCTTTTTGTTGTGTTGTTAGGTGCCACTGAGTCAACTTCAACTCATAGCGACCCCATGTGACAGAGTGGAGCTGCTCCACGGGAATAAAAAAAACAAAAACAACCAAACCCATTGCTGTCGCGTTGATTCTGACTCAGTGATCCTGTAGGACAGAGTAGAACTGCCCCATAGGGTTTCCAAGGAGCAGCTGGTGGATTCAAACAGCCGACCTTTGGTTAGCAGCCATGTTCTTAACCACTGTGCCACCAGGGCTCCTAGCAACCCTGTAGGACAGAGTAAAACTGCCTTACAGGGCTTCCAAAGAGGGGCTGGTGAATTCAAACTGCCAACCTTTGGTTAGCAGTTGAATGCTTAACCACTGTACCACCAGGGCTTCTGGAGAGCATTAAACAAAAAACCAAACCTGTTGCCGTCGAATCAATTCCGTCTCATAGTGACCCTAAAGGACAGAGTAGAACTGGCCTATAGTGTTGCCAAGGAGTGGCTGGTGGATTTGAACTGCTGATGTTTTCATTAGCAGCCAATCTCTTAACCACCATGCCACCAGGGCTCCAAGAACTGCCCCAGAAGGCACTCTTATTTCTCATTTAAATACATTTTACATCATATAATTGCAATTTTTTTCCAAGATTCCAGCATCTTTTAGTAAGGATACAGAACCAGTCTACTGAAACTATGCTAACTTTACAGTTGATTCTGTCCCACTGAAGCTAAATTTTTGGAGCACTAGACAATTTCATAACCTATTTTTTGACATACCATGAGTAAGTACATGGAGCCCTTGTGGCACAGTGGTTAAAGTGATTGACCACTAACCAAAAGGTTGACAGTTTGAAACAATCAGCTCTGTGGGAGGAAGATGTGGCAGTATGCTTCTGCAGGGATTTAAAGCCTTGAAAGCCCTCTGAGATTGTTATGGCAGTGGATTTGGGGTTTGGTTTTGTATGTGTACTCTATTGCAGATGCAAAAAAAAAAAAAACTCAGAAACATAACCTGATGAGGATGTCTTTATCTAATTAAATGAGAAATGCCAGGGCATGATGCACCTATATTTTACTGTGGATCTTATTGCCATGAGTTTTACCACTTACGTAAAAGTAGTACTAAATTTCACCATTAAGAAGCAAACGTTTTCCATAAGGAGCCCTTAAGTAGGATGTGGGGTGATATGGATGTGTTACCTGGAAAGCCTCTTAGGAAAATCAGTCTTTTAATGGCTAACAATTTAAAGTAAAGTGCTCCTTGACTAATTTGTTGTTGTTGGGTGCTGTCAAGTCAATTCTGACTCATAGCAACCCCATGCGACAGAGTAGAACTTCTCCATAGGGTTTTCTTGGCTATCATCTTTACCGCAGCAGATGACCAGGTCTTTCTCTCATTGAAACACTGGGTGGATTCCAACTGCCAGCCTTTCAGTTAGCAGCCAAGTGCTTAGCTATTGTGCCTCCAGGACTCCTTCTATGACTAACAGTCTGATTTATATACTTATTGATAGGATACACAGTGCTTGAACTATCCTTCATCTCTATTTTTTTTTTTTAATGTAGCATGTTTACTATACCAAAACAAATGAACAAACATTGCTGTTGAGTTGATTCCAATTCATAGCCAACTTAGAGGACAGAGTAGAACTGCCCCATAGGGTTTCCAAGGAGCAGCTGGTGGATTTGAACTGCTGACATTTTGGTTAGCAGCCATAGCTCTTAACCACTGTGCCAGCAGGACACCTTGTTAACTATAGTTTGTGTTTTTAGTAGATAGTGATCTTCCATGACTACTGTTGATAGGGTTCACAGTGCTTAAACTGTCCTTCATCTCTATTTTTTTAAAAAATGTAGCATGTTACAGTAGTTTCTGTTTATAGTAGGTAGTGGTCTTCCATAACTCTTCCAGTCGCATTTTTCTGAGGTGGAGATGCTAGAACTGCCTTGGCATAGTACTGAGGAGAGGTCAAAAGTCTCCAGAAGATGAGAATATTAGAATGGTTTTGTTACTTTAGACCGGAGAACCACCACCTGGGAGGCCTGGAGGATGTACCCATCACTGAAGTACTGAGGAATGCACTAGTGATTAGGGCATTAACACCTCTGAGATGCTACACTTGACTTCTTCTGCAGGCCAGGGCTGACCGTATGAGGTGGTAGTGTTTCAAAATGGCAGACATCGAGTGGAGGCACTTAACTGTCATATTCAAGGTGGAAGTAATTACTGTAGTGGCAACGAGGCAAGACTGGCAGTCAAGGTTTCTTGTCCTGCAGGGATCTGTGGTGAGAGTGAATAGAGCATGGTGCTTTGAGGGATATGATAGCCATCTAGGGTGCTACTTGACTTGTACAACATCAAAAAAGAGTCAAGAGTTAATGAGTGAGATTTAGATAATTTTCCACTTAAGGGAAACTCATGGTTGTTCTTCAAGTTTTCAGACTTTAGTTCACAGACCTGAAACCCATGTTTGAAAGGGATCAGGTCCCTTAATAAAGGATTTTGCAGTGCCAGCACAGTAGTCCCCTAAAGCTGTTGCCATTTGACATGTTTAAGTACACACAAAGAAGAAAGGAAAAATTCTACCCAGATCTTATCTCCCAGAAATGACTATTGTCTACAAGAGATAGATTAAGTAGATAGATAAGTAAATATATAGACAAAAGTATTTTTTTAGAAACAGAACTATGCTATTTTTGCCATTTATTATTAAAATATTTAATTTTATGTGAAATTAGTTGAAAGTAAAGAAACAATGGGCTCAAAAATAGAAATGATTGTGAGGGTGGCACAGGACCAGGCAGTGTTTTGTTCTTTTATACATAATATCACTCTGAGTTGGAGCCAACTTGACGGCACCTAACAACAACAACAACAAAGAAACAAAGGAAACTGAAGGAGTTTCTGAAGTTAAAAAGTTTCTTCATATGAAACATGATTTTTTAGAAAGTTAAATAAAGATTTAAAAAACACATTGAGGTTAGAGTCATTTTTAAATTTCATGGTTCAATTTAGATAGCATTAATTTACTCCCTAACTTTAAAAAGTGAGGAAATTAGCATGCTTCTACTTCCTTCCACCCACCCCACCACTCTAGTTTATCAGTCATAGTGTAGGCATACCTCATGTTATTGCTCTTCGTTTTTTACAAATTGAAGGGTTGTGATAACTCTGTGTTGAGTGCCATTTCATCAATAGCATGTGCTCCCTTTGTGTCTCTGAATCACATTTTGGCAATTCTTGCAATATTTCACACTTTTTCATTGTTATTATATCGGTTATGGTGGTCTGTGATCAGTGATATTTAATGTTACTATTTTAATTGTTTTGGGGCACCACGAACTGTGCCGATAAAAGACAGTGAACTTAATTGATAAATGTGTGTGTTCTGACTGCTCTACCAACTGGCTGTTCCCCTGTCTCTCTCCCAGTCCTCTGGCCTCCCTATTCCCTGAGACGTGACAGTATTGAAATTAGGCCGATCACTAATCCCTACAATGGCCTCTAAGTGTTCAAGTGAAAGGAAGAATCTCATGTCTCTTACTTTAAATCAAAAGCTAGAAATGATTAAGCTTAGTGAGAAAGGCATGTTGAAAGCCAGTACAGGCGGAAAGCTAGGCCTCTTGCACCAAACAGTTAGCCAGGTTGTGAATGCAAAGGAAAAGCTTTTGAAGGAAATTTAAAGTGCTATTCCAGTGAATACATGAATAATAAGAAAGTGAAACAGCCTTATTGCTGATATGGAGAAAGTTTTAGTGGTCTGGATAGACGATCAAACCAGCCACAACATTCCCTTAAGCCAAAGCCTAATCCAGAGCAAGGCCCTAACTCTCTTCAATTCTATGAAGGCTGAAAGAGGTGAGGAATCTACTGATAAAAAGTTTGAAGCTAGCAGAGTTTGGTTCATGAGGGTTAAGGAAAGAAGCTGTCTTCGTAACATAAAATTGCAAAATGAAGCAGCAAATAATGATGTAGAAGCTGCAGCAAGTTATCCAGAAGATCTTGCTAAGATAATTGATGAAGGTAGCTACACTAAACAACAAATTTTCAGTGTAGAGGAAACAGCCTTATATTGGACAAAGATGCCATTTAGGAATTTCATAGCTAGAGAAGAGAAGTCAGTTCCTGGCTTCAGAGTTTCAAATGACAGGCTGACTCTCTCGTTAGGGGCTAATGCAGCTGGCAAGTTTAAGTTGAATCTATTGCTCATTTACCATTCCAAAAATCCTAGGGCCCTTAAGTCTACTCTGCCTGTGCTCTATAAATGAAACAACAAAGCCTTGATGAGAGCACATCTCTTTACAACATGGTTTACTGAATATTTTAAGCCCACTGTTGAGACCTACTGTTCAGAAAAAAAGATTCCTTTCAAAATATTACTGCTTATTCACAATGCACCTGGTCACCCAAAGGCTCTGGTGGAGATGTACAAGGGAATTAATGTTTTCACAAAGCATCCATTCTGCAGTCCATGGATCAAGGAGTAATTTCAACTTTCAGGTCATATTATATAAGAAATACATTTTTGTAAAGTGAGATTTCATCAATAATAGTTTTTTCAAGAAGGGCTTATAGTAGCTGTATTCACTGCATTTTTATATGCTGGAATCACTATTTGTTCCCTTATTTTTGAATGATAGGTTGGCTAGGCTTAAAATTCTTTGGTCATCTTTTTTTTTCCCTGAAGCTTTGTACATGTTGTCCCAGTGTCTTTTGGCACTAAATGTTGATCTTAGATTCTCTAGTCATCTCTTGGTTGCCTGAATTTTATGCTCAAGTGCCTTATTTTTTTTTTTTCCAGGAGTGATTTAGGTATTAATATTCCTTGAGTTCTTCCATGTTTGAGCTTAGTTTAGTATTTCTAAGTCATTCTTTTCCTCAGTCTGAATCAATTTTTCTTGGTATACAATGTTCCTTTTTCAGCAGTGTTTACTCAGCTCATTGTTTCTCATTTAGAGTATATTTTCTGGTGGAGTTAATTTGGCCATCAGTTAATTCTATTGTTTATTTCCTTGTCTTTGAGTTCTTTTATTGCACTCATGTTCTTATTAAGTTCTCCTATGACTCCTGCAACTCCAGTTGTCTGCTTTTTAAGGTATATTTTCTTTCCCTCCAGAATGATGGGTGGTCCTCTCCCTTCTTCCCTTCCTCTTTTCCTTCCTCCTTCCCATCCCCCTGCTTTGCTAATAAGTTCATCTCTTTTTTGTATCTTTTGATGAAGTATTTTTATAGCTGTCTAGGCACTTGTCCTTCATCTTGTTTGGCCTAAAGTGAGCAGCTCTGTGCAAACCTACTACACCCTCTCCTCACTTACTGACATGGTTAGATTCCAAAGACTAGGTCATTAATGTGAAATTGGTGTTATGCAAAAATGGAAGATGACCACATATTATGTGAGATGCATATGCCCCTCTGTACCCTGGTGGTGGAATTGGTGAGATGCATATGTCCCCCTGGACTCTGGAGGTACGTTGGGTATACTGCATTTCGTGCTGGTGCCTGAAAATGATAGTATTCCTGTGAACATGGAATCCTTGTGAGAATGTAACTTCCAAATAACACACAAGAGCCCAGAAGTATACTTACGAGACTTACCTTGCTGTACAAAAGCCAAAAGAGAAAGAAGTTTTGCACAATCACACCTCTAAGATGTACCACCTCATACAATACCCTATAAAAACAGTAATTTGTGGCACACGCCTGTTTTGTCCATTTCAAACAGTTACACAGGTCCTCACCTGGCTGTAGCAAGTACTGTCAGTGGGCCAGGATCTTCCCAATAAACCTGAGATGTGGAAAATGTAGGTGCGTGCTATATGTCTCATTGGCCATGTTAACGCAAAAAAAAGTAGATTTTTTTTTACTGTTCTCATAAATGCAAAATGTGAGATAATGACGTAGTTAATAAGTGAGGAGAAGGTGGATTTGTTCTGATATAACAAACGTGAATCCTCTTTGACTCCTTTTCTGTCTTTATTTTCAGTCTTCCTCTTAATTTCAGTTTGAAGGAATAAGTACTTTGCCGCATTTACTTTTCTATAGCCTGAGATTAAGATAGGGATAGGGGAGGAGAGCAGCCTGTTTTAGAGAAACTGATACCTGGCCTGTCTTCTAACATTTTATTAATGTCTTGCACCAGGACTTCCTCTAGATATTGGAGAGTGTTTTCTTTTTTTATGGGACCTCTGAGGCCTATGCTTCTATCAGAGGCAATTTCAGAATCTTCTGTTCCTTTGCTGTCTTATGAAATCTGTGGACTTATTTCTCTTTGTTTGGTTGCTGCCAGTGAATGTTATCTTGTTTTTTATTCCCCCGTTTTTGGTGGTGTTCTTTTCACAATTTTCAGCTTCCCTTGCTACCTTTATCCAGAAGTTCCAGTGGCACGTGTATTCAGTACAGAGAACAGATTGCTGTGCTGTTGTTAGCTGCCATCGAATTGGTTCCAACTCACAGCAACCTTATGCACAACAGAATGAAACACTGCCCAGTCCTGCGCCATCTTTACAATCATTGTTATGCTTGAGCTCATTGTTGTAGCCACTGTGTCAGTCCACCTCGTTGAGGTTCTCCCTCTTTTCCGCTGACGCTGTACTTTGCCAAGCATGATGTCCTTCTCCAGGGACTGATCCTTCCTGACAACATATCCAAAGTATGTAAGACGCAGTCTTGCCATCCTTGCTTCTAAGGAGCATTCTTGCTGTACTTCCTCCAAGACAGATTTGTTTGTTCTTTTGGCAGTCCATGGTATATTCAATATTCTTTGCCAGCACCACAATTCATAGGCGTGAGTTCTTCTCTGGTCATCCTTATTCATTGTCCAGCTTTCACATGCATATGATGTGATTGAAAATACCATGGCTTGGGTCAGGCACACCTTAGTCTTCAAGGTGACATCTTTGCTTTTCAATACTATAAAGAGGTCCTTTGCAGTAGGTTTACCCAATGCAATGTGTCATTGGATTTCTTGACTGCTGCTTCTGTGGGTGTTGATTGTGGATCCAAGTAAAATGAAATCCTTGACAACTTAAATCTTTTCTTATTTATCATGATGTTGCTTGTTGGTCCAGTTGTGAGGATTTTTGTTTTATGTTGATGTGTAATCCATACTGAAGGCTGTTGTCCCTTGTCTTCATTAGTAAGTACTTCAAGTCTTCTTCACTTTCAGCAAGCAAGGTTGTGTCATCTGCGTAATGCAGGTTGTTAATGAGTCTTCCTCCAATCCTGATGCCCTGTTCTTTTTCATATAGTCCAGCTTCTTGTATTATTTGCATACAGATTGAGTAAGTATGGTGAAAGGATACAACCCTGATGCACACTTTTCCTGACTTTAAACCAATCAATATCCCCTTGTTCTGTCCAAACAACTGCCTCTTGATCTATATAAAGGTTCCTCATGAGCACAATTAAGTGTTCTGGAATTCCCATTCTTCGCAACGTTATCCATAGTTTGTTATGATCCACACAGTTGAATGCCTTTGCATAGTCAATAAAACACAGGTAAACACCCTTCTGGTCTTACTGCTTTTAGCCAGGATCCATCTGACATCAGCAGTGATAGCCCTGGGTCCATGCCCTCTTCTGAAGCCAGCCTGAATTTCTGGCCGTTCCCTGTCGACATACTGCTGCAGCCATTTTTGAATGATCTTCAGCAGAATTTTGCTTGTGTATGATATTAATGATATTGTTCCATAATTTCCACATTTGGTTGGATCACCTTTCCTGGGAATAGGCATAAATATGGATCTCTTCCAGTCAGTTGGCCAGGAAGCTGTCTTTCACATTTCTTGGCATAGACGTGAGCACCTCCAGTGCTGCATCCATTTGTTGAAACATCTCAATTGATATTCCATCAATTACTGGAGCTGTGTTTTTCACCAATGACTACAGAGCAGCTTGGACTTCTTCCTTCAGTACTATCGGTTCCTGATCATATGCTGCCTCTTGAAATGGTTGAACGTCGACTAATTCTTTTTGATCTGATGACTCTGTGTATTCCTTCCACCTTCTTTTGATGCTTCCTGTGTCGTTTAATATTTTCCCCATAGGATCCTTCAGTAGTGCAACTCGAGGCTTGGATTTTTTCCTCACTTTTAGCTTGAGAAGTGCTGAGCGCGTTCTTCCTTTTTGGTTTTTTATCTCCAGCTCTTTGCGTATGTCATTATAATACTGTACTGTTTACAACAAAGTAAAGATTGCCATGTAATACAGTTAATCTCCTATCACTGAAACCATTCTCCCAGTAGCTGAATGACCATCTGTCGGGATGTTATATGGAGTATTCCTGGATTAAGATTAATTTTATACTAGATAATCTGTAAATTCCTCCAAACTCTTAAGATTTCATATTTCTATTCACTTGAAATGAAAGCATTCGTCATTGAGTTGTAGGAATGATCTAATGGTAGGCTTCCTAACAGTAAACATGTCCTTTCTTCCTTCTTTCCTAGCCAGAGGATAGGACCTCTCTCCCCACTTCCAATGGCTTTAATCCATTCTTATACCAGGTTTATGGAAAACAGATTTTGTTACATTTGGTTACATTTGAAATCATTTTAGTTAGTATTTTGTACCATAATTTATCCTTTTAATACCTTGTAGCACATCCTATCACTTATATAACTTGTATTTCTGGTATTGAAGTTTCTGACAGTGAAGCATGTTATTGAGCTAATGTTAGTCTTCCTTGTATAGTCTATGGAGAGGTAATGATTTTTTCCATCCCTCTTGTATATTTCTTTATAATATTACTAAACGGTGTTCAGGCCATATTTTGCTAGCGCTGATTTCACTATAAAACAACTACCAGGCCTAAAACTATGTATTCCAAGACTTCCTTTGCAGTTGGATGTCTAGCAGCTCCATCTTGGGCTTTCTCAGGGCCTGGAATGTACTCTTGCCCTTGGGCGTCTAACTGGAAAACTCAGTTGGAATGAGGACATCATTTCAGTCTGTGGATGATTTAGGCTGTGACAGGGACCTGCCACTTTCAGGGATCAATTAACTTTACTCTTGAGCTCCAGGTTCAAAGTTGTAGGGGTGGAGGAGGACCTTTATTCATCTCCTGTTTTGACCTACAAAAATGTCAGTTTCCTGTGGGCCAACCTAACAGTTCCTAGGCTCTAAAGACATTTTCTCACCGAAATTCCAGCCACCATGCCCTCAAGTCCTAGCATCTCAGAATACTACCAGATGCTTGCACAGGACAGCTAATCACTTCCATTTTCCCTGAAAGACATACCATTCTGTTTTAATACGTGTAGAGTAGGCACATCCCTAGTATAGTTATCTGGCTTACAGGTCAGTGCTTTTGTAATTAGGCATCTTGAAGGCTACCCTCCTGTGTTACAAGGAACTCTTTAGATGGTCTGAATTAAGCAGGGTCTTTGGGATGGTGCATCCCATTTCCCCGCTAGAGCGTATTGTGGGTTCTTGAGCACCTTGACTTAGAGGCATCATAGACCACTTAATATTCATCCTTGTGAATGCTGCATGCTTTTACATCCTCCATATTATCCATAATTTTCCACCTGATGATTGCAGTTAACACCATTAGACATTATTGTTGGTCAAAAAAGGTGTAGTAGTACAAGGTAAAGAAGTTATGCTACTTCATGTTACCTTTGAGATGTGCCCACGAGGACCAAACTGAAAAGTCCAAAGGATTATTTTAACGTTGCCTTTTTACATGGAAGAGGCCAGGGACCAGTAAAACCTTGGATTTTAACACAGACCCACGTCCATGATGACCTTTGTGGTCATGAGTACCATCATCAAGATGCTTCCAGAGCATTCGGGTTTTTCCTCTGAATACTTCCATTTGTCCTGAGAAAACACCTCTGCCAGAAGATGCTGACGGTGAAGAAACCTGGGCAAAGGCCAGAAAGGACCCATAACATCTTGAAGTTGGCCCAGAAGTGCTGGACTAGGCAGATAAGCTTGAGCTCTTTCACTTTAAAAGGCTTCTGTTGCTCACTATCTAACAACCTTGAGATTAAACTAGAGCACTGAGCAATAGGCCTTGGCAGAATAACAAACTAATAATAGTTTATAAACATCTATCTTTAGGTTTGGAAGTCCATTATCATGATTTCATTTTCCTTATATTTAAAAACAAATACACTGGAATTTGGCCAAGGTCATCAATCAGTCTATCAGAACACCTCAAACAACTCAGAGAAAGTTACTGTGGAAGTGTATTATTACTAGAGCCTATAATGAGGCAACGTCATTACTTATGATTTTACTGCTAGTTCTAGTCATGTGTCTTTTCTCGGGAGGAAAATTCTGTAATTCTTCTGCCTCTGTTATTTGTGGTTACTTTTGGTCAGTTGGTTACTTTTCCTTAGCACTGTGAAATATTTTACTTTCTGTCAGTTTAAATTGTGTCTATTCTCCCAATTTTTCTGAGGCTGTTGAGATCTCAGTAGAACTTTCTGCCTCGTTCTACTTCTCTTCAGTGTCTTACTCAAATCATTTTAACCAAAATTTATAATTTTATTATAATAATGCTTGGTAGTATAACCCTGAGTAGGAATACGAATAGGCCCAAGAAATAAAAATCTTCCAACTCAATAATTTATACACCAGCTACCTGAAAAAAAAAATGTCGTAGTATCAATACAATTTAAAATTCTCTTTTAACAGATTATAGTTGTGTGAATCGTGGAATAAAACATCGATTTTAAATAATCAAAGAAAATTTCTGTATTGCCTGGTATAGTATATTAGAAGAACATTTTTATTTTACTTTTTTCCTGTGTATTGCGAACAGTGGAATAATGTGAGAATAAAGACACCTAAGTGTTAAATAAGCGTTAATTCACTACACTACCACTTTGTTCTTAGATGCAAAATAAATGTTTCCATATTGCTTTATACATTATTTGGTTCTGTTAAGTGTAAGTATTCAAGAGCTTAGTTTACTTTCTTCATCTCCATAATGTAAGAAAAGTGTGAATGGTCAGAAATTTATTTTTTATTTTCCAATTCATTAAGAAAATCACAGTAAGAGAACCTTTTGAAACCTATTTTCTAAAGCAAATTTAATGCATGTTTTAGGGTTCTTGATTTGAAATGAGGGGGTGAGAATTTCAAATTTGAAAAGAAAACCACTTCTGAAATGTAATGCAGCCTGCACGCCAGGAGAAATGAATGCTATAGCTTTAAGATAAGGTAGTCTGGTGAGTCATTGCAGGAAACAAGATCGATTTGGAGCAGGCTCCTACTGTTAGCTTTTTTGAAGATGGATTCTCACGCTGAAAAATAATGCAACATATTCTAGATAACGGCAGTTTTTTGCCCCGAAATCCACCAAAACTGAAGAAAAATCCAAGTGACTGTTCTTAGCAGCTGTGTGGCCTGGAGTTCACTGGGGAAGCTGGCTTCCTGCAGTCCCCTATTCATCACCTGCTTCAAAGACAGCCTGGCTGGCTATAGTTTGCAGGCCAGGTAGGGTGCCATTGTGCACAGTCTGGGAGGATTAGTATCAAAGCTGCGGCAACCAGGCCCTTGGTCTCAGGCTGCCATTCAGTCTAGCAGGGAGAGGCTAAGACTGGCCAAGGTCACAGTCTCCAGTGTGGAGTGGACTGGGAAAGGATCCTGAGAATAGAATGCTTTTTATGAAATCATGGCGCAAGCTTGCAGCACAGCAGGTGCCCTTCTGCAATACATAACATCTGTTGATGTTGGTATACCGTAGCTGACAACGAGATAATAGACCTTTGAAATTTATCATTTCATTTTTAAAAACACAACTGTATCTACAATAATCCAGATGTGTATTTAGCTCAGATCTTTTTCTTGAAAATTATAAAGAAAACTGACCGATGTAATTGCTGCTCTTTACATGTATATATTTAAGCAAAAAGCAAAGCGTACTGACGATTAACCATTTATAGCCATGCTGATCAGTAATACCCAGATTGTTGGGGAGGAAATACCTAGCATTCATCATAAATTTTTTCCACATTCAGACATTTGTGTCAACAGATTATAGAAGGATTTACTGACTATGCCCACCTTCTTTGAATATTAGAAGGTTTGGCTGAAATCCCCCCAAAATGTGAGTCCTTCAAGGGTGAGGTAATAATGACACAAAAATAAAAATTTCCAACTTGGACAAATTAGAGAAAAATTAAGCTGTACATGAGTTGTCATGACGACAAGGATGTTCTGTTGATGAACTGTCCTCCTCATTGTCCAATCAGATAGTAGAGCTGAAGCTGGAGCGTGAGCAGGAGAAGACGCACCTATTACAGCAGCATAACGCAGAGAAGGATAGCCTAGTCCGAGACCATGAACGGGAAATTGAAAACCTGGAAAAACAGCTTCGCGCTGTCAGTGTGGAGCACGAAAATCAAATTCAAGAGTTGAAGAAACGAGATGCACAGGTAATTATCAATAGTATTTGATAAAACGGGTATCTATTTTTTAAAAAAGTCATCAGCATTTAATGTTTTCTTATTGATGCACGCTGTTTGATCATTTGTAAAACTGACATATAAATGTGATTTTTTTTGTTTTCTCCCCCCCACCACCTCCGTTTTGGGGATGAATAAGGCTTTAACTAGAAAAACCACAGGTAGCCAGATTAAAAATCCCATGGCGCGCTATAACTTGGCCTCTTTTTTATAATCTTGTCTCAGTTCCTTTCATGATGGATTTTTTTTTTTTTTTTTTAAGGTATCTAAGATGCCCCTTACCCCTCCCCTCAGCCTTAGCAAATCCCTATGAAATATATCAGGGCTCTCCCTGCTTTTTGTTTTAATCTCGGCAGGTAATAAAGCATGTGTTTTAATATTTGCTTTTCCTTCATAGTATGGCTTTTTTCCCTTAGACTCTATAGTTGATTAGATCACTCAGATGGTAATTGATAGAAATGACTTCAGAGAAGGACTCTTTCCCATCAGGTCTGTTGTTTTTTGCTACACGCACATACACACCCTCTTAGCCTCCATCTCTGTAGTCCCTGTTGGAAGCCATTTGGCAGAATAACCTCCAGCTGTGGTAGCATTTGACTCTTCAAACTTATGGATGAAATGTGCACTGTCAGCATGGAAAATTATCTTTATAAATTTCAGATGAAAAAAAATCTTACTGGGTGTGTATCTCTGTGGTACAATACATTCTTTAGGGTATGTATAATCAAAGGCCTTTAGTGTGTCCTCTTGAGGAGATTGCTGTGAAATTTTATTAGAAAAAGATTTAAGAGGAATTGATAACAATAAAAAGATAATTTTCTTTCCCAATAAAACCCTATCAGATACTAGGTCTAAACACCTCTTTTTCCATTGAAATCAAACCAGACTCTCTACACCACCTCTAAGTTTCTTCCCCTAGGTGTCCTTCCTTCTAAAATAGTGTCATTTTCAAGCAACAAAATAAGCCTTCTATTTGTTGTGATATGTATTTAAACGATTTAACATTGTCTAAACATAAAAATACTCCCAATTTAATAGGATGTTAATTCTTCGAGTGGAGAGCAGGAGGCGGTAAGGGAAAGAACAGGGATTGACTATTTTTAATTTGACCTTGAGTTGTCTTGTACTTTCTGAGAATAACTGGAACAATATAAATATACTCAGTACATGTTGTTTTTTAATTTTTTATCAACAATATTCATTTATAGGAAAACCATTGTCAATTTGTTTTATGGTGGTTTTCTAACTACACAGGTAGTCGTTGCAGTGGCCACGGAACCAGAATTTTCAGGTGGTTCCTGCTAGATTAACATGTCTTACACTTTTGCCGTCAACCTTTTTAAAGCCTTTATAAAATATATGCTAGTCTTTTTGATGTTTAACCATACATTTTATTAAGAATCTTTTCAAACTTATTTTCCCTCAAACATGATGTTAAACCTTACCATTGTCTTCTACAATATGGGATTTGGGTTCTGAATCACTGTAGGGTCTGTGTGCATAGAGGAATTCAAGAACTGATACAATAAAATACATTAATTTACATAACATGCTACTACTTTGGCACAGTTGTGAAAAAGCTGACACAAGCGGAGGCCAAATTTAGAGGAAATCTTTGTGATTTTGCGTATTGCCGCATCTGCCATATAGGGTGCGGTTCATCCAATGATAACAAAAGGGAAATTTTAGAACTCTTATGTATAATTAAGCCACACAGATAGTATAATGAAGTTATTAATTGAATTTCTTCCTACTGCAATATTAAGAGGACTGTATAGCCTCTTCAAATGCTGTTCCTGAGGATTTTTTTTTCTTATCTTTTGTGTCTTTCTTGCAACGTTTTATTGATAGCCTATTGCTGTCACGGGAATACCAGTAAGCAATGGAAACTTAGGCTAAATTTATTCTTGATCAAAATAAAATAATTTTCTGTATAAATTATACTTAGCTGTTTTTAGGGAATATATATTTATTAACATTTTGCCAATAAGTTATATTTTATCATATGTACCAAAATGCTAGTAATATTTATTTTTGGTGGTTCATTGAGATTAGGAATTTAATGTTTCCTTCAGGTAAGTTCTAAATTTGTCAAATATATCTTTTCATGATTATGGTACAAATAACCTAGTATTTCATACTTTGTAAGTCCTGAATTCCATTCACAAATTAAAAAACAAACAAACAAAAAGATTTTTAATTTTTATTTTAGTTCCAGAGAGAGGCATTTGTTTTATAGTTAGCGTATGGCTGCTCCAGTTTAGCAATGGAAGCCATTTTGTAGAAAGGACTATTTGGAATACAGAAGAGGACCAGTGAAATATCCATCTTGGACACTATGGCTTTGTTTGCTGCTTTTCTTCCATCATATTTTCAAATGAAAACAATATCCTAAACTATTTTTTGCTTTTTTCAAGTAAGTGATATATTTTATAATGATAAGGGAATTATTATTATAAAGCATAGATACCTACCTTAAGGTAAATCATATCAATTAAGAGCTCCATTTTGGTAAATGTGATACATACCTATTACTGGTTAGTTGTCATTCAAACAATTTCTATTTTTTAGAGAAATTATAAGACATGGTGGTCCTACTGAGGACAGTTAAAAGATTTTCTTCATTGTACTTAGTGTACTCAGTTAACTAATTCTATGTGTCTATAGTATTTTTGTCATAGTACTTTGATTTTCAGTGGCAGGATTTTTTATGTGATGATACTTATGTTTGCCAAAATGCACATTAAATATGATTACTTTCATACAAGATGTTCATGTCTGGTATCTATCTAAGGTCATGATGTTTAAGAAAAAAACATCCAGATCAGCAGAAATCAAAACATATAGAAATCCATAACCTCATTGTCAGATGCTTTTCATTTACCAGGTTCCTCTTATTGAAATTATTTTGGACGGTGACTGGTTGATTCGATTGCATTTTTTAATAAAAGGAAATTTGTAAAAATCATCTAGGACAGCTTCTTTTAACATGGCAGTTCTGTGTTTTGCTTTTGAACAGCAATCTAATGAGAGAATTTCTGCTGTTCATGCTTTTGAATTAGAAGAAAAACAGAACATTGGTTCTTTAATCCTTTAGCTGTCCTTTTAGAACCCTAAACCATTTAGAGATTGCTTGATTTTTTATATTGTTGCTGAAGTGGATGGTGTATGTCAGTACAGTAGAGACCATTCCATAGAATATTTGCTTTCTGCCCCAAAGGTGGAGTCACTGTCTTAGGACAGCTGTCAGTATAACCTGTTGAGGTAAGACAGATTGGAGGAGTCAGGGTCACGTCAGCAACCACTGTGGACCACAGTCGGTAAAACTGCAAATTAAGGACAGCACATGGAGAGGGTCACCAGAGATACCTGAGAAAATATTAAACTTAGCATTTACGTGTAGTTAAACATTGCCATCTAAATGCCATTCTTGATTCCCTAAACTGAGAATCATGATTCTAACGTGAATAATTTTTGCATGATAAACTGACAGATTGTCTTGATTTTGCCATATTGATTCACACTGAGAAGCTAAACCTATCATTGATTATAAAATGTAGAATCTGCAGGATTTCTCTTCTGCCAAAAAAAGAAAGTTTTTCTAAATAGAATTCATAATAAGACAATTTTTAAAATTATGTCACAATAACATTATTTTCCATGAATTTGGGCATTTGGCCACAAGATAAAATCTGCATTTATAAACTGGGTGTGTGTATGCATGCAGTGGATCTAACGTTGGTTATTACTCTTCAAAGACTACTCAGAGGGCAGATTTGACAATACGTATGGTCTGAATGGAGACCCTGGGTGCTGCAAATCGTTAGCTGTGCTCAGGGCTAACCGAAAGGTTGGAGGTCTAGTCTACCCAGAGGTTCTTTGGAAGAATGGCTTTTTTTATCTACTTCTGAAAAATCAGTCATTGAAAGCCCCATGGAGCACAGTTCTAAGAAAACTGTCACACACATGGATTTGACATAAGTCAAAGTTTGCTTAATGGCATTTTTTTTTTTTTTTAATAGCCTGAACATTATTGTTACAGCCTATATATGGCCTGTGGACTTCGGTAGCATTTTTCTGTTGATAACCCTTGGTTTTAATTTATTTATATCCAAGCTGCTTTCAGAAAGGATTTGAGGCAGCATTTTGTAAGAAACATACAGGTAAAATATAACTGAAAAAACAAGCAATAAATGATATTAACTGCATCAGAAAATCGATACTAAAAATTATGCCGTATCATTAAGTACAAGTTTTAGCTCTGAGCTTACGTAGAAGCCACAGCAAAGAGGGAAACATGATGCCTATCTAATTAACTAATGATAGAAGTTATACTAGTTCTCTTGTTTTAATAGCCCTGAGTTCTGAGAGAAATTTGTGATATGAGACTTAATATAAAGAACTGACCAACACTTCTGATGATGTTCTTTATATGTTAAAACATTTGGAAATCAGGTGTGAAAAGCTTAGGTTCTTTAAATACCTTCATAAATATGTAACTGGCAGATTTTATTTTTTAAGATTTTATTGTGCTTTAGGTGAAAGTTTACATCTCAATTTAGTTTCTTATTCAAAGATGTATGCCCAAATTGTTTTGTAACATTGATTGCAATTCCTGCGATGTGTCAGCACCCCCCCCCGCCCCCGCCCGGTACCCCATACCCATTCATCTGCTTTTCCTGTCCCTTCCTGCCTTCTTTGCTTTCGGGTAAGTGTTGCTCATTTGGTCTTATATACTTGATTGAACTAAGATGCATGTTCCTCACATCTGTTATGGTTTGTTTTATAGGCCTGTCTAACCTTTGCTTGAAAGGTGGACTTTAGGAGTGGCTTCAGTTGAGTTAGCAGGGTGTCTGGGAGCCAGCAGATTTTATTTTAATGTGTTACATTTCATTTTAATTTATTGAGGATACTATTATTATCAAATAACCAAACAAAGCTGCTTCGGAAGACCCAATGTTATAGATATTATGAATCAAAATATGTTTTAAGACACAGACCTAGCAAATTTTAGTCCTCTTACGATATCACTGTTCCAGGAACATTTGCAAATTGCCTTTTCTTGAACAAGTAAAAGTCGGAAACACGGCTGAGAGTGGAAGTAGCCTAGAAGTTAACACCCTGACGTTAAATTCCAACTGTGTTACTGTCTTTCTTATACCTGATTCTCTTGTCCCCCGGATTTATAATATGAAAAGCTATAAGAAATAACAAAACCAAGTAGTAATTCAGTCCAGGAGTAGAAGATACACGTACTCACACTAAAATGGCTCATATTCTGCCTGTATAACCAAAATAATATTTTATCACCAATATTTACTCATTAATATCGTTTACTAGGTTCTGAGATGGTAAATATTCTGATAGCTTTGGGTCGGACTGGACTGATCGCTTAGAAAAGCCAAATATATAAATAATATATAAATATATAAATGATATTTTCCTCCAGTATCACAGGGCTGTTGCTGTTAGTATAACCCTGCTTTTTGTCCCCACTTTTCCCTGGTGACACTCCTAGTCACATAAGAGTGGTTGCCGGTAGTCTGGCTGTCTGTACACGGCACTTTGATATTATCCCCTGATAGACTCGTTATTTGTATTAGACGGAAGAGTGGAATTAAGTGTGTTTTAAGTTCTTAGTGAGTTTTGCTGCAGTGTACAAACTTTAATGTCAGACATTAGAAGAGTTGGTGGGAAAACATCTTTAACATTTTGCTATTAATTTGCAACGGTGCCCTGGTGGTGTAGTGGTTAAGAGCTCGGCTGCTAACCAAAAGGTCGGCAGTTCAGATCCACCGGCTGCTCCTAGGAAACCTTATGGGGCAGTTCGACTCTGTCCTCTAGGGTTGCTATGAGTCGGAGCCAATGTGACAGCACAGAACAGCAACATTATTTTGCAGAGAGAAAACAGGACTTTTTCAGTGTACTTGTGATAAAAACCATACATTGTAATTGTCAATTTATTTTCTTTAGATGTAAAGAAAACCGTTTTGTTTATAGTTTAAGTGCTGTATTTAAAATATCCCAAGAACATTCTGTGTACACTTAAAACATATATAGGCCATTTTTAGAAACTCGTGGGGAAATGCAGTGTTCCCTGACATTGAAAGCCTAGATCATACAGAATTTTCCTAATAGTGAGGGCAAAAATCCTTCTTACATTTTGACATAAATTATTGATAAAAAGGTCTCGTTCTATTGGTATCCAGTAGTGGTATATCTAGTACGTTACATATAAACTTAATGATATGTTTATGTTACATATATATTATATATTAGTGTATATAAGAGTACTATTTCTTATGTACTTAATTAGGAGAAAACATAGGGAAAATGCTCTTTCAAGAACAGCTTGTATTTTTATATGTCACTAGCTTTCTTTTTTTATTATAATTCTAAAATTCTGTAATCATTTTCTTCCTACAAGTACTGAAGTAGCACTATATACCTATCATTAAACTACTATAGATAATTCAACTTGGCCCTCATTGTGGAGAAAATTATATTAAGCTTAAAAAACAAAAATACTGTCTGAAACAAGGAAATTAATTTCTCTAAGAATGATCCATTTGCAGAAGTGTTACATACACAGTGTATCTTCAGTCCTGTGCATATTTTTTATAATGTGGCAGTTACCATGGAAACCACATTCTATGGTTTGTAGTCCACTTTTAGATAGAGTCTTCCTTTTAAAGGCAAACCTTTAAATGATAACAAAGAATTACCTTTGATTTAGCAACTTAGCACCAGTTAACGAAGATTGCTTTAAAATCTGTCTTTTGTTATTATACGCAATGGATTTCTTTAACAATAGTAAAATTGCTCTTGAAGAAGAGGTAATTAAATGCTGGAAGTATTTAGAGGGGGAGTATGATGTGAGTACTCTGCAGTGGTGAAAATTGGCAAGACAAGTCTGTATACAGTGTGTTGTGCCAGCTACAGAGCTTTCAGCTATATCAAGTGTACACGTATTCAGCAATAACATAGTCAGATTAGGTAATCTAAAGAGATGACCAAATCCCATATTTTTCAATTTACAGATAAGAGACCTATGGTTCAAGGACATTATCTTGCCCAGTGTCACAGAACTAGCAAACCAGGGCTGCTTAATCTAAATTAAATTCAGTGATCTTTGTTTCCAGCTCAGCCTTTCTCCAAGAAAGATTTTAGGTTTGGGGAGGGGTTTGGACATGGCAGAAAAGGAGTAGGATTGTATATGAATCTCTACGTATCAAGGGAAAGAGACACCCGTACTCTTTGTTCTCCATGCTGAGGTTCTCATAACAATTTGCATTCTGCCAGTGACGTTGCTACAAAGTCATAATTGAATAATGCTGTTTGAATTCCAGTTTTAGTAAGCAGCACCTTCTAGAACAACACTGAATTTTTATGCTTGTGTGTTTCCCAAAAGCAGCAGCAGCAACAAATATTTATTGTATGCTTTCCATGTGCCAAGCTCTCTGCGAGGACATTTACATAGCAGTACCTCATTCAACACTTCAAACATCCTATGAGGATTAACTTTCTATTTGGAAACTCTGTTTCCACCTCTTACCTGGGTCAGAAGGAAACTGCATACATTTCCGTTTTATCAATGAGAAAACATTCAGAAAGCCTACGTGCCTAGAATTACATAGCCAGTGGTGCAGCTGGGACTCATGGTAAAGCCCCCTGCCCCATATGCCTGCTATGTATGAGCTTGTTGTCTCTAAATTTTATTTATTCCACACAAACCTATTATATCTTCAGTTGTGGGTTTTCAGTAGATTACTAGATCTTAAATACTGATACCCAGAACTCAGACTATGTAAATCCGTATCAGGTGTTAGACAGTACTTTCAGTCTTTCTCCAAAGTCATAAGTCATGGCTCTGTCTCTATTCTTGGATAAATTTAACCCTGAGGAGATAAGGATTTCCTGATATTTTGTGTGGAATATAGTTCTTTCTCACAGATTTCAAAATTTGTGTAATGGGAAGATGAATTAGGTTTTGAAATGGATTCTTTTTTGGTTTTAACGTTATTACTGAAATTAGATGTGTTCACACTTAGAGTCCAGGAAGTTTTTTTTTTTTTACTCAGTGGGGCCTACCAGTCTCCAGAAAAATTGCTTAGGAATTTACAGTTAGTATTGGTGAAGTAGGAAACCTGGTAGCAGAGTGGTTAAGAGTTATGTCTACTAACCAAAAGGTCAGCAGTTCTGCTCTGAATCCACCAGGTGCTCCTTGGAAACCATATGGGGCAGTTCTGCTCTGTCCTACAGGGTCACTATGAGTCAGAATCGACTCGATGGCAACGGGTTTGTTTTTTGGTTTATTGGTGAAGTATGGTTTGTTGTGAATGGCTAATGGTGGATCTCTTATATTCACATAGTATTTTGGAATATTACATATGAGCCATTCATTTTATGGAATGAATTTTTAAACCTCAAAGAATTCAATGTTAGTATTTTTTTTCCCCCTAAAGGAACCCAAATAAGGACTTTGTTTTAATTTCTCCTGTTGTGTGGTAACAGCTAGTCAAAACCTTTAAGAAATGGGCTCAAGAGGGTTTACTAAGTTCAAAATGGTTTAATAAGTTCAAACTAGGAGATCGTCCTAACAAATACAAGGTGTAATTAGAAAATATATTTCTTTTAGAACCCTCAAAAAAAATTTATGTCATGCAGTTTTGGCTCAATTCTAGAGCTATTTTGGTCAAAATAAAATTTAAGGTAATTAAAAAAAAAAAAAAACCCAGAGATAAATCACTATTCCACATACCGAATGTCATTTCCATTGACATAAGGAAAAATGCCTTCAGTTATTTTTGCATATTGCTCTTTCTTCTCCTCTTCACCTCTGCCTCGAATGAAATTACTAAGAATGTTGGCAGAAATTACCTCTGAGGAAATATTGGATGAATAACTCTTCTTCCTTGATGTCTTGGAGAAGTCATTTATGGGTTTCTGACTCAGTCAGTTCTGTAAGAGACATCCCTGATGTCTTCATTTGTATATTTGAGGTAATTTTTGTGTGACAGAGAGGTTGAAGCCAAAGTGCAAGAAATGATTGGCAAAATGATGATATCATGAAATGTTCAAAGAGTTGGCAAATTGAAGCTTATTAAACTGTCATTTTGTCTTCCATTCAGTACTAATTGGAATCATGCCTAGTTGCATGAAATGAGAAATATTTAACACCTGAGCATTTTTCATGACAGAAATTGATGTCAGGGGGACCCTAAACTCCTATTTGAGGAGGAAAGCAAGGCATTACATGAAAATAATAGTCTGTTTTCAAACTACTTTAATATTAATGGACAGAAAATATTTGAAAAATGTCATCATTAGGCAGAAGCTTTTAGATAATAAAAATTGGCCTTATGGCTCTTACCTTTTAAGGTTTTACAGAATATTGAGTTAAAAAAGCATTGAAATTAGTGGGTTAGTGTGAAACTTGGAACTAATGTTTTTAATTGAAACAAATATTAAAATTCAGTGAAAATTATTTTTTTTACTTGTTTTATTACTTTTTTAAACTACCTAATGTCTTGACTACTTTTGGATATTAGTACACTAGGAGTTTGCGAAAGATCACGATAAATCAGAAAGAAACAATACACAATGAGACTTCTGGAGTTTGAAAACGTGTGTGATTTTTCCAGTTCGTTTTCATTGGTTTTGCTTAGGCATGAAATCAGGGCCTGACAGTGTTAGTAACGTTTGAAGATGAGTTAATGGTGTCCTCAGAGAATGAAGTTTCCTGAACTACGTGGCCTGAATCTGGTCTCTCCCCTTGTTTCTAGGGGCAGTTTCAGTGTAGCACTAGTCTGGAGGCACGTATATGTCCCCCTCCCACTGGCGCTGTTGTTCACCCCCTCTGTGGTGTGTTGCAGGGAAGCTTGCAGTAAACAGGGAGCCAACAGCCAGGCCCAGCGTCTCAGAGTAAGGGAATTTTCCAGTGGGAAGGCTTGGAAGTTGCAGGTCTTTGAAAAGGTTAAAACTAAACTAACGATTCATTTATCTTAAATGTTCCTTAAGTTAGTATTATTAATGAAACAAACCCCAGCTCCTTAGAGTCAGGTACGACCTTGTTTATTTTCATATTGGCAAGATGTCATTTAAGGTACAAAATGCATGTGTTCACCAAATGTTTCCTGAAAAGCTATTTTTTGTAATGCAAATATTATTCTCACTTATTGTGCAAATTATACAGTAACTCCAGTTATAGTGAGGTTGGCATGTGCAACAAGAGAAGTGGAGTGTGAGGGCCAAAAATTTTCTCTTCTTCAGTTATTCAAAAATGACTGCCAACTCTGTCATTATACAAAAGTCATGAATTCAAGAAGTACTGTGTGCTCCTGGCTTGTCTCTTGAAGTTGATCCTGACCGTGAATGTGATGGTCCAGACTGTGGCTGAAGCGTGGAAATGCATTCTTGTACTTTCACCTCTGTAATCATTTCTAGTGACATAGAAAAATCACCAACCATTGCCATGGAGTTGGTGTGCCTTTAAAAAAAAAAAAATTCAATTCAGAAATAATAGTAAAGTGATTGTGCTTATGAAAATCATAACTATTTTGGTTGCTTTTTGAAATCTCATTGTTTCAGACTGATGTTGACAGAACAGAACTATGTTACTTGAAAGTTTATAACTGTGACTCCTCAGATTATATATATTGAAAGTTTATTTCCATATAAAATTTCATGATCTTTGAAAATTAGACAAAAGTATGTATGTGAATAGACTTTCTCCAACTTGATTCATTCATTCAATAAAGAATTTTTGAGTGCCTATTTAATGCCAGGACCCAGGGCTGGACTGCATAGAAGTGACCTTTATATCCTGGTATATGTGAGTGTTGCCCAGAGGTTGTATAGGGCACAACTCAAAGGCCATAAATGGGTTCCCACACTGGGTACAGCAAAGAACAAGGGAGACGAGTACTCTGCTCTGAATGAACTTACACTTGAAAGAGGGAGGGCAGATGTAATACACAAAAACAAATACACACACACAAAAATATATGTTAAATAGCAGTAACTGGTTGTTAGAGAATTAAAATTGGGTGATATTACACAGTGACCAAGTGTTAGTTGGTCATCAGAGAAGACCTCTCCAAAGAAGAGACATCTAAACTGAGATCTGATTGATGAAAAGGCAGGCAGACTGAGGGAATAATTGGTGGGACAGTAAGCCTGGTATATTCAAGAAATGAGGGAGGAGGCCAGTGTGGCATGAGCAAAGTGGGCACGGGGAAGGGCAGCAGGTAATAAGGTTGGAAAACAGGCCCAGGGGCTTTTAAGCCCTGGTGCAGAGTTTGGATCTGATTTTTTCACATGTGACAGGAAGACAGTTAGAGGCTTTTAAGCAGCAAGGGGGCACCACCTGATTCATATTTTTAAAAGATCTCTGGCTGCTGTGTATAGTTCTGGGTATGTTTGTACCTCATATGTATTGGAGCCAATAGGACGTACTGAATGGACTCAGAGTGGGGAGCGAGAGAAGGAAGAACTCAGGGTAACTCCTGGAGTTCGGGTTTGAGCAACTAGATAGATGGTGGTGTCAAATATGAGGAGGATTGGCAGGGAACAAAAACAAAAGCAAGAGTTATGGTGTTGCCAGTCAATGTCTGAGCTACATCCTAAATGTCCAGACGGAAGTGTATCAGGCAGGGAGCTTGATATGCAGGTCAAGATTCAATCTCTACCAATTACTATGTCTGTAAACCTGGGTAAGTCACTTACTATGTCTGATCATTTTCTATATCTGTAATATTTGTTCATTCATGTAGTGGCATTCATTGAGCTCCCACTATGTGCCAGGCACTATGCTAAAACCTGGGAATATTCAAAATGGAAGTGTCCTTGCCTTCCAGTTTATAATCCGTGGGATGACAGAGAGGGTCAGGAGAGATGGTCCTAAAAGGTTGCATAAAGGAGATGTCATATACATTGAATATTTAAAATGAGTAGAAATTCACCATGCAAATTAAAGTGGGAAGAACATCATAAACAGGAAGAGTACCATGATTAATATTTGGAGAACACTTTATACCATGTTGAGCCTGGACTGGATCCTGTTGACCCAAGGCCTCCAATCTGGAGTTTGTACTGCTCTTCTGTGTTTCATTTCTATCTCTGCAATGTTTCTTCCAGCTCTTCACTTCATTGTCTTTCTTGTAAAATTTATTACCCTTTTTGGTGATTAATACAGCATTCTCCAGATGAAATACTTTAGGATATAGGACATATGCAGTACTGGAAGTGCTCACTCATCTATGCCAAGAGATTTGGAAGATAGCTACCTGGCCAGCCAACCGGAAGAGATCCGTATCTGTGCCCATTCCAAAGAAAGGTGATCCATCAGAATATGGAAGTTATCGAACAATATCATTAGTATCGCATGCAAGTAAAATTTTCCTGAGGACCATTCAAAAACGGTTGCAGCAGTACATGGACATGGAACTGCCAGAAAGTCAAGCTAGGTCCAGAAGAGGATATGAAAGGGGGGATATCATTGCTGATGTCAGATGGATCTTGGCTGAAAGCAGACGACACCAGAAAGAAGTTTACCAGTGTTTTATTGACTATGCAAAGGCATTTGACTGTTTGGCTCATAACAAATTATGGATAACATCGCGAAGAATAGATACTCCAGGGCACTTAATTGTGCTCATGAGAACCTGTACGTAGACCAAGAGGCAGTCGTTCTAATAGAACAGGGGGTACTGTGTGGTTTAAAATCAGGAAAGGGTTGTATCCTTTCCCCATACCTATTCAATCTGTATGCTGAGCCAATAATCCAAGAAGCTGGACAATATGAAGTAGAAAGCGGCATCGGAATTGGAGGAAGGCTCATTAACAATATGGAGATAACACAACCTTGCTTGCTTAAAGTGAAAAGGACTTGAAGTACTTACCGACGAAGATCAAAGACTACAGCCTTTAGTTTGAATTACACCTCAACATAAAGAAAACAAAAACCCTCACAAACGGACCAATAAGCAACATCATGATAAACAGAGAAAACATTGAAGTTATCAGGGACTTCATTTTACTTGAATCCACAATCAATGCCCATGGAAGCAGCAGTTAAGAAACCAAATGACATATTGCATTGGGCAAATCTGCAAAAGACTTCTTTAAAGTGTTAAAAAGCGAGGATGTCACTTTGAGGACTAAGGCGGGCCTGACCTAAGCCATGGTATTTTCATTTGCTTCATATGCATGTGAAAACTGGACAGTGAATAAGGAAGACCGAAGAAGAATTGATACCTTTTAATTATGGTGTTGGCGAAGAATATAAAATATACTGTGAGCTGCCAGAAGAATGAGCAAGTCTGTCTTGGAAGAAGTATAGCCAGAGTGTTCCTTAGAAGCAAGGATGGCAAGACTTCATCTCAGTCGTTGAAAGGGACATCATGCTTGATAAAGTAGAGGGCCAGTGAAAAAGTGGAAGACCCTCGATAAGATGGATTGGCAGAGTGGCTACAACAACGGATTCAAACGTGCAGATGGCAGAGGACTGGGCGGTATTTTTGTTCTGTTGTACTCAGGGTTGCTGTGAGTCAGAACTGACTTGATGACACCTAACAACAACAATATAGGAAGAAAAAAATTAAAACTTCTACAGGTAGCCCCCAACTTAGGATGGGGTTCCTTCCTGACCACTCTGTCCTAAGCCTGTTCTTACGTAAGTCAAATACCTCATTTTTTTTTTCTTGTAGTTTTCATTATTATTATCTTTTATTATCTTTATAAATCCGATCTTTGTCTTTGCAGGTTGAAAACACTAATGTAAACTTAAAGATATTTTAATGCATATATACATATATATTACTAATGATACTAAAAAACCAAACCTGTTGCCATTGAGTCATTTCTGACTCATAGCGACCCTATGGGACAGAGTGTAACTGCCCCATAGGGTTTCCAAGAAGCAGCTGGTGGATTGGAACTGCTCACCTCTTGGTTAGCAGCCAAATGCTTAACCAGTTCGCCAGATGTACAAAAATAAATAAATAACGGACAGTGGTAAGTGTTGTAACTAGAATACTACCTGTATTTGTATTATTTCATTTTTATTAAATACCTACTTTTGTGAAGCATTTTGTAGTGTACAGGATGTGTTATAGTAAAAAAAAAAAAAAAAAAAAATTTTTTTTTTTTTTTGTTATTATAGTAGTGTGTTAAAATTCATACATACATACACTGGGTTTCATGCACCATGTTTTTAATGATAGGAGTGTACAATAAAAAAGTTTAGAGACCATAGCTGTCAAAAAACAGAAGTCACTGAAGAATTTTAAGCAAAGAATTAAGAACTGGAAGGCAGTGAAATTTGAGGCATGCTGCCTAATTAGGAGTCATCCAAGTGAGAGATGATGAGGGCCTCAGCTAAGACACTGACAGTGGGAAAGTTGATGTGACAGTTAGGGGCCAAAGGAGCCCCAGGGTTATAGTTCGAGGTGTCACCGAACGTTTAGGCATAGATGCCACTTAAGCAACTGAGAGACAGGGCTGGAGTTGAAAATTGAGCTCTCCATTAGGCATAGAAATTTGAGAGTCATCAACATGGATGAAAATGGATGCCAAGGGTGAAGATAAGATCCCCTTGAGGAGAGGGGATAGAATGAGGACAGAAGACACCCAGTGCTTAAAGAGAAGATGGAGAAAATAGAGCTAGACAAGAAGACTGAGAAAAGCAGATCCAGGAGATAGGAAGAGAACCAAGAAAAAGTGGTATTTCACAACCCAGGAAGAAAAAAAATAACAATGATACCTAATCCCTGGATTGTTGTAAGAATTTAACATGGGCAGGTATTTTTGAATAGCCTTAGGAATGGTTATTTTTTTCAAGTTGCGAACGGTGGTCATGTAACAGAAGTGGAATACTGTGCCAAGTCAACAAGAGTCTATGAAATCTGATTGCACACAGCAATGTTTTGCAGCCGGACCTGGACTTTGAAATCAGATAGTCCAGGTCAGGGGTGGAAAGTGAGACTTAGATAAATGGAATGACCTGGGCAGTTAGTGAGAGTCAGGCATGACTTGCAGACAGCACTAAACCAGGCTTACTGGACATACAGCCCAGTGCCTCCAGTCCCCCTTTTGCTTCTGAGAGCAGTTGGGTTTCAGATCCACAGAGAGCTTTCCCAGGGTTGGGTACTAAGGAAGTTTTCATGCCTCACCTAGAAAAGCAGGAATTGATTGCCAGGATCACCCAATGAAGCACAAACTCAATTCTGAGAGAAAAAGAGAACAGATTTTGCTTGGCCTGTAGAGTCGCTATGAGTTGGAATCGACTTGACGGCACTGGGTTTGGTTTGGTTTGGTATGTAAGAACCAAGAGTTTAAGGAGCTGCGATCAGAGTGAGATAATTTCTAGCATCAGCCAAGGGAGATCAGGAGATCCAGTAGATTCTCAGACTGAGTCACTTGCCTGTGAGAGAGCTCCCACTTCAGAATATTCTGCCAAACTGCCTAGAATCTACCAGTTACATTGCTTGAAATACCTCTGAATAGAATTTGTCTGGGCTGGTTAACGTTCTTTCCCTTGCTTACCCTTTTCTTTATTTTAATTTAATAAATTTCCCTTGAATAGTTAACTCATACATGCATTTTGAAATTCAAAATGGATAAAGATACACAGTAAAATGAAGATTTGAGTAAGTCATGAACACTAAAAATTCAAATGATTAATATTACATGGTAAAAACAACAAATGATTACTTTTAAGATAAACATCCTGCTCCAAAGATTCCTTCATCTATCTCTGTTCATTCATCATTTATTGAATACCTTCCTGAACCAGTCCTTATACTGAGAGGAGGTATACAAAAACAAAAGTCCTCCCCTGGGAGGGTTCACAGTTTTGCCAGGCAGCTCAGCAAATGGACAGAGCATTACAAATGAGATCATTGCTGTTATCTGCCCTGTACCCTCAGTCAGAAGATGGGGTGTGCCTGAAGGAACCAGGAATCTTCAAAGAAGAGGAGATCGGAGCTAGAGAGGAAAAGAACTGTCATAGACACATTAGTGTGATCTTGTTACTAATTTGGTTCCTCTCATCTAGCTGAAATCCACTATGCTGAAGAAGTGGGCTTTTTGATGGTATAGAATTCAAAAGGAGAGGAAGAGGAATATTGCAGGAAGATAACTTCCTGGTGGGATGACATAAAGGAGTCATAGAAGATTTGGACATCTGGTGGGAAGAAAGGGCAAGAAAAAGAGTTCAGAGTGCAGACGAGGTAGGAAGATGCTTAAGGCAAACTTCCCCTGCTTTGGAATTGTGCCTAGGGTTAGTAATGCCGACAAGATAACCACCTAGAGACCTAAAAGGGGAAGCAGCTCCTCCCTTTGGAAAATAGATCCCAAGATGCCCCTGTCCTCCTAGTGCACCTGGTGGCAGGGTGAGAGGATTGCAAGTCAGCTACTTTAGGGTCTGGTTGTAGCCTCCAGCTGAGAGATCTCTTTCTGCTGCTGTCTCCTCCTCTGATATCCCAGGTCTGTTGCTGATTCTACTGGGAATGTTATTCCCTCTCTTGCACCCCAGCCCTGGTTCTCTAAATCTTGATATATTCTGTGGCATTACCCTCACAATCTTTATGAATATTAACCATAATTCTCTAGTGAGTAGTAACAAGAAAAGGTACCCCATCTGCCGAGCTGCCTCCATGGGTGCCCTTGCAGGGCTGAACTAAAGATTAGCTGCCAGAAGCAAACAAGGTGGATACCTGAGGGTTTGATCAGCCATGGCCATGCAAGATTCCAGTGGAAGGAAAGGAACAGTACTTGAGAGCTATTGGACCTGGAACAGCAGGAAATTTCAGTATCCACTTTATTCTTTAAAATGAGTATTTTCATTAAAATACAATTGTTGTTGTTGTGTATAGACATATATATAAAAACTTTCAACTAGAAATGACCTAACTTAATTTTTCTGTGTTTCATTTAGTTTGAGGAAGGGAATTAAGTACAAAACTACATGCTAAGCACTCTCACATGCTTTCTGGGAGGTGATAGGTACTACCTCACTTTTAACAGAAGGGGAGACAGATCCAAGCCATGCAGCTCCTAAGTGAAAGGACTGGGATTTGAACCCACATCTGTGTGGCTCCAAAGCCCATGACCACTCTCTCCCCTGCACCTCATCATGGATTTACGTTACAGGCACACCCGTTGGTGGGGTACCTTTTCTTGTTACTACTCTCTAGAGAATTGTGATTGACATTCAGGAAGATTGTGAGGGTAACTCCACAGAATAAATCAAATTGACATGTCAGAACGATTTAGAAGGGCAAATAGTTGGGGGATGCTCTAAACCCCTCCCCCAAATCCTAGCAAAATTTGCTCCAGCATTGTACAGAGCATATTACAGCTTGTTCTTTTTGAGTAGGCATTAATGTCAGAGTATAGTCATGGCTGCGATTTTTTTTCCCCTAAGCAACTCTTCTGAACTCTATGGCAGCCCATGGTTGTTGAGGTTGAACTCAGGAATGTTTTTAAACATTAATTTGGTTTGACATGACTTGGTGCACAAATTAATTATTCAGGCACATATTGTTCCATGTACATGAAAAGAACGAAACTAGTGAATTGCATTCTGACTACCACATGCGGATGGCAATGTTACTAGCAATCAGGCTATTAAAGAACAAAAGCTGGGAACGTATAGGAACTCTGAATTTGGCCAGTCCCACAACATTAACATAAATATGTGAAGCAATCAGAATAGTTTTCGACTTCCTCAGGAAGTGTCCTTCTTCTTATCTAGTTCTTAAAGAATGTGGCATAAACTATTCATTTAACCAAGTATAAAAATATGTCTGCTATGCAGTTATAATCATGTGTCATTAATCAGAAAATACTGCTGAAACTCGGACAAATTAAAAACACAAGGATGTGTCTGCAAGGGTTTTTTCAGCCATTAAAAGCTGCTTCACCTCTCAGGCAAGCTCTTTTATGGCAACTTCTTGCTCAGTATACTGACATCTTCAAAGGCTCTGACATCTGTCGGCCTTTGAACTACCATTAAAAAATATTATCCCATTTCCATTCTTTTATGCCCATTTTTTTAATTATAGCCCTTCTTTCAAGTTGGGAACACGGTTGGTTTAAATGATGCTGTCCTTTCGTTTTCAGCCACCCAGCTGCGGTTTGAATAAATTGATGTAGAATCAAAGGCGGGACTTTAAAGGAAAAAGGTTTGATGGACTTGGACTCCGAACCAGATGAGGTTTTATGATGAAAAGGGTTTAATCCCAGCACAGGCATTGCTTCTATCAGTTGAGCAGTACAAAGCAATTCATATATATAGGTTCACGCGAAATGATCTTTTTTTTTTTTTTTTTTTTAACAACACAGATCTCTTCAGGACTTGCAAATGTGGCATTAGCTAATATTCAGAGGGCTGATTTCCTTTCATCCACCAGAAGCTTATGATTATAGTACAGTTCTCGGACTGGAAACGAGAGCTGCAACACAGATCGAACGCTGTGCCGTCTGATTTGTATTCAATATACATGTCACTGCGGAACAGGCTAGCCTGGGCCAAGCTGGTTCAATACAAGGAAAAACAGTTTCATCATCCGAGATTCTTAGTCAAGAATATTGCCAGCTAATTAAACCGGCAGTCTCATGACTATTAGCTGAGTGTTTGGGTGATTGGTGTCTCTTAAAATTTGACAAGAAGACATTCTTTTTTCTCATATATTCTTCCAGCTGTCTTAAAGCGTTCAAGTGCATTGCAGGATAATGAAGTATAATCTCTTTATTCAAACCAAGACTTTTTAAAAATAGAAATGCAACTTGTTTTAATTTTAAAAACAATTGCTTATTTTGCATTAAAATAGTTATCCTCATTTGATTATTGATCTGGGAGAAAAACATTTGGGAAAGCAGAGCTCAACTTTATGTTTCCTCTGTTGAATGCTATTGAATGACAAATAGTATCTTGAACCAAATATTTAAGTAACTGAATAAGTAATTTAAGATAAATATAAACTTAGAACATAGATCTGAGCCCACCTGGCAGTAAATAGTGATTTTTTTTTTTTAATGTTCTAATAGTAATTCAGGATAAATAATTTTTCTCAAGGTAAATGAGCACTTGCTTTATGTTAGAAATTTGATGTCTATCTTTTGGAATAAAAAATGGTTTTTCCATTTTCTTGGAATGTTGGTACCATTATACAGGCTTGACAGTTCTGGACCACATTTTTTTTCATGTTCTTCAAATAGAATTTCCATTTGAAACTATAAAATGATATCCTAACCAGAGTAGGAAGAAATTCTGAATATGTGTAGTTTTAAATTAGCAAAGCATAAACTCTTTGAAAGAACTTCTGTAGATGACAGAAGGAGGAGCAGTAATTTAATTCTTCTTTTACTGTGGTCTGTAGTTTACCTCGGAAACCCTGGTGGTATAGTGGTTAAGTGCTACGGCTGCTAAACAAAAGGTCAGCAGTTCGAATCTGCCAGGTGCTCTTTGGAAACTCTATGGGGCAGTTCTACTCTGCCATGTAGGGTCGCTATGATTTGGAATCAACTCAACAGCAGCAGGTATAGTTTACCTCAACGAGATGGTGGAGCAGTGATTAAAGTGCTCAACTGTCAACTGAAGGATCAGTGGTTCATAACCACCAGCTGCTCCACGGGAGAAAGATGTGGCAGTCTGCTTCTGTAGAGATTTATAACCTTGGAAACCCTATGGGGTTGCTATGAGTCAGAATCGACTTGATGGCAGTGGGTTTGGTTTGGGTATATAGTCTACCTCATATTTTAGAATGTTTCATTTTTTGTCTTTATTATTTCACTCTTCCCCCTAGAAAGAAACGTGATAAAAAATACTTCTATATAGAATTTAAGCCCGGAAATACATTTTGCCTACTTATTACACGTTTTTTGTAGATTTAAAAGAGTTTACAGAGTAACTCTGAAGAAGCTGGATTTCTCTCAGTATAGTCATCATTGCTTTTCATTTTGGAGTCTTATTTTAGCTCCCCCTTTTTTATTTCCCTATACTAACCAAACTTTCATTGCGTTTAACCATGTAGTTAGGTTTTCCTCACTGAACATATCCTTTTTATTGTATCCTATTGAAATTTATCTGTATCTTCCCAATTATTCCTAGTTTTTCTCCTACATCTCTGATTTCTCCACCAGTTTCTTTTACCACCACCAGCATCTATAAAAAAAAAAAAATTTTTTTTTTTTTTTTTTTACCGTACACTAAATATTGGAGTCTGGGCCCTTCTTTTTCTCTCGTCATTTTCTTTGACCTGATCACTTGCTTTTCAGTGGCCTTAGATACCAGCTAGAATCTGATAAATTCACAGTTCCCATCCCTCTTCTGAGATCTGGACTCAAATATCCAGCTGCCTTTTGTCATCTTCTCTTAGCTAACTCACAGGCATCTGAAACTTCACATGTCCAGCACTGAAACTTCCATCTTTCCTACTATATGTTCAGTGCAACTGCCAGAACTTTGAAGTCATCCTTGGTATTTCTCTTTCTCTTAATCCATCAGTAAATACTGACATTTCAGCCCCCAAAATAGATCTCCGAAGCATTCACTTCTTTCCATAATTCATTCTCTCCTCCCTACTACCCTAGTCCAGGCCACCATCATCTTTCACCCAGATCTTCCCAGTAGTCTCCTAACTGATCTTGCTTTTCTCTTGTTCTTCCCAATAGCTATAATTATCTTTTTCAAAATGTAAATTGGATTCTTGTTCTTCCCAATAGCTACAATTATCTTTTTCAGAATGTAAATTGGATTCAAAAACTCCCGTGCTTACAGTCCTTCCATAGCTTGTACTTGGAATAAAATCCAAATTTCTGATCATGGCCTGCATGATCTGGCCTGACAGTTACCGCTTCAGCATCTGCTCCAGAGAAGCCATCAATTTGTTTTAAAGGTTTTGTTTGTTTGTTGTTTAGTGGATGGCATTTTCATTCCCATCTCTTTGAGCTCTCACAAAAGTTTCAGCCTACAACTAGCAAAATAATTGTATTGGATAAATCCATAATTACAGTAATGCCATTGTTATTTACATGTTTGTGTCTTCCAAAGAAGAGGCTATATCTTACCTGTCTTCGCATCCCAAGTACCTACAGAAGGCCTAGCATAAGAGCTGGTGCTTAATCAGTGAATGAATGAGCACAAGTAAATGAACCATTCTGCAGGGACTGTCCTAGGTCTGGTGTTTCTTGTTCCCATGTCATGTTTTTTAACACTGAAATTTCTAAAGTAACCCCCCCCGCCCCCGATAATAAGAACTTGAGAGAACTGGTGACCATTTTGGTAATATGATTAAAATTAGAGAATATTCATCTAACATATACTGAGTGCTTCATTAGTTTCAGACACTTGGTTCACTGCTGTAGATGCAAAATGAATAAGACATACTTAATCCCAAGGGTTAAAAGACAAAGAAACATAATTATATGATAATATGCTAAGTGTAGGTTAGAGACATGATGAGGTGTTATGAGCCGTGAAGAGGGAGATCCAAGATGTTCTGGGAGGGTGCAATGGGCAGGGGTGGTAATTCTATCCTTCAAACTTGTGTGCTCCTTGGGCGTGCCCTAATGGAGTTTTCTCACAGTCGAAGAATACAATTTTCCCTCTTTATTACTTATTTTCATATTTCTTAATAAGTGCTAAACTATTTTGCTTCTAAATCCTCCCCTGCAGAGGCTGCTGTGGCCATAAGAAGCAGCAGGAATGTAATCAGGAAAAGTCCCTTTTTAGTTCTTTGCTGAAACCTACCTTAATCATCCAGCAATGAAATATGCTACTTACTCTTTCATATTACAGCAATATTTCTGTATAGTTTACTGTTCCTCCCCATAGTTTATATTAAAATCTTCAGATAAAAGGGGGAGTGTCAGTATACAGAACATCTTTAATTTTGTGGTCTTCTGGTGATGATCATTTAGACTCATGTGGTTTTTATCTTAGAGACTTTCTAGGTGCTTCTCTGGTACGCAACCTAAATTCATTATGTAGAAGTCCCACTCTCATACCATTGAAGGGTTACCACTCTGAGGACAAATGTGGTGACTGTGTCATGATGTACTGCTGTACCCAGAGCCATCGCTTGTTCTTTTTATCCATGTCCAATGGGTATGATGTCGTAATAATGGATAGTTATTTGGCAAAGGGAACATAGTCTGAGATCATCTTCAGGAACTTCTTTAGCCTTTTTCCAGGCAATAAATTATCTTTTAAGGGGTAAAATAATAAGATGGTTGTTTGAAGCTATGTCTAATGACCAAGGGGAAAACACACACACACACATCCTTTCTTTCTGTTTTGCCTCTGATGTTAATATGTGAAGTTGGCTACATCTGTTCTCAGAAAAATGACACAAAGGGGAAAATACAGCCGTTTAAATAAAGACAGTAGCATTGCACTATGCCCCAGGGGGCCTTTGACTTCCTTTTACATTCAGCTTATTTCTTTTTTTTGTCATAATCATAAACTTTCTCAAGTGAGAGTAAGAGTTCACTTTAGGGTGGGGCCAAAATGGCGGAGTAGTCAAAGATGCTTTCTGTGGTCCCTCTTACAACAAAGACCTGAAAAAAACAAGTGAATCAATTATATATGACAATCTAGGAGCCCTGAACATCAAAGGCAAAGTCGAGGTATTGGACTGAGTGACAGAGGGAGGGAGAGACAGTTCAGAAGCAGTGAGGAGTTGCCAGACCTGACCTGGCCAGCACTGGCACCCTGCAGTCTGAATTGGCTGGTGTGCATGGTGACGCAAGCAGTGTCACTTGGGCCGTGTTTTCCACATCAGGACAGACCAAGTGGCAGAGAGTCTGCTCAACCCTCCAGAACCAGCAAGAAGTGGTGCTCAATTGGCAAAAGATAAGTAGGTGCATCCAACCCACCACGTGGAGGAAAAACACTCCCTTTGGGAAGATCTCTCTCCCATTTACCTGTCCCCTTGCCACTCTGCACTGGGTCCAGGCTGGCTTCAGTGAGTGCCAAGTCCCCTGGGCCAGAAGTCGGACCTGCCACGCGCCCTGAGCCATTCTCCCAGCTTTGGAGAGGTAACAAATTAACAAACAGGAACAAATAATCTGCCAGCTCCCCTAAGCTGAGAACTCAGGGAAGGCACAGCCCCTTTGCCTAGGCACAGACATAAGGGGTCCACAGACTTTGAATGCCTTTCATCCCTGCCTTGACCTGTGTGGGCCCATTTCAACAGTGTAGGCCCTCATTAGCACAGGGTGCATACCTGAAGCTTATTTTCAACTATATCAGCTATAACAGGGAGTGGCAGATTCGTGACATTTACCACCCTGCCTGTTAAGCAGGGTCCTTACCTACCCACATCAGGGGCCAGAGAACTGGTGGCTCCAACCATGCCACATAGCCACCCATGACAGGGGTCCAAGAATAAGTGGTGCCTCCTGATCATTACAGCAAACAGCATTGCATGCCCATAGTCCAGCTGCAAAACCTACCCACCTACACTCTCTGGGGAACAAGGACATGCTTTCCTCCCAGACAGGGACAGCCATCAGTGCCCTGCATTGCTTAGCACATGACTGCCTACTGCAGCAAGATACCTGTGCCTACTCCAATCACCCCTGCCTGTCTAGGACTGTAGGTGAGAGCCTGCACCACACACTTGGTGAAAGACTACCTGAGCTTAATCCATACAAGAAAAGTAAACGGACTCCTGGGCTCACATACCTAGTAACAGCTCTAACCACCTGGTGACAGGATGTGAGTGCTTCAAAGATGCCAGTAATCAAAGTAGCTCACACAACCAGCCTATTTGGGCATATTAAAACAAAACAAGAAGCTAGGACACAGTAGGCAAACATAAAATGAATATAATAACTTATTGATGGCTCAAAGACAAGAGTCGATATCAAATCAGATAAAGAGGCACACCATGATGGCTTCAGCAAGTGCCCAAAACAAAGAATCAAGAAACCTTCTGGGGGAAGACAATTTTTTGGAAATACTGGAGGTAGAATTCAAGATTAATACACAGAGCTCTTCAGGAGATCAGGGAGGAGATCAGGCAAAATGAAGAACAAGCCAAGGAACACACAGCTAAAGGAATAGATGAACTTAAGAAGATTATACAAGACCATGACAAATGTAACAGGCTGCAAGAATCCATAGAGGGACAGCAAACAGAAATCCAGTAGATTAACAATAAAATTACAGAGTTAGATAACTCAGTAGAAAGTCATAGGAGCAGAATTGAGACAATGGAAGTTAGAATTAGTGAGATTGAAGATAAAGCACTTGACACCAAATTATTTCAGAAAAAATCAGACAAAAAAATTTAAAAAATGAAACCATAAGAATTATGTGGAACTCTATCAAGAGGAATAACCTACAAGTGATTGGAGTACCAGAACAGGGGGGATAACAGAAAATACAAAGAATTGTTGAAGATTTGCTGACGGAAAACTTCCCTGATATTGTGAAAGATGAGAAGATATCTATCCAAGAAGCTCATTGAACCCCACACAAGGTAGATATCAAAAGAAAGTCACCAGGACATATTATAATTAAACTTGCCAAAACCAAAGATAAAGAGAGAATTTTAAGAGCAGCTAGGGATAAACAACAAAAAGTCATCTACAGAGGAGAGTCAATAAGACTAAGCTCTGACTACTCAGTAGAAACCATGAAGGCAAGAAGGCAATGGGTGACATATATAAAGAAGGAAAAAAATTGGCAGCCAAGAATTACATGTCCAGCAAAACTGTCTCTCAAATATGATGGTGAAATTAGAGCATTTCCAGATAAACAGAAGCTTAGGGAATTTGTAAAAACCAAACCAAAATTACAAGAAATACTAAAGGGAGCCCTCTGGTTAGAAAATCAGAAACATCAGATAACAACCCAAGACTAGAACACAGGACAGAACAACCAGATACCAGCCCAGAGAGGGAAGTCATAAAAATAAATCAAAGCTGAAACACTGAAGATAGGGAAACAGAGACATCAATATGTAAAAGATGTCAACATTAAAACAAAAAAAGAGGGACTAAATAATACAGTCATAGGTCTTTCACATGGAGAGGAAGTCAAGGCAATATAAAGAAATAAAAGATTGGTTTAAACTTAGAAAAATAGGGGTAAAGATTAAGGTAACCACAAAGGGAACTAACAAACCTACATATCAAAATAAAAAACAAAAAAGCCATGAAGACTTAGCAAATACAAAATCAACAACAATAAAAAAGATGAAAGAAAATACATAAAGAAAAACTCAGCTCAGAAAATTAAGTGGAACAAATAAACTGTCAACAACACACACACAAAAAAGACATCAAAATGACAGCACTAAACTCATATCTATCAATAATCATGCTGAATGTAAATGGACTAAATGCACCAATAAAGAGACAGAGAGTGGCAGAATGGATTAAAAAAAACAGGACCCGTCTATAAGCTGCCTACAAGAGACACACCTTAGACTTAAAGACACAAGCAAACTAAAACTCAAAGGATGGAGAAAAATATATCAAAGCAAACAACAATAAAATAGACCAGGAGGGACAATATTAATCTCTGACAAAATAGACTTTAAAGCAAAATCCACCACAAAGGATAAGGAAGGACACTATATCATGATTAAAGGGTCAATACACCAGCGGGATATAACCATAATAAATATTTACGCACCCAACCACAGGGCTCCAAAATATGTAAAACAAACTCTAATGGCATTGAAAAGAGAAATAGATAGCTCCACAATAAAAGTAGGAGACTTTAACACACCACTTTTGGTGAAAGACAGAACATCCAGGAAAAAGCTCAATAAAGACACAGAAGATCTGAACACCACAGTCAGCCAACTTGATCTCATAGACATATACAGAACACTACACCCAACAGCAGTGAAGTATACTTTCTTTTCCAATGCACATGGAACATATTAGGCCACAAAGCAAGCCTTAACAGAATCCAAAGCATCAAAATATTACAAAGCATCTTTTCTGATCATAAAGCCATGAAAGTAGAAATCAATAACAGAAAAAGCAAGGAAAAATAATTAAACACATTGAAACTGAACAACACCTTCCTCAAAAACTTTTGGGTTATAGAAGAAATCAAGGATGGAATAAAGAAATTCATAGAATCAAATGAGAATGAATACACATCTTACCAGAACCTTGGGACTCAGCAGAAACAGTGCTCGGAGGTCAATTTATAGCAATAAAAGCCACATCCAAGAAGAAGGCCAAAATCAAAACCCTACAACTGAAACGAATAGAAAGAGACCAGCAAAAGAAGCCCTTGGGCACCGGAAGAAAACGAATAAAAATTAGAGCAGAATTAAATGAAACAGAGAATAGAAAAACAATTGAAAGAGTTAACAAAAACAAAAGCTGGTTCTTTGAAAAGATCAACAAAGTCAATAAACCACTGGCCAAACTGACAAAAGAAATATAGGAGAGGAAGCAAATAACCTGAATAAGAAATGAGATGGACGATATCACAACAGATCCAACTGAAATTAAAAGAATCTCAGCAGAATACTATGAAAGACTGTACTCCAGCAAATTTGAAAACCTAGAGGAAATGGACAAATTTCTAGAAACACTACCTATGTAAACTAACACAAACGGAGGTGGAACAACTAAATAAACCTCTTACAAAAGAAGAGATCAAAAAGGTAATTGAAAAACTTCCCTCCGCCTGGAAAAGCCCTGGCCCTGATGGCTTCACTGGAGAATTCTACCAAACTTTCAGAGAAGAGTTAACACCACTACTGCTAAAGGTATTTCAGAGCATAGAAGAGGACGGAATACTCCCAAGCTCATTCTGTGAAACCAGCATAACCCCGATACCAAAACCAGGTAAAGACACCACAAAAAAGAAAGCAACAGACCTATATCCCTCATGAACATAAATGCAAAAATCCTCAACAAAATTCTAGCCAATAGAATTTAACAACATATCAAAAACATAATTCAGCATGACCAAGTGGGATTCATACTTGGTGTGCAGGGATGGTTCAACATTAGAAAAGCAATCCATGTAATCTATCACATAAATAAAACAAAAGACAAGACTCATATGATCTTATCAATTGATGCAGAAAAGGCATTTGACAAAGTCCAACAGCAATTCATGATAAAAACTCTCAGCAAAGTAGGTATGGAAGGGAAATTCTCCAACATAATAAAGGGCATTTATACAAAGCCAACAGCCAACATCATCCTAAATAGAGTCTGAAAGCATTCCCCTTGAGATTGGGAACCAGATCACCACTCTTATTCAACATTGTACTGGAGGTCCTAGCCAGAGCAATTAGGCTAGAAAAAGAAATAAAGGGCATCAAAATTGTAAGGAAGAAGTAGCCCTGTTTGCAAATGATATCTTATACACAGAAATCCTCAAAATCCACAAGAAAAACGCTGGAACTAATAGAAGATTTCAGCACACTATCAGGATACAAGGTAAACATACTAAAATCAATTGAATTCTTCTACACTAACGGAGAGAACTTCGAAGAGGAAATCACCAAGTCAATACCATTTACAATAGCCTCCAAGTAGATAAAATACTTAGGATGTAAAATACTAGAGATGTAAAAAACCTATACAAGGAAAGTATAAGACACTACTGCAGGAAGCCAAAAGAGACCTACATAAGTGGAAAAACATAACATGCTCATGGATTAGAAGACTCAGCATTGTGAACATTTCACTTCTATCCAAAGGGATCTACAGATACAATGCAATCCCGATCCAGATTCCAATGACATTTTTTAATGAGATGGAGAAACAAATCACCAACTTCCTTTGGAGAGGGAAGGAGCCCCAAATAAGTAAAGCCTTACTGAAGAGGAAGAACAAAGTGCAAGGCCTCACACTACCTGATTTTAGAACATATACCGCCACCGTAGTCAAAACAGCCTGGTACTGGTACAACAACAGATACATAGACCAATGGAACAATTGAGAATTCAGACATAAATTCATCCACCTATGAGCAGCTGATATTTGACAAAGGACCAAAGTCCATTAAATGGGGAAAAGTGCTGGCATAACTGGGTATCCACCTGCAAAAAAATGAAACAAGACCCGTACTTCACACCATGGAGAAGAACTAATTCAAAATGGATCAAAGACCTAAATATAAAATCTAAAACAATAAAGATCGTGGAAGAAAAAATAGGGACAACGCTAGAAGCCCTAATACATGGCATAAACAGAATACAAAACATTACTAATAATGCACAAACACCAGAAGAGAAACTAGATAACTGGGAGCTCCTAAAAATCAAACGCTGATGCTTACCAAAAGACTTCACCAAAAGAGTAAAAAGACAACCCACAGAGTGGAAAAAAAGTTTTGGCTACGCCATATCCCGTCAGGGTGTTGTCTCTAAAATCTACAAGATACTGCGAAACCTCAACAACAAAAAGACAACTCAGTTAACAAATGGGCAAAGAATATCAACAGGCACTTACCAAAGAAGACATTCAGGCGGCTAACAGATACATGAGGAAGTGCTGACAATAATTAGCCATTAGAGAAATGCAAATCAAGACTACAGTGAGATACCGTCTCACCCCAAGAAGGCTAGCATTAATCCAAATAACACAAAATAATAAATGTTGGCGAGGTTGTGGAGAGACTGAAGTACTTATACACTGCTGGTGGGAATGTAAAGTGGCACAACCACTTTGGAAATACATTTGGCGCTCCCTTAAAAAGCTAAAAATAGAAGTATCATACAATCTAGCAATCCCACTCCTTGGAATATATCCCAGAGAAATAAGAGCTGTCACACAGATATATGCACACTCATGTTCATTGCAGCACTGTTTGCAATAGCAAAAAGGTGGAAGCAACCACGGTGCCCATCAATGGATGAATGGATAAACAAATTATGGAATACTATGCAACAATAAAGAACAACGATGAATCTGTGAAACATAACATGGAGGAATCTAGAAGGCGTTATGCTGAGTGAAATTAGTTGCAATAGGACAAATATTGTATGAGACCACTATTCTAAGAACTCAAAAAAAGTTTTAAACATGGAAGAAAACATCCTTTGATGGTTATGAAGGTGGGGAGGGACAGAAGAGTGTATTTACTAACTAGACAGTAGAAAAGAATTTTCTTAGGTGAAGGGAAGGACAACACACAATACAGGGGAAATCAGCACAACTGGACTAAATCAAAAGCTAAGAAGTTTCCTGAAGGCAACCAAACACTTCAAGGGACAGAGTAGCAGGAACGGGGGTCTCGGGACCATCGGTTCAGGGAACATCTAGGTCAATTGGCATAACAAAGTTTATTAAGAAAATGTTCTGCATCCCGCTTTGTTGAGTGGTCTCTGGGGTCTTAAAAGCTAGTGAGCGGCCATCTAAGATGCATCAATTGGTCCCAACTCACCTGGAGCAAAGGAGAATGAAGAACACCAAAGACAAAAGAAAATATTAGCCCAGGAAAGAAAAAGGACCACATAAACTAGACTCCACCAGCCTGACAGCAGAAGAACTAGATGGTGCCTGGCTACCACCAGTGACCTCCCTGACAGGGAACACAAAAGAGTCCCTGACAAAGCAGGAAAAATGTGGGGTGCAGAACTCAAATTCATGTAAGAAGACTAGACTTAATGGTCTGACTGAGACTGGAGGAACCCCAGAAGACTTGACCCCTGGAGTCTGTGTTAAATCAGAACCAAAACCATTCCTGAAGTCAACTCTTCAGACAAAGATTAGACTGAACTAAAAAAAAAAAAAAAATGATAGTTGTGAAGTGTGTGCTTCTTAGTTCAAGTAGATAACATGAGACTAAATGGGCAGCTCCTGCCTGGAGATGAGGCGAGAAGGCAGAAAGGGAGCTGGTTGAATGGACGCGGGAGATTCCAGTTGGAAGGGAGGAGTGTGCAGACATAGGAATAGCAACTAGTGTCACATAACAATGTGTTTATAAATTTTTGTATGAGAAACTAACTTGAGCTGTAAACTTTCACTTAAAGCACAATTTAAAAAAAAAGGTCACTTTGGAACTAATAGGTGCTGCCCATTAAGCAAAGACTCTTAGGTTTCACAATCAGGGGGGAGTTTATCACTTTAATAAGACAAGTTATGGCATTGTTAACTAGTATTGACCACGGGCCGGGGGCGTGGGGGGGTGAGGGGGCCTATGTTGTCTCTATACTGAGAGGCCAGAGGTGTGAGACAGACCAGCTCTCAGAGTACTTCACAGTCAAAATGCTGAGTTTATTCGTTGGCTCTGTCAAGTATGTTCTAACTTTAAATCCAGGCCCTCAGAAAGCAGACAACTCCAGCCTTTAGAGGAGACCGTAAGCGTGTTAGAAAGGTCTCACGGTAGTGTCGCCACATTACACAGGAATGAACCTATGGTTCACGCCATAAGTTGGATTAGCCCGAACTGGCTTCAGGACCTTGTCTGCCTCCATGAGCTAGTCCCCCCCTCCCTTTTTTAAATTTGATTTTTATATTTTATATATGATATATTTTAAATCTTTTCTTCAAAATAGTATATGCACATAGGAACAAGTATACGGTAGAGCTTGTGATAAAAACTGGTAGTGTACTCCCAGTCCATCTTCAGGCCTCTCTCTGCCATTTTTTGGTTCGAGTTTTTCTTTTGGTTGCTTTCATAATTGAACAATATGTTAATATCTCTATATTTAGACATTTGTTGATACCTCGCTATGAAATGTGAGGATTTAACTGTCACATGCTACCCCTCTCCACCTTTCTTCTCTCCCAGTATTGAATAATGGTTATCATTGTTCTTCTGTTTGTTGACATTAGTAATTTTAAATAGTATACTTAAAAGTCTTTCTTTTTTTTTTTTTTCATTTATTTTATTTAGTCCTTTCCTTTTTTCTGTCTAAATTGAGGATATGATACCCTTGGAATTAATTCCCTGTTCTTTTCTTCCGGCCTCCTTGTGCCACTGCACAATTACTTTTGGTGTTGAGGTTGTTAATATTTAAATTCTGTTTTGCAGTCACAGCCAAGTCACGATTGTTTATAAAAGTTAAAGAACAGTAAATGTTATTATTATTTTTTAATTGCCAAGTCATCATTTCCTTCTTTGAAAGGTCAGTGCTATGGCTACTGGGCCACTCACAGGAGAGAATTCCAGCATCAAGAGCATACCCTTCTCCTGCCTATTTTGATATTTATTCAATTTCTAATTGCCTCTCTTTCTCGTAACTAACATTCAGGACTTTTGCAGTCCTACCGTTAATTAATAGACTCTCTTCTTTTTCTTTGAGTGAAGCTCACTGTCTGCCCTCCTACTTCCTATGGACATGTTGTTCCCTGGGGCTGCTGCATGGCTAACACCCTGAGACTTTCTGGTACAGCTTTCTTAAGTTAGATCTGTGTTTAACCTTTCTTGGTTTACTCCCTCATCCTGCTATAGTACATTTGCAAGTAATGTTCCCAGAAGCAGTGGTTGGAGGTAAATTTTTTGAGTCTTTAGTGACTGAGAAAGTGCCATTATTTTGCCCTAATACTTCATAAGGGTATAAAAATCTAGGTTAAAAAATGATTTCCACACATCCTGGGGATTGCAACATCATAAAACAATTTGGTATAAATTGTTGAATGAGAAAGTCATTTGCTCTGTAAAATTTCACCTAAAGCATACACACACACACACACAAAAAGATTTCTGGGCAGATGGCCTGCCATGGCCCTGAGGCTCCTGAGACGCCCTGAGCCTGCATCGTGGGGAGGCAGGCTCCCAGCGCATGGTTTGAGGCAGTTTTCAGAAGCAGGCATACAATATGCAGACAGTGCAACAGCTGGATGTAGAGTTTAGCAGCAACCGCAGCTTGGAGAAATTTTATGATGATCCTGAAAGCAATGATGGCAATGGTTAACACCTGCAGCCTTGGTTGTACACAAGTCGCCTCATGCAGTACGTGGACACCTTGGAACACTTGTTGGGCACAGAACGGGATGTCACATTGGACCATCTGTCTGCAGCGAGTTTATTTTCCTGGAGGTGATGTATAACCAAGGGTATATCCGAAAGCAGTGTGTGAACCACTACAATGAGGAAGAAAACGACCAGCTTCAAGTACCTGCCTCTGCACATGGTGATCCACATCCATCAAGGGTCACATTCAGAACAAAGGAGATCCACATAAGATGAAGGCCACTTCTGCCTACCTTCAGAACATTGAGGACACCTACAAGAAAACCGTCCTTCCTAAAATGAGTGAAAACTGTGAGGCTTTCTAGTACAGTGTATGGGAAGCTCAAAATGCAGAAAAGCTGGCAGAAGATATTGAATACCTGAAGTATAATAAAGGGCCTTCGTTTGAACAGAATAATCACACTTTTATAATCTGTGGATGCTGGTTCAGAATAAATTGGGGGTGCTGAATTATACAACCATTTCTGTCAATCTCCCAGAAATTACGGTTTGTGCCCACCAGAGTGACCAGGTCTTCCACAAATGCAGAGCTGCTGGGCTGGAAGTATCAGCCTGGGTACAGCGGTAACATGGGTAACATGGATGACATGTGGATCTGGCTGAAGTGAGCGGGACCCCCTCCGCTGCATCTGGATGTGATGATGAAGGAGCTTCCTGTCTACCTGGCTCTTATGGACTCCGTGTACCATTGAATTTTTAAATAAAATAAAAGAACTGGAAATCACACAGTAGAAGAAATGGTCTAACAAAAAAAAGCAGTCTACCCTGTAGTATAGTTAGTGAGTTGAAGAAAACAACTTCCATGTAAGAGGTTTAAGAATTTTCTAGCTTTATTTTGGAATAATCCATAATTATCACTGTGGGAAAAAAAGGGTCTGCTACAAAAGACCAACTTTAGTGGAAAAATTTCCTTTCATGCAGTTGTGCTCTATCATGCAGATTTTGTACATTGTTGCTTCAGACTTCAAGAAGTAAAGCCATTTCTGTGGAACACCAAAAAAAAAAAAAAAGATTTCTGAACTTCCACATGCAGCAGTAATATAAATTAAGATAGTCTGAAAGGTTCTTATCTTTATAGATGCTGGCTGAGGCATAGTTTTAATGCATTTGTGGGCTCATCAGAAGGAAGGGAAAACTTAAAGGACCACTTCACCACAGTCTCTCCCAGAAAAGTGAAACAGAATTGGGAAAGGTGCTATTGCCCCAACTTAGATGTCAAAATCAGGACCATAATCTGGAGACTAAGCTTTAAGCCTATCACAAGCTAAACTTCAAGCCTGGGACCTTCTAAGAGGCAAAAATGGTCCCTGTTGGTAGTGCCTCCTGACTCCCTATCAGAAGCAGATGAAAACTCTGTTTTGGAGGAAGCCTTCCCAACTTGAGACCCACAGGTATTTCAGACGTGGAGATGAAAGAAATATGAGCTAATAAAATCAACAAACATGTGAGAAAACAAACCAACACGAGTGAGAAGCAGCCGAAACAACCAGTAGATTTGTAATGCAAAGACTTCATATAGAACAATTTTCAAATACATAATATGTGTGAGCTGGTTAAAGAAAGAAAAGATGAATTGTAAAAACGCAAAATCAGCCAGAGATTATAAACATTTTCCAAGCAGAATAAAAAAGAACCAAAGAGGACTTTTCAAAATGGAAGATTTAATTGCAATTAAATAAATAAAATTCATTGGAAAGATTAAAAGATTAGACACAGCAAAAACACAAGTGAACCAGGAAGTAAATCTTGAGAAATTACCTGACATGCAGCATAAAGTCAAGAAGACAGAAAATATGAACGGTTAGGAGCTGTGGGATATAATATGAGGTAGAACACGCATCTAATCTGCGTTCCAGAAAGACAAGAGAGAGTATGGGGCAGGCGTGCCATTTGAAGAGATAAGATCTGAACAGGTTTGAGAACTGATGAAAGATACCAATACACACATTCAGGAGGAGCAACAAATCCTAATATAGGATAAATAAATAATAAATCCACACCTAGATGTAGTGAAACTGTAGAACATAAAGAGAAAGGAAAGAACTTAGAAGAGACAGAGAGAAAAGATGGATCACCTGCATAGCAATAATAATTGGGTGATGATGAAAGGCAGAAGAGAGTGGAATAAAATCTTCCAAGCATTGAAAGAAAATCACCACCAACCTAGAACTGTGCCCTCAGCCTGCAGTATCTCAAAAACTGGTGTGGGGGAAGACATTCCTTTTTAATCCTAGTTTAAAGAAGAAGATTCTTAGTTTCAGCTTAAATGATAGAAAGGGGGTAGTTAACATTAAAAGATCTTTATTAAGAAATAGCTACAGATGTACTTCAGAAGGAAGGAAAGGGATACCTGAAGGTAGATCTGAGATGGAAGAAGGTATGGTGAGCAAATAAAATAATAAATGTAGAGGTTAATTTATATCAAGTTTATCTATATAGAATAATTATAATTTTTAATTTGTTCTCTACAAAAAGAACATATCTGGACAATAGTAGCACAGCTGTCAAGATGGGATTGTTTGTAGGTAACTTGTCCTGGGACATGTATTCACTGGGAGGGGCAGAAGAGGACTCTACATTTAAGATTTTTGTACTTTAGGTAAGTTAAATCTTAGTCAAAAATAAAAATAAGTCAACTCCTATTTATGATTTTTAAAAAATTTTAGCATAATAGTTATAGAAGGAATTTTCCTTATACTGGTAAAGATATCTATATAAATCCACAGCAAACATCATTCTTTATGCTGAAATTTTAAGAAGCATTTCATTTAAAATCATGATGATACCTATTACCATGTGTTCTATCTAATATTTTACAGAAGTCCAGGTCTCTACAATAAGATGGAGAAAAAAAGAAAACAAAAGATTACAAAGATTGGAAAGCAAGCTACAAAACTATCATTATGTACAGATGTCATAAATAATAGTTTGATAATTCCCAGATCTATAGAAGACTGTATATAAAATCAGTACAATACCTGTAAAAATCAACTGTATTTTATACACCACCATCCAAGAGACAGATTAAAAAAAAAAAAAATACTGTTTGCACATGCAACAAAGATACAGGATTCCTAGAAATAAATCTAACAAATGATGTGGTATTCTGAAACTTATAGAGTTGAAGTAACATGGTATACAGGTCCTTTTCTAGCTCTAGAAAATTTGACGATATTCTCCCTTCCAACTTTGTTTGTTTTCTTTTCTGGGCCTCCTGTTAGTTGTATGTTGAATCTCTTGGATTAGTCTCCACATCTATTACTTTTTTCTCATTTTTGTCTTTTCACTCATCTTTTTGGAGATTTCTTTCCCTCTAGTCTCAAGAATTGTATTTTTAAGTTCTAACATCTTTTTGTTTTTCACCAATGCCTTCAGTGCAGCTCAGACTTTTCTTTTGGTACCATTGGTTCCTGCTCATATGGTACCTCCTGAAATGGTTGAACGTCGACCAATTCTTTTTGGTGTAGTGACTCTGTGTATTCCTTCCATCTGCTTCTGATGCTTCCTGAGTCATTTAATATTTTCCCCATAGAATCCTTCAATACTGCAATCGAGGCTTGAATTTTTTCTTCATTTCTTTCAGCTTGAGAAATGTGGAGCATGTTCTTCCCTTTTGGTTTTCCATCTCCAGGTCTTTGCACATGTCATTGTAACTCTTTACTTTGTCTTCTCAAGCTGCCCTTTGAAATCTTTTCAACTCTTTTACTTCATCATTTCTTCCTATCGCTTTAGCTACTTGACATTCCAGAGCAAGTTTCAGAGTCTCTTCTGACATCCATTTTGGTCTTTTCTTTCTTTCCTGTCTTTTTAATGACCCGTGGCTTTCTTCCTGTATGATGTCCTTGATGTCATTCCACAACTCCTCTGGTCTTGTCATTAGTGTTCAACGCGTCAAATCTAGTCTTGAGATGGTCTCTAAATTCAGGTGGGATATACTCAAGGTTGTACTTTGGCTCTCGTCTATTCTAATTTTCTTCAGTTTCAACTGGAACTTGCATATGAGCAATTTATGGTTTGTTCTGCAGTCAGCAACTGGTCTCGTTCGGACTGATTATGTTGAGCTTTTCCGTCATCTCTTCTCACAGATGTAGTCGATTTGAATCCTTTATATCCCATCTGGTGAGGTCCACGTGTATAGTCGCCATTTATGTTGGCAAAAAAAAGGTATTTGCAATAAAAAAAGTTGTTGGTCTTGCAAAATTCTATTGGGTGACCTCCAGCATTTTTTCTGTCACCAAGGCCATATTTTCCAACTACCAATCCTTTTTCTTTGTTTCCAACTTTCGCATTCCAATCTCCAGTAATTATCAATGCATCCTGATTGCATCTTCGATCAATTTCAGACTGCAGAAGTTGGTAAAAATCTTCAGTTTCTTCATCTTTGGCCTTAGTCGTTGCTGTGTAAATTTGAATAATAGTCTTATTAACTGGTCTTCCTGTAGGTGTATGGATATTATCACTGACAGACAGTGTTGTACTTCAAGTTAGATCTTGAAATTTTTTTTTTTTTTGACAAAGAATGCAACGCCATTCCTCTTCAAGTTGTCATTTCCGGCACAGTAGATCATATGATTGTCCAGTTCAAAATGGCCAATGCCAGTCCATTTCAGCTCACTGATACCTAGGATATCAATGTTTATACGTTCTATTTCATTTTTGACAACTTCCAATTTTCTAAGATTCATACTTCCTACATTCCATGTTTCAATTATTAATGGATGTTAGCAGGTGTTTCTTCTCATTTTGAGTCATGCCACATCAGCAAATGAAGGCCCCGAAAGCTTGACTCCGTCTGTGTCATTAATATTGACCCTGAGGATGAAGCTCTTCTTCCCCAGTCATCTTTTGAGTGCCTTCCAACCTGAGGGGCTCATCTTCTGGCACTATATCAAACAGTGTTCTGCAGCTATTCATAAAGTTTTCCCTGGCCAAGTCTTTCCAGAAGTAGACTGTGGGGTCCTTCTTCCTAGTTTGTGTTCGTCTGGAAGCTCAGCTGAAACCTGTCCACCATGGGTGACCCTGCTGGTATTTGAATACCGGTGGTATAGCTTCCAGCATCACAGCAACATGTAAGCCCCCACAGTATGACAAACTGACAGGCATGTAGGATGTGTATCACTGTAAGTTCTCGCTCGTCAATGCCAAGAAATTTAGAAGAGAGCTACCTGGCCAACTGACTAGAAGAGATCCATATTTATGCCTTTTCCCAAGAAAGGTGATCCCACCAATCACGGAAATTATCGAACAATATCATTAATATCACATGCAAGTAAAATTTTGCTGAAGATCATTCAAAAGCAGCTGCAGCAGTATATCAACCGGGAACTGCCAGAAATTCAAAATGGATTCAAAAGACGATGCAGAACCAGGGATATCATTGCTGATGTCAGGTGAATTCTGGTTGAAAGCCGAGAATACCAGAAGGATGTTTTCCTGTGTTTTATTGAGTATGCAAAAGCATTCGACTGTGTGGATCATAACAAAGTATGGATAACATTGTGAAGAATGGGAATTCCAGAACACTTAATTGTGCTCATGAGGAACCTGTACATAGATCAAGAGGCAGTCATTGGAACAGAACAAGGGGATACTGTGTGGTTTAAAGTCAGGAAAGGTATGCATCAGGGTTGTATCCTTTCACCATGCCTATTCAGTTTGTATGCCGAGCAAATAATCTGAGAAGCTGGAGTATATGAAGAAAAACAGGGCTTCAGGATTAGAGGAAGACTAACAACCTGCATTATGCAGATGACACAACCTTGCTTGCTGAAAGTGAAGTGGACTTGAAAGGCTAAAGACCACAGTCTTCAGTATGGATTGCACCTCAACATAAACAAAACAAAAATACTCACAAATGGACCAATAAGCAGCATCATGATAAGAGGAGAAAAGATTGAAGTTGTCAAGGATTTCATTTTAGTTGGATCCACAATCAACACCCATGGAAGCAGCTGTCAAGAAATCAAAAGATGCATTTCATTGGGCAAATCGACTGCAAAAGATCTCTTTAAGGGGTTGAAAAGCAAAGATGTCACCTTGAAGACTAAGGTGTGCCTGACCTAAGCCATGGTGTTTTCAGTTGCCTCCTATGCATGTGAAAGCTGGACAGTGAATAAGGAAGACTGAAGAATTGACGCCTTTGAATTGTGGTGCTGGAGAAGTATATTGAATATACCATGGACTGCCAAAAGAACAAACAAATCTGTCTTGGAAGAAACACAACCAGAATGCTCCTTAGGAGCAAGGATGGTAAGACTGTGTCTCACATACTTTGGACATGTTGTCAGGAGGGATTAGTTCATGGAGACAGACATCATGTTTGGTAAGGAAGAGGGTCAGTGAAAGGAGAAAGACTCTCAATGAGATGGATCGACACAGTGGCTGCAACAGTGGGCTTAAGCATAACAGCGGTTGTGAGGATAAAGCAGGATTAGGCCTTGTTTTGTTCTGTTGTATATAAGATCTCTATGAGTTGGAACCAACTCCATGGCACCTAACAACAAGAAGAACATCTTTTTGTGCTTATTTTTCAGAGTATCTTGTTCTCATTTTTATAAAATGTAGTAAATTTTCCTTTCTCGAAGTTTATAAATTAGAGTAATTTTTAAATTCTATTCCCTGAATTATCTCTTTCCTTCAGGGCTGATTTTTCTGTTTATTTTGGTATTTATCTTTCATGTTTATTTGTCTTGGCTTTTCTTATAAACATTGTGATTCTTGCTTTCAATTCATATTTACAAAAGAGGTATTAGTTTCCTATTGCTGCTGTAACAAGTTACCGTAAACTTTGTGCCTTAAAACAACGTGAATTTATTAATTACAATTTTGAAGGTCAGCTATCCAAAATGAGCCTTAAGGGGCTAAAATCAAGGTGTCAACAGGGCTGATTCCTTCTCAAAGCTTAGGGGACAATCCATTTCTTTGCTTTTTCCAGCTTGTAGAGGCTGCCAGCATTTCTGCTCATGTCTCCACATCACGTTCTCTGTCACTCACACTCTCCTGTCTACCTCTTATAAAGACCCTCTGATTACATTGGGCCAGTCTGATAATCTTCTCATCTGGAGATCCTTAACGTAATCACCTCTGCAAAGTCCCCTTTACCTTACAAGGTAATATATTTATAGGTTCCAGGGATTAGGATTTGGACCTCTTTGGATGGTCATTATTTAACCTAACCACAGACAGGATAGTGGGATAGCTGATTTGAGTTTGTTCTGTTGTTGTTAGGTACTCTCACGTTGGTTCCAACTGATAGCAACCCCGTGTACAAGAGAACAGAATACTGCCTGCTCCTGCACCACCCTCACAATCGTTGCTATGTTTGAGCCCATTGTTGCAGTACTGTGTCAGTCCATCTCATTGAGGGTCTTCCTCTTTCTCACTGATCCTCTTCAGGAGCAGATTAACCAGTAAACAAGGTATGCACAGGCTTACAGTAAGCAAGCTACGTGTGGTCTTGCCTGTGCTTGCTTAGTAATCTGTACTGCACAATTTCACATGGAATTTTTTTCCCACAAAAAACAGGTGAAATTGTGCATTACAGATTAGTAAATAAGCACAGGTAAGCCTGTGTATAACTTGCTTATTGGGTAACCCCCCTGCCTTTACTTTACCAAGCATGATCTCCTCCAGGGATTGGTCCCTCCTGATAACATATCCAAAGTTTGTGAGATGAAGTCTCACCATCCTTGCTTCTAAGAAGCACTCTGGCTATACTTCTTCCGAGACAGATTTGTTCGTTCTTCTATCAGTCTATGGTGTATTCAGTATTCTTTGCCAAAACCATAATTCAAATGCAAAGAATGGGTTTGCTGTACTATTCTGTAAGTACGGTATCCTTCCCATTCCACCCCCTACTATGTCTCTCCCTGAGTAGGAATTCAGAGTGAGTTCTAGGGTTAAGTGGCAATTAGACTGGATGTATTAGAATTCAGGTACCTTATGCTAGAATGGAGCCCCGGTGGCTAGTGACTGAGAACTCAGGCAATCTAATCAAAAGATCGGTGGTTCGAACCCACCAGCCGTTCCTTGGAAACCCTATGGGCAGCTCTACTCTGTCATGTAGTGTCGCTGTGAGTCAGAGTCGACTTGATGGCAGACAACAACAGCTATGCTAGAATGAAGAAGACTTACTCTGGGGTGCCTGAATCCACACTAAAAGCCACAGGTTACCCCAAATTATTCATTTTATTTTTTCTGGGTCACAGCCTTCCGCTTTTTACCTGGACTGCCTGTAGCCTACAGGTTGGGCAGGGCCATGTCCTCTGTACGCTGACCTTCAGGGGCTTCAGTTTTCGTTCTGGTGCCTGGATTATATTTATAGTACTTGAGCCCAGAGACTCTCAAGGGGGTGATGATAAATAGATGGGCTCCCACCTGTGCTGAAGCCTCCTAAGCAACTTTGGCTTTCCCAGCCTGTTTGATCCCTCAACTCCTGAGTATAGTACCATCTGCTTTCTATCTTCTAGAAACTTACTGAAAGATCTTCTCTTCTGGTGAGCGTCCACCTGCCTGTTCCTAGTCTCATTGTTGCTATGGTTGGATTCTTTTTGTACATCAATAATTTTATTTTACTCAGTTGTTTCTTAGCAGTTCATTAAATTGGTTAAAGGATACCAAAAACAGGATTCTTAATACATCATAATATTCACCTCAAGATATCAAAGTATTTATACATATAATGACTAAAATACTGCATTCAATGTATGAATTCTTGATTAAAGCTCTTTGTTAATGAGGACATCCTGGGTAATCTCTTAGAATGTGCCACAGAATTGTCCCACCAAAGAATGGGAGACTGGAGTACTTGTCACAAGTCTCCTTTTGGTTGAGGATGCTCCTATGGGCACCTGCTCCTGCACTTAATGGCCACCCCTGCACTCCCTGGCTGAACCTGCACTTCGTGGCTACACCTGTGCATCTTGGCTGTACCTGTACTTGGGCAGAGTGGCCTGCCCAGGCTTCAGACAAAGCCCAAGGTGGAAAAGCTGAGTTACACCATCACCCACTTGAGATGGAATCCTGCATTCAGGCTGGCCAAGGAGATGTGACCCGGGATACTCCAAACAGCTAGGATTCAGTGGAAACAATGAAAGTAGGACAGAAATACAGATGAATCTTTCTTTCCACAGTAATAGAGCCCTCCTTACAAAACTGTAGATAAAACAACTTTCAGATATTAGAATCATGTTTATTGAAAACACATACACAGAAGCCCGAAATAATTGTACCACATGAGTTTATTTCCTCCCCCTCAAAAAACCTCCCTTAAGATGATAATAATGGAATACTAAAGGCATAAAACTACAACAGTGAAGAAAACACAAGCGTAGCCATCAGTTGGCAAGAGACTTAGCCACGTTTCCAGAAGCAGTGCTGAGAAAGCCCCTAAGTATATATATGAAGATGACTCTAGCCTAGGAAAGAGCCCATACACCCATAAACCCTGAGAGAAACCCAGGACTCAGAGGTGCCAGGTAGGGAGGGTAGCAGAAGGAAGATGTGAGGTTGAAAGTGAATTGGTTGAAAGCTCAGAGCATGCAGAAGGGGCGATTTCACTCTTCTAGAAGCCCAGAATGGCTAGCAGCTAAGCACCTATTCCCCAGGCTGAGGAAACCCAGTGAACTGTGGGAGGAACTACAGGGAGCTAAGTGTGGAGAATGATACCTTGGAGCAAAGCCTCCTGCCTTATTAACACCTTAGGGATCTGCATCATAACAGCTTCCTCACCTGCTTGGTCACCCTAAAGCACGGTGACCCCCTTAACACACAAACGCCAGCCACACACCTTGACACAGCTTCCAGTGTGCGTTTTACTCTCTGCCATGAATATGAACAGAGAACCAAGGATCACCTGATAGTTGAGGCGTGTCTGAGAGACATGAAAGAGAAAGAGTAAACAGATGACCTCAGAGGACTCAGGGAACTTCAAGGAGCAAAAGCAAACTTAAGAAAGCAAAACTAAAATTAGTATCAGAGACATTTGAGATGGAATTGTACTCATAAAAGAACAGGCTGCTGTGAAAACATAAGAAAAAGATTAAAAAAAAAAAGCCCTCTTAGAAATTAAAACCATTTTTTAAAGTTTGCCAGAATTAAGTTTGTCAAAAAAATCTCCCACACAAGAGAACAGAAAGCAAAGAGACGAAGATATGACTATAAAAAAATATATTTAAAAAAAGATGAGACATAGATAATCTAGGATATTCAGCACTTAGCTAAGGCTGAAGAAATAGAAAATAGAGTGGAGTTTATAGGGATGAAGGACGGGAATGTTCTGGTTGGAAAGGCTAATGAGTGCTAAACATAATGAATGAAAAAAATCCCATCATTGTTATCTTTCAGAACAGAAGGAATAAAAAAGCCAAAAGTCAAACCTGCTGCTGTCCAGTTGATTCCGACTTACAGCGACCCTAGAGGACAGAGTAGAACTGCCCTATAGGGTTTCCAAGGAGCTCCTGGTGGATTTGAACTGCCGACCTTTTGGTTAGCAGCCATAGCTCTTAACCACTACACCACCAGGGTTTCAAAAGGAATAAAAGGGGAGTCCTGAAACCTTCAAAGAAAAATCAAATCCCCTACACAGGAACAAAGACAAGACTGGCATCAGATTTCCAATGATAACTGGTAAGAGAGAGTAAAATAATGCCTTCATTAGGACTATTAAAGAGAAATTATTTTTTCAAATCAGATTTATCTACATAAGACCACTTTCAAACATGAGGCTGGGTAAAGGCATTATATAATTTTCTGATAATAAAAATGATATATACTTTCTGATTTCTTTGATCACATTCTTAAATTTCCCTTCTGTTAACCTAAAAGGTTTAGAAGGTCCTTCCAAAACCGAAGTTCAACTGTTTGCCTCCTTATTGGTTACTTCTTTGCTTTAGAACTGCATGAAGTAAGGTCATAAATATAGTTCCGTATCCATAGCAACATACATTTTTATTTCAACACTTTGCTGGTATTTATTTTCAATCTAATACTTCGTTAGGATTTTCTGGTTTCTTCGGGGTATAAACGGCTCAATAGATGACCTGAGAATAAATCTAGGTAATGTTTTGTCATCTTAGTACACTGGATGGTGGCAGATGGGAGCGACCAGAACCTGGGTATCTAGGCGTTAATATGGACCATTCAGTGGCTAGGAAGGTCAGATTGTGGGCCAGAAACTCAGGTAGGTCATTTTTAGGTTAATAAAGTCAGATCCAGAGGTCAGGAGAAGGACTTCAAGAGTCCAGTTAATTAAAATAAGAGAGAAAAAGAATGCAATTACACAAAGTTAATTACCGAAACAGATTTGGGGAGCAGGTAGCAACCTTAATTTAGAAACATGCATAAGGTTCAGGTATCCAAATCCCATATTATGAAGCAAACAGGTATCATAATTTGGGGGTTAAAAAAGGTTTACTCAGGCAGGAGAGCATGGCGCACAGGCTAGGCTGTGAGCCTATTTTGGAGACAAGTCTCTTTTGGCTAGAGCCCTCTTGAGTGTGTCCTTCCTTAGCAGTCAGTGCTCCGATGAGTGGATGAACGAATGCCAACTTGTGCTTGAAGTTCAGTGGAGGGAGAGGGGATGAAAAGTTTCTAAACAAAAAGGAAAATAATTTCGTAAATTACCTGTCTCATTCAATGTCGGGTGACTTATGTACCCGATAAGTACAATAGGCAACTTGTAGGCTACCCATAGTTTGACAGGTATTGGAAACTTGTTGAATACCAACTACTGGGAGTTATAGGTAGTTATAGGGACAGAACTTTTTAATTGCAGAATGGTTTTAGAATAGCTTTCCATTGAATTATGTAGAATATTTTTGTTAACACTTTGTCAACCAAAATGTCAAGTTTAAACAGATTTGATGTTTATTAATATTTAATGAAAAACTCACTTCACATTTATGAAAAATGTTAAGGTAATTGAAACCTCATTTAATTTTAATTTTTGTTCATCTCTAGATTTATCGGCATTTTTCTATGAGTTTTGAAAATCTGCTGGTATCGATGATCTTAGTTACAACTTCCTTAACCTGGACATTTTTTACTTTTGTTCCTTAGCTTGTTTCAAAAGTATCATAATTAGAATCAGTGTATCTGTAGCTAAGTATTTATCTGACTTTCTAAGATACATAACTAAAACTTGGTAACTATCTAGTTTTATCAGATCTCAAGAGTATAGTATGAAAAAGAGTAAAACAAATCCTTAAAAGGGGTGGTCTAAATCCTTCTATAAATGAATCAAAAACCTTTATTATGTATCGTATCATTGTTATAGATCGTGTTTCTAATATCTGTGTGCCAGCTTTTACTATAGAACTATTGCTACTTTTTGAATATATATTTAATTGAGGAATATATTTTAAAACAATCTTTTTTATGCTTTTAGAGCCTCAGTTAAAAATTACACAAAAACTTATTATAATTGAAAGTAATTTTAAAATGAAAGGCTAAATTATTAAATATTTATAATTATGTATTTTATATTTATAAGCAGAGGCAAATATATAACCACGAATATAGTTACTTCAGTTTTTCAAGTTATTTGTGTTGTCTGTGCCCACAGTTTCTTTTTATATTGGACAGATTCATTTTATGAATAGAGAAACAAGAGGAGGAAATAACAAGATCTTGTGTAAAATGCTTCTTATTTTAGTAATAAAATTATAGTAAATTAGTATTATAACTACTATAAATTATTATAGTAAATTAAATTTTTGTTCCACAAGTCTCATCAAATTGCCGTGTTGATGTAAAACTTATCCAGGACGCTTTCACAAGTGGGATGGATTAAGAATGAGGTAATCTCACTGTGCCGTGACATCATACCCTAAGCATTATGACACTTAAGTTGCCTTGGGGAGGCCTACCTGGTCAATGGAGTTGTCCATTAAGGTGAACTTCTCCTCTGAGGTCCAGTCGCCTGGGAGCAGGGAGATCTGTGCTGTTGTGCTGATGCTATTACACCACCAAGGCTTTAGTTGCCTTGGGGAGGCCCACTTGGTCAATGGAGTTGTCCATTAAGGTGAACTGTTCCTCTGAGGTCCAGTCACCTGGGAGCAGGGAGATCTGTGCTGTTGTGCTGTTGCTATTACACCACCAAGGCTTTAGTTGCCTTGGGGAGGCCCACCTGGTCAATGGAGTTGTCCATTAAGGTGAACTGATCCTCTGAGGTCCAGTCGCCTGGGAGCAGGGAGATCTGTGCTGTTGTGCTGATGCTATTACACCACCAAGGCTTTAGTTGCCTTGGGGAGGCCCGCCTGGTCAACGGAGTTGTCCATTAAGGTGAACTGATCCTCTGAGGTCCAGTCGCCTGGGAGCAGGGAGATCTGTGCTGTTGTGCTGATGCTATTACACCACCAAGGCTTTAGTTGCCTTGGGGAGGCCCGCCTGGTCAATGGAGTTGTCCATTAAGGTGAACTGATCCTCTGAGGTCCAGTCGCCTGGGAGCAGGGAGATCTGTGCTGTTGTGCTGATGCTATTACACCATCAAGGCTTTAGTTGCCTTGGGGAGGCCCGCCTGGTCAATGGAGTTGTCCATTAAGGTGAACTGATCCTCTGAGGTCCAGTCGCCTGGGAGCAGGGAGATCTGTGCTGTTGTGCTGATGCTATTACACCACCAAGGCTTTAGTTGCCTTGGGGAGGCCCACCTGGTCAATGGAGTTGTCCATTAAGGTGAACTGGTCCTCTGAGGTCCAGTCACCTGGGAGCAGGGAGATCTGTGCTGTTGTGCTGATGCTATTACACCACCAAGGCTTTAGTTGCCTTGGGGAGGCCCGCCTGGTCAATGGAGTTGTCCATTAAGGTGAACTGATCCTCTGAGGTCCAGTCGCCTGGGAGCGGGAAGATCTGTGCTGTTGCGCTGATGCTATTACACCACCAATGCTTTAGTTGCTTCAATGTGGATTTCATTTATTCTGGATATTTATCTCAAACTTCTTTCAAAATTTGTAGAAGTGGACCTACAAGCACAGTTGTACAAAATCAGTGTAATAACAGGAATATTAAACTAGATCTTCTTACTTGTAATTTGGTGCTTGAAAAAAAAAGTTGGTATTATTCAAATATTCATTTTTCAGATTTGAGATAAAATTATTGCCTTATATGTTCTGTACTGTACACTTAAATTACAGTGTGATCCTGGTCTGCACATGACACTGACTTAAAGCATGTCATGCGGTCCTTCTGCATTAGTTTCTACATCTATTTAAAGAAGTTGTTGCAGAAGTACACACAGTACACACGTAATGTGCACGGAATGGGAAGAAAACACTGTTCGAAGTAAGAAAAATAAGGGAGAACGCAGTCACCGAGTCAACTTAAGCTCTCATGGGGGCAGACCTCTCCTCCCTTCATTGGCTCGTTAGCATCATTCCCACTCTTGGTGCTTCAGATTGTCTTAGACTTAATTAAGCAACCAACATTTCTGAATGCTTTGTTTTAGTAAAGTCATATGATTTAATGTCGTAATTGGTGCTTTTCTGCAGATGGGCAGTTGTAGCCTTGGTGTGTACAGAATGTTTGGATAGAGTAGCTAATACGGAATTGGCAGAAAACCTAGGTCAAAACTTTGCTTTCCTGGAAAGGGGAAATATAGTCATAAGCGGAGAGAGTCTTGAAAATCTGCTTTCCAATTACTTGGATGTCATTCTTTATAGAAGAAGGTTTCTAGCGAAGAAAAATTCAGCTCGAATTTCATTCTTCTTCCAAGGCCAAATAGGTTACCTGTCCTCCTGGAAACACTCTGTCAAGAAAATAGCTTTAAGTGTTTCTAGGTGCTCAAACAACATCTTCCCGACACATAGATCTCACATTCATTAGCCCTGATGTTTCAGCAGCGTGAATTATGGATAATACAGCTGTGTTGGCTTTTTAATACTTATATTTTGCATTTTCAAGATATTATTGAAAGTACTATTTGAGGATAATTTCTTTTTAGTGTCATCATTCGCAAGTAAAATATTTCCACTTTTATAATTCCATTTGAATCTAGAAAGCATATATACACTTATATTTTGAGTTTCTGTTAATTAATTAGTTTAATTTATAATATAAATGCTCATACCTAGTCATTTTAAGTGTAGTAGACATTTCATTTGCAGATTCCCAAAATGGGCCACCAATTACGAACCTTCTCTTTCCCTTTTAATTTTAACTTAGCCTAAAATCAAGCTGCTATGGGTTTTTTACGGACTTTCCTCAAGACCTATTTTCAGTTAGATGATTTGGGCGGCTCTTTTAGAATAAAACTGGAAATTCCAACACCAGTTATGAATTTTTAGCAGTATCATTACTCACAAAAAACAAATGTAGCCAAAATGTTTGCCAGCTGTTGTGACTCATTACATGCTCTTTTTCTTTTGAAGTACTTTTCCTTCAGGTAGGCATGTAAATAAATTAATGAGCGTTTTTCTCTTGTATTTTCACCCTTTTTTTTTTTTTTTCAACAAGAGTACTTTCCTTTCCCACAGGTAAGAATGCATTTTCTTTTTTGACATGAGCCATTTGTGGTATGTTCCAAAACTGGGTTATTAACTGTTCTAAAGATATTTGACACAGTGGCTGCAACAATGGGCTCAAGCATAACAACAGTCATGAGAATAGCGCAGGAAGGGGCAGTGTTTCGTTCTGTTGTGTACAAGGTTTTTGAATCAGAACCCACTCCATGACACCTAACAACAACAAAAATGTTACCCAAATTAAAGTTTTTCTTGCCTTTCCTATATGTTAAGTTCTGTTTTCTCTTTCAGCGTATGAATTGGTAGTGTCAGTTTGAACAACGGTGCCACATTTTAACTTCGTGCATAGAATTCCTTTTAGAGTTGACCTCTTCTTTTGGAAGGTGGGGCAATTTAAGTCCCTTCCTCATCTTCTAAGCCCTGGTGGCGCAGTGGTTAAGAGTTCAGCTGCTAACCAAAAGGTTGGCAGTAGGGATCCACCAGCTGTTCCTTGGAAACCCTATGAGGCTGTTCTGTTCTGTCCTGTGGGGTTGCTCTGGGTTGGAATTGGCTAGAAGGCAGGGGGTTTCCTCATCTTTACAAGTTGCAAAGAAAATGTTCTCACTGAGCCACAAGGAGGGCCACTGATTTTATTTTTAATGACCAGATCTAATAACTCTAGAAGATTCAAAATAAAACACAAATATACCAAGCATGTATATTGGATCTCAGAGCAAATTTTTGGATTACTTTAAAGACAAATCTGCTGGCTCTTAGTTCTAAATCTCTCCCAATCATTTAAGGAATTTAAAACATACTTTCCATTTGATAGAACACAGGCATTGTGAGTCAAGAAAGTTGTATTTGCCGCTTAGATGCAACAGGTTAAAAATAGCAGTCACATTGTCCTAGGAATCTGAAGATCTGGTTTCTTGCTCAGACTCTTTTATGGACTTTACCTGCACCCCTTAATGTTTCACTTTTCCACTTTAATCAACTACCTGTTTTTCCTGTGACATATGGGGAAGCACTTTAAAGCTCTGTAAAAATACTATAAAACTATTGATTGTCATTGAAAAACTCATAGAAAAAAAAATTACCTCACATAAAATAATTTTATAACATCTGGTTTAATTTGAAGTCATTAATTTCAAAAAATGTTAAAAGGTATATGTTGTAGGATATCATTATACAATAAAATACATTTTTCATTTTAGCTATTTAGATGAATTTCAGTTTTTAAATTACAATAATCTTTGGATCATATGTAATATATCATTACAGTTTTATGCATGATATAGAGTAAGTGTGTATTAAATAAACTAATATGTTAAACCTGTCCAAAATATTACATTTATTGATGCAATACTATTTTCCTAATATATTTTAATACTGATTTTTGTATACTCTGCCCTTCTTTGAAATCTGTATATTGATCTTCACATCAATTCTGTATATTTAATGAAACATGAGATCTTTATATTTCATTAAATAATTATTAAAAAATAAAATGAAAACCTGTATTTGAGTGGAACGAAAGTTCTAGAAGAGAATAGGAATCTGGAGTTTTGCTTCATTAATGACTTTGACATAAGGAGTGATCAACAACCAAATATAACAGAAATATAATTTTTTTATCCCGCAGAGCAGTTCTACTCCGTCACATGGGGTCGCTGAGTCAAAATTGACTCCATGGCACCTAACAACAACATTTTCTTCTGTATTTTAATTTTCAAATACGTTTGCTAATGCTAATAATATATAATGTTTTAAGCTAAAAACAAGTACGTTGTGTACTTAGTTAGATTATATGCCATCAGTAACAGAAGTTTATATTTTCAAACCTAGTCATCAGGGTTTTTTCTGCCCAAAATTATTTTAAAAACCAACTGTGGGTAAATTTTTTCTTTTGTCCTTCGTAAGCTGGCAGTTGCCAACACAGAACTTTATCTTCTAATGACAAAGATCTCAGTGAAGTTTTTGGGACATGTAATTGAGGACAAAATTTGGATAATTTACCTCAGACGTATTTAAAAATGAAAAAATATAACATGGTAATTGTAATGTAATAATCTACTTATCTAGAATCTAAAGCAAAAGGAAAGTTATGTCAGGTGAATGTATACACTCCATAAAAATAAATACTAGATAGCAATGATTTTTTTTTTTTCCAATGTTACTTACAGGATATCCATCTGGTCACCAGAGATTAACCCCAATCCCTTAAACCTTATGCATTTATATTACTTTACAGTGATGATTGGTGTTTATAATGATGACCTGGAATTATTTTATGGTTCTGGAATATTTTCAAAATCTTCAAAGAAAGATTCAAGTATTATAGGGTGTATATTTTTTTATGCAGGAACTTGCCCTCCTCAGTACAGTACACTCACTTCTTGCTACCTGTGATATTCATAATGAGTTAATGACCTCTCTAATACACAAGCCATGCATACCAACTGCCCTAGTCCTCCTTGCATTAGGTAAAATGAAAGGGCTTGTATTAGGTAAAATGAAAGGGCTAAGCGAATAAGGTAGAAAAACAAAACAAATGTAGAAAGGCCCTTTAACTGCAGGGATGGATATGGGACTGTGCTTGCTGATCTTTGTTACCTGATGTAACCAGCCAAGAAATTAGATGATCACCTCTTGAAACCTTTACCCATCTGTGAAGTTTTCATTCCTGTAGCATTTGGGTGTAACCTCCTTGAAAAGGTGAAGATGCAATTGGTGCTTTCCTGCCCTCCCCTATACCCCACAGAAGTTGTGGGCACACCTCCACCCTTCTACTCTGCATTCACCCATAATTCACATAAGAAAATGGGGGTGTCCTTTAATTTTGTGAAATCTTGATCCCAGAAGCCTGTGTAAGAGGTTATAATACGTGACCAAATATTTTCCAATTCCATACTGTATTTGCATCCCTTTGCCAATGTGTTGATTCTGACTCATAGCAACCTTATAGGACAGAATAGAACTGCCCCATGGAGTTTCCAAGGATGTAATTTTCATGTCTGCAGGAATAAGTTCCATACTGTACTACTTACTAATTATAACCTCTTGTGACCAGCTAAAGAATGTCTAAGGAAGGGAAGGGAATGGTGTCACGGGCCCTGTTGTCAGGTCCTTGCCCTTTTTCTGTGGGAAGAAATTTCCATTGAAGAGGAAGTTAGGAGCTTAGGCTCTTAAAATCCAACCCCAAACAGTTTCCTCTGAGAATTCTGCCTCCGTGATAAACTGTGTATAAATGAGAACACAGCCCTTCAGAAAGGGACATTGAAGGCTCATAATAGATGTAGACAGTACAACTTCTTAAAATATGGTTTAGATGAGGTAATGGATGTTTGAATAGATGGACACACAGATGAACAAACCAGTGACTGACACAGCTAACCAGATGGCTTTGAACTACCTAAAGATCAAACGCCTGGAAAGATCTGAGACCTGTGTCAAAGCATCAGTTCTCCGGGAGGTACTCCCCATCCTGTGAACACTCCTTCCTCAGACCATTTTGACTTCAAACCTCCAGATTCTGCCTTTTTCTATTTTGTTTGTTTCTTTTTAATCATGCCTATCCATTATCCGTATTGTCTGACCCTGCTACTGCTTGAACCATGGTGTTCATTACACACCAGTTGTCCTATTTCAGAACAGAGCTGATTGATATTTGTCCTATTTAATTTCTTGGAAAAAAACTAATCTACCATTATTTCTAGTACTTTTATCTATAGGAGACAAAAGCAATGTTTTTTGTTTTTTGTTTAACATGGTTAAATTTTCTCCTATACCACAGTTCCTGTGGGAGTTACAAAAGAAGAGAACATTTTATTGCATATGATATTTATAATATAATTTTGGAAGAGTAAAACACTAAAAATTAAAATAATGTTTCCTTTAAATTTGTAAGCTTAAATCTAAATATGTATTTACTGTGTCCAACATAATGAAAATAAAGGAATCATTTTAATCAGTGGTCTTAATATTAACCATAAATAATTAAAATGTATAGGGGAGCTAGTAGTATGTTATTCCACATAAAATATATAATGAAGCAATGTGGTATTCACAGACATAATTGAAATCAAGGATCCCTTGATACTCACAACAAAAAGAAGAAAATTGTCATAGAATGTTGGCATTTCCATAATAAATAGAAAGACAATGTATTAAAAATTATTATATTATTAGAAGCATTCCCCTAGTGACTGGGGCTTAAAATCTCTGCATCATCTTCAAAAATTTTTTCTTTATCATGTAATGTCTGATACATAAAAAGAATGTATGCCATAAATAATGTTTAAGTAATCATGCATACAAACAAAAAGGAACATCATGACCTGAGCACACATTAAGATTTAGAACAGGATTAAAACTGATACCTCTCTTCTGACTTCCCTGCCCCAGAGGTAACCATTATCCTTAATTTTGCAGTAATAGTTAACTTTGTTTTCAATATAGCTTTATCATATATATTCTCTAAACAGAATATTGTTTTGTCTTATTTCTTTTTGAACTTTACAAAAAATGGTTTTATACTGTGGGTAATCTGTGATTTGCATTTTTCACTCACTATTTTGTGTTTCAGATTCATCCAATGTTTTGTGTGCAGCCCTAATTTCATTCATTTTGCGGGAGATAATAGCCCATTGTATGTTAAGAAGTCAATTAGTTGTGATGGACATTTGGGACGACTCTAGTTTTGTAGTTTCTAAATTGCTGCTGTGTACATTGTTTATGTGTCCCTGCTGCGTACGTGCGGTCGTTTCTCTTATGGATTGTTGGGGCATCGTTTATGGAAATGTTCAACTTTCCTAGGTAACAGCAAATTAATCTACAGTGCGAGTTTACCAGTTTACATTCACATCAGCAGTATGTAAGACTGATACACACTCTTGCCAGTATTTGGACTGTTAGACTTCTTAATTTTTGAAAATATAGTGCTTGTAAAATGATATGTGTATGTCCTCAATGTGCATTTTTCTGATTACTAATCAGGTTGGGTGACTTACTCTGTATTTACCATTGAAGTTTTGCATTTTAAGTGCATAGTTGTGTTTTGTACTTATTTTTCATTGGGTTATATTGTATTTGTTGGCATGGTTTAGAAATTCTGGATATTAACCTAATCTAACCTTTTATTATTACATATTTTACAAATCTTACTTTCCAGTTTGTGATTTATTTTTCCACTACCTTTATGGTGTCTTCTGATAAAAAAAGGTTCTTAATTAACATAGTCCAATTTTTCCATTTTTTAAAGCTGGTTCACTTTGAGTTACATGAAATCAACCCTTAGATTTAAGTCATAAAGACATCCCCCATATTTTTGTTAAGTTTTGCCTTTCACAATTGTTCTCTAATCCACTGAGAATTGATTTTTAAAACATTTTATTGAGACATAATTCCTGTACCATACAGTTCACTTATTTAAGGTGTGTGATTCAGTGATTTGCAGTATATTTATACAGAGCTGTATAACCATTACCACCATCAATTTTAGAACATTTTCCTCACCCCCCTCCAAAATCCTTATGATTAGCTCTCCATTTCCCCCCAATGTCCCCATTGCTAGACAGCCACTAATCTAATTTCTGTCTATAGATTTGTCTGTTCTAGACATATGTCATATAAATTGAATCATACAATATGTGGACTTTTGTGATTTGCTCCTTCCATTGAGCATAGTGTTTTCAAGGTTTATCCACGTTGTAAAATGTATTAGTGTTTCATTCTTTTTTATTTTTTTAAAACTTTTATTGTGCTTTAAGTGAAAGTTTATAAATCAAGTCAGTCTCTCATACAAAAATTTATGTATGCCTTGCTGTATACTCCTAATTGCTCTCCCCCTAATGAAACAGCACGCTTCTTCCCTCCACTCTCTCTTTTTGTGTCCATTCCACCAGCTTCTGACCACCTCTGCCCTCTCATCTCCCATCCAGATAGGAGATGCCAACATATTCTCATGTGTCTACTTGATCCAAAAAGCTCTTTCTTGACCAGCATCATTTTCTATCCCATTTTCCAGTCCATTCCCTGTCTGAAGAGCTGGCTTTGGGAATGGTTCCTGTCTTGGGCTAACAGAAGGTCTGAGGACCATGACCACCAGGGTCCTTCTAGTCTCAGACCATTAAGTCTGGTCTTTTTACAAGAATTTGGGGCCCGCATTCCACTGCTCTCCTGCTCTCTCAGGGTTCTCTGTTGTGTTCTCTGTCAGGACAGTCATTGGTTGTAGCCAGGCACTGTCTAGTTCTTCTGGTCTCACACTGATGTAGTCTCTAGTTTACGTGGCCCTTTCTGTCTCTTGGGCTCATAATTACCTTGTGTCTTTGGTGTTCTTCATTCTTCTTTGCTCCAGGTGAGCTGAGACCAATTGATGCATCTTAAATGGCCGCTTGCTAGCATTTAAGACCCCAGATGACCACTCTCCAAAGTGGGATGCAGTATGTTTTCTTAATAGATTTTATTATGCCAATTGACTTAGATGTCCCCTGAAACCATGGTCCCCAAACCCAGCCCCTGCTATGCTGGCCTTTGAAGCATTCGGTTTATTCGGGAAACTTCTTTGCTTTTGGTTTAGTCCAGTTGTGTTGACCTCGCCTGTATTGTGCATTGTCTTTCCCTTCACCTAAAATAGTTCTTATCTACTATCTAATTAGTGAATACCCCTCTCCCTCCCTCCCTCCCCACTCTCATAACCATCAAAGAATATTTTCTTCTCTGTTTAAACTATTTCTTGAGTTCTTATAATAGTGGCCTTATACAATATTTGTCCTTTTGCAACTGACTGATTTCACTCAGCATAGTGCCTTCCAGATTCCTCCGTGTTATGAAATGTTTCACAGATTCCTCACTGTTCTTTATCAATGCGTAGTATTCCATTGTGTGAATATACCATAATTTATCCATTCATCCATTGATGGGCACCTTGATTGCTTCCATCTTTTTGCTATTGTAAACAGTGCTGCAGTAAACATGGGTGTGCATTTATCTGTTCGTGTAAAGGCTCTTATTTCTCTGGGATATATTCCAAGGAGTGGGATTGCTGGATCGTATGTTAGTTCTATTTCTAGCTTTTTAAGGAAGCGCCAAATCAATTTCCAAAGTGGTTGTACCATTTGACATTCCCACCACCAGTGTAGAAGTATTCCAATCTCTCCACAACCTGTCCAACGTTTATTATTTTATGTTTTTTGGATTAATGCCAGCCTTGTTGCAGTGAGATGGAATCTCATTGTAGTTTTGATTTGCATTTCTCTAATGGCTAATAATTGTGAGCATTTCTTCATGTATCTGTTAGGTTCCTGAACGTCTTCTTTAGTGAAGTGCCTGTTCATATCTTTTGCCCATTTTTAAATTGGGTTATTTGTCTTTTTGTAGCTGGGTTTTTGCAGTAGCATGTAGATTTTATAGATCAGGCATTGATCTTAAATGTCATAGCTAAAAACTCTTTCCCAATCTGTAGGTAACCTTTTTACTCTTTTGGTAAAGCCTTCAGATGAGCATAGGTGTTTGATTTTTAGGATCTCCCAGTTATCTAGTTTCTCATTCCTTTTTATTGATGAATAATATTGCATCATATGAATATACCACATTTTATTTATCCATTCATCAGTTGATGGATATTTTGATTGTTTATACTCTTTGGCTGTTACAAATAATGCTGCTCTGAACACTCATGTACAAGTTTTTTTGTGGTTGTATGGTTTTTTTCCTCTTAGGTATGTATGTAGGAGGAAGAGAATTGATTTTTGTCTATTGTGTAAGGTAGGGATTCAATTTAATTTCTTTTCCATATGGGTAATTTACTGTCCCAGTACACGTTTTTGAGTAGTTCATTCTTTCCCTGCTAAACTGCAATGTCAGCTCTGTCCAATTTAAGACTGTTTCTAGGCTCTGTAGTTGGTTCTATTAATCAGTTTTTCTATTCTCTACGACAGTATTACACTGTCTTAATTACAATAGCATTATTTTAGATCTTGGTAGGACATGTCACACTACCTGTTGTTCTTCAGCAGTATCGTGGTAGTGTGTTCATATCTGTACATTTAGAATCAGCTTGTCAGATTTCTTGAAAATTTTTGTTGAAATTTTAATTGGACTAGCGTTGATGCTATTCCATCACTGTGATATATCTCTCAGTTATTTAGATCTTTAATGTCTCTCAAAAAGACCTATAATTTTTTTCCTTAGAGTCTTATCCATCTTTTGGTAGTTGCAAATGTTGTTTCATTAGTTTTTTGTGGCATATAAAAATTGCAACTGAATTTTGCACATTCGTCTTTTATTTGGCCACCTTTCTAAATGTTCTTTTTACTTCTCATCACTTCTTTGTAAATTCATTTTACATTTTCTGTGTCAACAATCATAACATCTATGATTAGGAATATTCTATTCCTGTTTTGCTTAGACTCAATGGCATCACTACGGTTGGTGTCACCCAATGCAGTAACTCATGGTGGCACCCCCCCCGCCATGGACTTCTTCCCATACCAGACCGTACAGAATCTTTAGTAATTTTTTTTGTGCTAGTATTACTCGCAAATCGTAATTCCTGTATATTACTCCTTCTTTTTCCTTTAATTACTACTTCATTCTCAAAAAAGTTATTGATATAGAGCCACAAATACTAATTAGCGCAATATTGTAGCTAAAACATCACAATAAGGTAGCTAAAACACTAGCGAATTTGACAAAGTCAGTGGCTGTAAAAACACTGGCAGCAATGAAAACAACAGCGTGCAGTTGTAAAACATGCAGACGAAACCATTGTAATCGGGTATTAATGACAGCTCTGACCGAAGCTCATTAGAAGATTCAAAAAGTAAATTAGCATAGCGTTTTAGCCTAGTAGATATATTGATACATGTAAGCTGGGTTTACAAAAAATGTTTTTGTTGTTATAACTAACTACAGGGATATTTTTATTAAAAATATTAAACTTCTGCTGAAACACTGTACAGAAATTTCATAGACATCATTTTGGTGTCACCCATCTGACAGTGTCACTCATGTGATCCACACCCCCTAGTGATGCCACTGCTTAGAGTTTCTGTCATTCAAATTTATCAAGTACTTTTCTATCTATTTAGATAATCGTAAGTCTTTTCTGTTTTAATATATTAATGGAATAAACTTATTATGAATTATTTTGTAACATAACACCAACATTATGCATCCTTACATATTTACTCAAGAGAAACTGATCTGAGATTTCTCTTTCTTGGTCTGTCCTTGGCATGTGTTTTTAGTTGATGTTATGCTAGCTTTTTAAATTGAATTGCTAATGGAGCTTTCTTTTTCTAGTCTCTGAAAGAATTTATATAAGAGTGGGTTCTTTCTTAAGTATTTGGTGGAACAAGTTGATGGAGCCACTTGAGCTAATATATCAATATGTTAATAATGCCTTTCTTTGAGGGGTGCCCATAGAATAATTTTTCAATTTTGAAAACAATTTATATAGTTACTTCATATCTATAAACAAATCCTCAAGTTGGATGAATTTTGTTTTCATGAAGTGCTTTTCTAATTTTGTTTGGGAATCCTTTGATTCTAATCCTTGCAATCCATGATCATTTATAGGATGTTTCATCCACTCCCTTCTTTTGCCAGAACTTGTCGGATTCAGAGTGGTTTAGGGAGTCATGAGCTTTCTAAGGAAACTAGTCTATTTGTTTTTAACTGTTAAGTGAAAGCTTAATTAAAAGTTGCCAAAGCTCTTCCAGACACAGTCTTTATAAATTTGTGAAAACTTTTCTTTTTTTGTAATTCATCTCTCTTACATCAGTGACATAGCTGTTTTATAGCTGTCCATTTATAATATGAAAAAAAAAAATCTATTCCAGGTTGATATTGGCAATTTTTTCACTGTAGTTATTAGTACATGCTAATGGTTGAAATATTAAGTACCTAAGGGAGGCCGTCAACATTAAGTTCTTTCATTTAATGTTTATTTCTACTGTAATTAAGTGCTACATTTTTTAGTATAATTTATCTATCTGAAACTCACCATTGAATTACAGTCAGTGCGTATCAGCCTTGCTATGACACCGTCCTCTAAGTTACCTCACATACCTGTTAGCTAAGGAAAATATATAAAAACAATGATCTGAAGCAGTGGCAGGGATGTGGAAAAGCAGGTGCACACACACCCTGTTGTTCACACTGGAAATGGATTCAGTGTTTCTGGAGAGCTATTTGGGAAAAAGTAATTCTTATCTTTTGGCCAAATAATTTTGGTAATATACCCTGAAACAAACAAAAAAGAAGTAACTTGTTCACAAATGTTTTATATATAATAATAAATAATTGGAAATAAGATAAATATCCAAGAATAAGGATATGATTAAGTAAATTATGATGTACTGTAATGATGAATACCAAAAAGCCACTAAAAGTGACAAATACACTAATAAATGGAAGTGAAGATGCAAAGTTCTGAGTTAAAAAATAGGATAATACCTACTCAGTGGTTATACCATCAAAAAATATTTTTATGTACATTGACAAAGATTGAAATTCAGTTAGGCTGTTATCAGTGCTTTTGGAAAACTAATGTTTCTTGTACATTATTTTTTTATAAAGACATTATGGCCTATGACTTTTATGTATGAATTTTGTATTAATCATAGTGAAAATTAGTGAGTAGATGTGTACAATAAGGGTAAATTTATAATGTACTATATGTATATACTTTTGTTTATGAGAAATTCTTATTTGACATGGTATAGCATGTGATAAAAAGCAGACTTTCAAGTCAGACTGGAACATCGGTAAAACCTTTCTCTGCTCCTTCTCAGACTCCATTATTTAGATCTTGTCACTTCTGTCATCCATAAATATGAACTTTCCTTTTATATTTTCTATCTCATTATTTTCCTGTTGCCTTCTGGGAAACTTCTTCAATCTGATCTTTTTTACATTACTAATCAGTTCCTAGGCTGTATCCAACCTGCTCTTTATCTCACCACGTTCCCTTTTTGCTTTTATGACTTCTTATTCCTGCTCCATGTCTCTAACTTCTTCCCTTATCTTTTCAGTATATTTATTATACTTAATAAAATTCATGATTCACCTGTTTCAATTATGCTGATTGAGAGAATATGTCATTTAGTTGTTTGCTTTTTTTAATAGTGGTTTTACTGCTCAGGTCTATTTACCTTGGCCAGTGAGTCCATATTCCCCTAGGCATGTCAGACAGTCTTCTGGGGGAACGCAAAAGGCCAGATCTTAGTCCCTGACCCACTGGATGAAATTATGGATGGAGGTTATGAGCCTCAAGACAGAGAGTTGCACCACTCTCCTTTCCCAGCTACTCCTTCAGGAAAATCTGTTCATTAATTCACCTTTTAACTTCTTGAAGATAAGCAGCAAAGTGAGGAGGTAGCCTTTGAAGGTTATACGTCATCAGCCCCGGCAGTTTGGAGGGGACAAAGTGGAAGAGTGCATGCCCAAGAAGTTCTAATTGGTTTGCACCTGTTTTCTCTAACTCCTCACCCCAGCAAGGCTTTTGCTTACCTTGGTGTTACCTGGCTCATACTGGCACTGCGTTGGATTCTTAAACAGATAAGATTGTCCTGTGGCAATAAAAGGGAGAGAGAGGCAAGAGCAGAAAGTAAAGCATTCCTGTAGTCCACCATCTCACAGAAGTCTCCTGGTACCCTTCCTCTTTCCCAGGCTACAGCCCTTTCCCTTCAACACACATCTTTCCAGTTCAGGACAGCCTTTAGTCTTCCTGGGAATTTCTCAGTCTGTTGTTGCTGTTGTTTTTATAGTTACTGGTTTTGGCATCATTAATATCTCAGTTTCATGCTTCCTTTGGTTTCTGCAGGGTTTGACTTTGGGGAAGGGAGCCAGCAACTCATCCTATTCTGCCATCTTGACATCACTGAGCTATTTTTTTAACACTGTTTTGCCCCCTTAGAAACAGAACTGTTGTCACTACTTAAATCAATATGCTCTTAGATTTCTTATGTGTTTCAGAGTTCCATTACATTGACCACCTCTTTTATTATGCCAGAGTACTGAGTTCAAAGGGAATGAATCATTATAAAACAAGGAACAGAAGGCAAGAGACTTTGTTTTCAAGGATAATTGGTCTACAGCTGTATATCAATACGTATATCAATACATCTATGAAACAGAGAAGCAGATAAACTTTAAAATATTGTGTACATTCTCTGAAGACTCATCTTTTTCACTACAGGTTTATGAGAATAAGCCTCTTCTATGGAGTCATCTTGTGTACTCTTATAGGACTATCCATTTCAAGTCAGCACTTTCAGAGAACCAGGATAAACATGGGGCATCCTGTCACCTCCAGCCCAGAGAGGCTCAGATTTGTTATTATCAAGCCCTTTGTTCTCCCAACAGATAAGTTTTTTTTTTGTCCAAACATCTGTGAGACACTTCTAAGCTAGTGTAGAGAGAAAGTAGGGTAGTGTAGAGAGATAGACTTCTAGTGTGCACTGACTACGACCCAAAATAAACGAAAACTTTGTATATTAATGTCAATCTTATTTTGTTGCTGCAAGGATTAAATACAATAATCTATACAAGATGCCAGGTGCAAAGTAAACATTCAGAATGCTGGCAATCATTATTTAGCATATAGAAATTATGAATTGTCAAAGTGAAAAATAAGGTAAGTCCTGGGTTTTTATCAAAAAATAAATTGCCTATGTATTGTAGGCATTTTGACTGCTAAGGCAACTCATCATCATTTATCTTTGTAGTCCTCATTCTTGCAGCCTAATGTTACCATTGCCATTATGGCCACTTTTGGATGTCTGGTTTCCAGTCAGGGAAACACTGGTTTATTCAGTGCTTGTTAAAAGTGCATAATGCATAAAACAGTTAAGGATGTGTTTTTAGGAAATATTGCATGGCGTTGTACAGCCAGTGCATTAGTGAGAATAATAATAGGAAGTTGTCTTAAATCTGAACTAACTATTCATCTGGTGGTATGACAGACTAGGTTCCCTGATCAAGCCTCTTCCTGACAACCACTAAAAAGGCCAGATAAACAAGTTCTAAAAATATCCTTTTGAGTGTATTCGTGAACTGTTAGCTAGGATACTCAGAGACCAAAAATGAAATGAAAAGAGAAACCCAGATATGTAACCACAGCACTAAAAGCGGCTCTCATTTTGAGCACCTTTTCCAAACTCAGAGAACTTGAATTTCAATTACTTGTTTTGTTGTGTTTTTGTTTTTTTGCCTTCACAGAGCACAGGGCACGAAAAGCAAATTCCAGGGGCTGCTTCAAGGGAGGAATCTAATAGGATATCACCATGCATAATGCTAGGACAACATAGGGCCATACCCACAGTATATGGGTGAATTAGAAACCACTGAACTGGAAACAAGAAAATGACCTGCTTCAAACCTTGGCACTGAGTAGAGGATTGCCCCCTGTAAATTTATAACTATTAAACAGGCCTTGTGAGGATATGAAGCCTGAATTCACATTATCAGAGTACTCTGGAAAACTTGAGACTGGAATTTACTTTAAAGTTATTCAGAGATGCTGATGTCTCCAAGTGTCTGTTGGAAAATCACCTCAATTCCACTAAAGCTCCAAGAAATATAAGCTCATGTTATAAAAGGATGGCAACTCAAAACAACATAAAAAACAAAGTACTGTGCAGAAGAATCTTCAGAAATGATGACCTATAAAGACTTCAGGTACTGGAATTATCAACCATAAAATATAAACTAGTTATATTTAATATATGTATTTTAAGAAAGCTAAAGGATATAAATAGCAAAGGCAAGGAAGTATAAAAATTACCAAACACTTGCAAAGGAATAAAACTTCTAGAAATAAAAACAAAACAATTGAAATTATGAGCTTGGATGGATTTGACAGCAAATTATACACAGAATAATATTTCCAGAATGTAGTAGAAAGAGGAAAAGATGAAAACTATGAGAGAGAGACTAATAGAAATAAATGACAAAATGGGAAAATTTAACAATGTCTAAATGAGTTCTATGAGGAGTAGAGAGAAAATGGAACAGAGACACTAAATGCGTAGGTATGACTGAGAATTTTGCGGTACTCATCAAAGATAGATTTGGAGGAGCAATGTGTCCTCATCAGAATAAATAAAAACATATCTACACTTAGAAAAATCATAAACTGAAGAACACAAAAGACAAAGAGAAGATCTTAAAAACAGCCAGAGAAATAAATCATCTTCAGAGGAATAACAGCTGACTTTTCAGCAATACCCATCAAGATATTTTCTGACCAATAGAAACTGAGAATGTTTGCCAGTAAACCTCATTAAAATAACCTAAAGGATGCACTTGGGACAAAGACAAAATGGTTGTTGTTGAGAGCATGGAGTCAGTAGCTATTTAGAACAAGAGAGTGGTCAATATATGGGTATATCCAAATAGCTACTGACTGAGTAAAATAACAATAATTTTAAATGGAGAGAAACAAGAAAGACTGAAAATAGTAAAAAGTTGTAGCTTATAAATCTGGAAAAGGTAACAAGACTTAAAAATCCTAACTTTCTTTTAGTATTCATGTTAGATGCAGCATGAGTGTTGAAGCCTCTTACTGTTGCCACGAAAAGAAAATATAGCATGTAACTTCTAAACCAGGAAGAAGAAAACTAAAGGAGAAAAAATTTATATAGAAAAAAAGAAAGCAAAAAAAGAAACAGAATAGGTAAGGCAAATAGCACATTAAAGGCAAATGTATTAGCATATACAAACTAATTGAACTATTTAAAAGACAGAGGTTGATTAGATTTAAAAAAGAAAATTAATATCTGTATGCTATTTGAGGTTACACTTCAACATAAAACAAAAATCCTCACAACTGGAATCAGTAAGGGTAAAAACGGTGTGGCGGTAGTGTCTGACCTCCTCTAACTTCACAAGGGGGAAGGAGAATCAAGATCAACAGCCTAAGGCTGATTCCTGTGTGGTGGAGGTCAGACATACCTACTCTCTCCACCATCTTTATCAATCCTAATACCAACCAGCCCTCCCACAGCACTCTACTTCACTGCTGGGTTCGATAATCCATTGCAGTGGCCACACAGAACTCACAGGCAATACTCAGGATTATGGGGTTTATTATGGAAGTAACAGGTTACAATTCAAGGCTCAGGAACACTCAGGATACAGTTCTTCCATCAGGACAGCATCTTTTCAGCTGTGCTCGCAGGCGTACCTCTCTCTGGTCCTGTGCCTCTGCCCTGCTCAAGCAAATGTTGCAAAGCTCTTTTAGCCCCTGCCAATAAGTCCCCAGAGGCACCTCAGGCACTCAGCTGTCTTGCTCCATGATCCAGGAAGCCCACTGCACGGTCTCCTGCCAGTCTTTCCTGCCAGCCTCTCCTGCCAGTCTGCCCTACCACCGCTTCTCGTTGTCTTCAGGCTTACAGCTTGCTCACTTTCTTGGTCTCCTGCTTCCAGGAGCTTCTCAGCTCAGGGATCCCAGGCCCAAAAGATGTGATCTCTGCTCCTGGCTATATTTCCTTGGTGGTGGTAGTAACCCTTCTCTGCTCTGGAATTGGCTGTCTTTTAAGGCAAAACTGATCAGTCCACTTGGTGGGCAATTGCCTTATTTACATAGTCCCACCCAATCACTTGGGTAGGATTTACAAGACGATGGCTAGTAAGGCTACTCAAGAGCGATCCATAGCACCGCAATAAGCAACATTATGATAAATGGAGAAAATATTGATGATATCAAGGATTTTGTTTTACTTGGATCCACAGTCAACGCCCATGGAATCAGCAGTCAGGAAATCAAGCAATGTATTACATTGGGTAAATCTGCTAAAAAAGACCTCTTTAAAGTGTTAAAAAGTAAATGTGTGACTTTAAGGACTAATATGTGCCTCATCCAAAGCATGGCATTTTAATTGCCTTATATGCATGTGAAAGCTGGACAATGAATAAGAAAGACTGAAGAAGAATTGATGCCTTTGAGTTATGGTGTTGGCAAAGGATATTGAATATACCATGGTTGGCAGTTCAAATCCACCCACCTACTCCTTGAAAACCCTATGGGGCGGTTCTCCTATGTTCTTTAAGGTCGCTATGAGTTGGAATCGACTTGGTGGCAATGGGTTTGGGTTTATTTAAATATTTATTTTTCCTTAAATCTTTTCAGAAGCAGACTCCCCATCTTTCTCCCACAGAGCTGCTGGTGGGTGTGAACTGCCGACCTTTTGGTTAGCTTAACCACTGTGCCATTAGAGCTCTTTTGGCAAAACTATAGAGACAGTAAAAAGATCAGTAGTTGTCTTGGTTATCTAGTGCTGCCATAACAAAAATACCACAAGTGGATGGCTTTAACAAAGAGAAATTTATTTCCTCACAGTCTAGTAGGTTACAAGTCCAAAATCAGGGCACCGGCTCCAGGGAAAGGCTTTCTCTCTCTGTCAGCTCTGGAGGAAGGCTTCCCCTGGCCAAGGAGCTTCTCAGGCGCAGGGACCTGGTGTCCAAAGGGCACACTGTGCTCCTGGTGCTGCTTTCTTGGCGGTATGAGGTCCCCAACTCTCTGCTTGCTTCCCTTTTATCTCTTGAGAGATAAAACGCGGTACAGGCCACAGCCTAGGGAAACTCCCTTTACCTTGGATCAGGGAGGTGACCTGAGTGAGGGCGGTGTTACAATCCCACCCTAATCCTTCTCAACATAAAATTACAATCACAAAATGGACAACCACACAATACTGGGAATCATGGCCTAACCAAGTTGACACATATTTGTGAGGGGACATAATTCAATCCATGACAGTAGTTTAGAGGAGCCCTTGTTTGGTACAAATGGTTAAGTGTTCAGCTACTAACTGAAAGGTTGGGAGTTCAAGTCCACACAGAGTTGCCCTGAAAGAAAGGCCTAGTGATCTCCTACCAAAAAAATCAGCCATTGAAAACTCTGTGGAGCATAGTTCTTCTCACACACATGGATTAACATGAGTCAGAATCAGCTTAACTAGACAGCAACTGATTTTCGGCAGTTTAGGGGGAGGAAGGAAGGGAGTGATAAATAGGTGGAGCACAGGGCATTTTTAGGGCAGTGAAAATATTCTGTGTGATACTTTAGTGACAGATACAAGACACTATGCATTTCTCAAAACCCATAGAACTTTGCAACATGAAGAGTGAACCCTACTGTAAATTATGTACCTTAGTTAATAATAATGTATCATTATTGGCTCATCAAATGTACCACAAAAATGTAAGATGTTAATAATGGGGGAAACAGTGCAGAGGGTAGGGGAAAGGGTATATGGGAACTCTGTACTTTCTGCAATTTTTTTTGGTAAACCTAAAACTTCTCTAAAAGTCTATAATTCTTTTTAAAAAAATCAGTAAGGCATAGAAAATTTCAACATCAAATTTGATCCAGTGGACATAGATAGAACACGGCACCCACAACTGCAGAATATACAGAATACGCATTCTTAGTAAGCACACATATACACGTGAAGCTTTTTAAAATTTCCCGCTACGCCATCAAGCACATTTCAACAATTTTCAAAACATTGGTGTGATGTAGACTACATTCGCTGGCCACAATGCAATTAGAAGTCAGTAACAAAAGAACCATCAAACCCCATGTGCTTAGGGATTAAGAAACACACTCCTAAATGGCTCATGAGTCATAGAAGAAATAATAATGGAAGTTTAAAAATGAAGTAAATGAAAATGAATGTACCACATATCTAAACCCAGGAGACAGAGCTAAAGCAGTATTTAGAGGGACATTTATAGTCTTAAGCTTATAAATCAGGAGGATAAAATGAGGTAAGCATCTAAAACAAAAGAGTTAGGAGTAGTAATACAGAATAAACCCAAAGAAAGGACAGGGAAGAACATAACAAAAATAAGATCAGAAGTCAGTGAACTTTAAAAAACTCAATAGACAACACTGAATGAATCTTAGAAACATAATTGAACAAGCAAGTTGCAGAAGAATACACATAATATTCCATTTACATAGGTATTTAGAAACAAGTAAAATTAAACAAAATGTTACTTAAGGATATAGATATATGGTGAAGTGTTCCAGGTAGTATTTACCTCCAAGGTGGAAGGGAATGACATGAGATTGGAGAATGAGAGAAGGAAGGAGGGGGAAGGTGTGAACTTTTTTTGTATGTTTATTAGCCTTTTGCATTTTTTTCTTTTGTGACTTCCTATTCATGCCTCTGCCCATTTTTTCCATTTTAAAAATAAGGTTATTGCTGACATGGAGGCCCAGGTTCACAAGCTGAGAGAAGAGCTGATTAATGTGAACTCACAGAGGAAACAGCAGCTGGTAGAGCTTGGTCTTCTTCGCGAAGAGGAAAAGCAAAGGGCTGCAAGGGACCACGAGACCGCTGTCAACAAACTGAAGGCTGAATCAGAGAAGATGAAAATAGAGCTGAAAAAGACTCATGCTGCTGAGACAGAGATGACATTGGAAAAGGTAAGATGTCCAATTGGATGTTTTATAGACAGTTGAACCCCATGTTTAAAATCCACTGCCAGCACGGTAATATTTTATCTCTAAAAGGTAATGGCATAGAATTACTCTTCTAACTTCTAAACTCTTCACATGAGCAATTCGAGTATCTTGCCTTGTGTCTGTTGTTGTTGTTGTTTGGTGCTGTTGAGTCAGCACCGACTCATAACAACCCTTTGTACCACAGAACGAAACACTGCCTGGTCCTGCACCATGCTCACAGTCGTTATTATGCTTGACCCCATTGTTATAGCCACTGTGTCAAACCGTATCATTGAGGGTCTTCCTTTTTTCCGCTGACCCTGTACTTTACCAGCCATAATGCCTTTCTCCAGGGGCTGATACCTTCTGACAACATGTCCAAAGTATGTAAGACATAGTCTTGCCGTTCTCGCTTCTAAGGAGCATTCTGGTTATACTTTTTCCAAGACAGATATACTCATTCTTTTGGCAGTCCATGGTATATTCAGTATTCATTGCCAACACCACAGTTCAGAGGTGTCAACTCTTCTTCTGTCTTCCTTATTCATTGTCTAGCTTTTACATGCATATGATGCTATTGAAATTACCATGGCTTGAGTCAGGCGCTCCTTAGTCTTCAAGGTGACATCTTTGTTTTCAACACTTGAAACAGGTCCTTTGCAGCAGATTTGCCCAGTGCAATGCATCTGTTGATTTCCTGACTGCTGCTTCCATGGGTGTTGATTGTGGATCCAAGTGAAATGAAATCCTTGACAACTTCAATCTTTTCTGTGTTTATCATGATGTTGCTTATTGGTCCAGTTGTGAGGACTTTTGTTGTCTTTATGTTGAGGTGTAATCCATACTGAAGGCTGTGGTCTTTGATCTTCACCGGTAAGTTTTTCAAGTCCTCTTCACTTTCAGGAAGCAAGCTTGTGTTATCTGCATAACACATGTTGTTAATGAGTCTTCCTTCAATCCTGATGCCCCGTTCTAAACACCACTGAAATAATCTAGGGAATTTCCTAACTTTTCTCTTGACTTTCATGGAAGAGATTGTATGGAATATTCCATTTTATAATAATTAAATGCACATTGGGAGAAAATGATATTATAATGTTGTCAAATATTATACTAATTAGAAATACTTGGTCTGTAGCCCTAAATTTTCCTAGGTTAAGACTGGAGTTCAGATCTTTCCTAGCTTGTCTAATAATCATTTCTAGATTTTAGAGCTTTTTATGACAGTGTAACATAAAGGATAACTTGTTTTCCAAGATTGATTTTTCAGAAGAAATAAGAAAAGTTTCTTTAGAATTACGTATCTTTAAAATACATGTCAATATGATGTTCAGACATTTGGGGTTATTCAGTGCACAATCTCAAATATTCCTTCTTTTGATGTTCTGAAAAAGTAAAAGTATTTTACTCAGGTAGTAAATGTGAATGCTAGTCATCATAAAACTACTGTAAATTGTCCCTTGAGTTCCTTAAGAGCAATCTGTATCTTGGGATCAAGAAATCTGACAAAAGTAATTTAACAATTGTCTGAATCTGTTTAATTTTTTCACCTCTTCTTCTTTATCATTAAACGACGTTGAGCCTTTTTAGAGTATACGATACCATTCTAGGCCTTTCTCATTGATCCAAAGATGGCTTACTTTATCATACCTTAATTTATCTGAAAGTCATATTTAGCCAACTTTGCCCTTGGTGACGTAGCTCTGAACCCAAAAATACATAGGAAAAGGGCTTTAAAGAGGCAGGAGTGAGCCTGGCTTTTTGGAGGAACAGCAAGGAGGCCAGTCTGGCTAGAAAGGCATGGCAGAGGAGGATAGGAGAAGGCAATGAGGTCAGAATGTTGGCAAGATGTCATAGCGATATAAGTAATTAGCAAGGATGGGATTAGTCCAGGTGGGAGGTCCTGGAGGGTGGGTTAGAGGTGCATGGGAGGTAACGGGAGTACAGTCCTAGTGGCAATGGGATAAAAGAGGCATTTTTGAGAATCATTGCAGAGATAGGATTGATTAAACTTGTTAAGTATCATTTCATCCCTTAATATATTGGGAATTGGAGGAGGAGTTTCTGGTTTGGGGAGGAAGATGATGAATCAGTTATAAACAAGTTGAGTTTGAAGTGCATCATTACACTCAGCTGTGATGTTCACTTGCTGTTGTAAAAACATTTCTCGAAGTCATAAGTGAAGACAGGATGGGGGAAGAAATGGCTGTAGGAGTCACTCACAGAGAGGGCGTGACCTGTGACCTTGGGAGTGAGTGAGACCGTTAAAGAGAGGAATATAGAAAGAAAGAATAAAAACAGTTGTAAAGGAAGAACGTAAGGGAAGAACTACGTTTAAGAGGTTGGGAGGAAACAGTCAAAGAAAGGGCATCAAGGTAAGAAGAGTAAGAGAATGTATCTTCATGGAAGTAAAGGAAAATATTTTGAAATGGAGGACTGTCAAGAATATTACAGAAAATCAGGAAGGATGAAGGTTGACAAAAGATTGCTGGATTTGAAACTGAGACATCATTGATGCTCTTGGACAGAGTACTGAAAATGATAGTGTGGATAGAAACACGGCAGCAAAAGACAAGGAAGTGGAGATGAGGTTTGGAAAATTTGGTGTTAAAAAAAAAAAATGCAGGCGCAATTCCAAAAAGCAGGAGTTAAAAGGGAATATATTTTTAGGCTGAAAAATGAATATTTTGAAGTATATGAGAGGAAAGAGTTTAATGATGCAAAGAATTGTAGATGATTGAAGGCTTGAGATCTGAGAGATGAGGGTATGAAAAAATCACCAACACAGCCCACCTATACCTTGTGGCTCCGAGGCTCCAGCCACATGAAACATTGGTGTGTTTCTAGAACCTGCCAGGCTCTCTCCTGCCTCCAGGTCTTTATATCTGACACTGTTTCTGCCTGGAATATTCTTCCCTGTGATTTTCTTATGGCCATCTGAGTTTTCTCATCTATCTGCATTCTTCACAGGTCCTTCCCTGACCTCTTTATCTAAAGTCCTGCCTACCCCACCACCTTACCTTGTCCCATTGTCTTCATAGCTTGTCTCACTATCTGAAATCGCGTCTTTTTTGTTTGTTCATTGTTTATCGTCTGTTTCCTCCTGAGAATGTAAGCTACGTTAGCAGAATCTTGTCCATCTTACTTATTTCTGTATCATGAGTACTTAGAAAATGTAGTGCAATGTAGGTGCTCACCTAGTATATATTAAGTGAATGAATAAAAGGAAGCATGACTTTCCCTGAGGGAGGAAGGAAGGAGATTGGTCAAGATACAAAGAAGTTCTCTGATAAGACTTGAGAAGAACTTATACCTAATATCATCTCTGTTCTTAGTTAAGAATCACTGTAGTCTGCTCAGAGTAAGGAGTTTTAAAGAAAATGAAACACTGAGATTTCAGGCTGAGCAGATGAATGGAATGCCTCTGAAAGGAAGAGGAAGGGAATTTGCTGAGATAGAATTGAAGCTGTGAAGGTAGAGGGGTGAGCATGGGCAGTGTGAGTCTGCAAGGATGGGATATTTATGACCTGAATTAGAAACAAGTAGCATAAGAAGACAGAAATGGAGTTTTGGCATAGTAACTTTAGGAGACATGCATAAAGGTGCTGAGGAATTTGACCAAAATGCAGGGACTTATTGGCAAATCTGGAAAATTAGAAAAAGGGAAGAGAGCCTTAATTAGGCTAGTGTTTAGTGCAGTGAGCTTGGTTTTTGTTCATTTGGTAAAATTAGCCAACCCCAAAGCTCTGTGATAAAATACAAGTGTTGGGCTCTTAATAAGAAGAGTAATTTGTATTTCTCATTGATAAATGGTTTTTATTTAACAAGTAAGAGGAGTTTAGCATTTCCAAATGCCATGAAGAACTGGCCTGTGAGCTCCCTAAAAGCAGTCCTTGTGACATATTGATTACTGAAATTCCAGGATCATGCATGGTGCCTTGTACAAAGTAGGCATTTATTAAATGTTAAGTAAGCAAATAAAAGAATGATGATCAACTGAGAAGTTCAGTGTAGGCTGCTGAGTGATAAGGTAAATAAATGAGAAAATATTGTTGATTTATCCAAACTTGATTACAACCCATTATAAATACGTTGGGTCAGACAAGATACACCTTTATATTTAACCATTCATGTTACTTTAATTATAATTCTTCCATATTACTTAATAAGGTAAACTCATAGCATAATTCTTTTCTCAGACATAATTTTAGTTTTATTCTACACAAATTATTAAACATGTAAGTTCTTACTATAAACTTTGAGTTAACACTAATTTGGTTAAGTTTTTAATCACCCTGTTGTATCATTATACAAGGTACTCGAATTCTTGCCTCTCTATCCTATAAAAAGTTTAATGTTTTTTATCTTTAAATAAATCTGAACACAAAAATATTTGCTAACAGTTAAAAATCCAGTTAGAATTGAGGGATTTAGAAGTTAATTTTCTATTATTAAGTATAAAATTGGCATTGAAAGAGAGGAAAATAACACCAGAATAATAAATAATCTAAAGGCAACATTCCATGCAGGCCTGGATTATTTCAGTAGCACTTAAAATGTTAAGGTTATAAAAGAATTCTGCAGGCCAGATCCTACCTGAATTTCTGTCAGTAGCGATTTAGGCCCAGATGATATCTTCAATGGCTTCAAGTTAGGGGAAACATGAAATAACTCCACAAGGTCAAAATACTTGAAATCATGAATCCAGGAAAGGAAATGATTGGCGTTTGCAAAGCGAAAGCTTCTTTTCCAGCCTTTTAAAATCTCTTCAAACCGAAACGAGACAAAGCCCATAAAATATAAACCTTTGAAAAATTAAAGAACATTACTAAGTCATGATAGTGGGTAATTTTCAGAAGAAGAATGAAAACTTTGGTATTTAAAAATGACTGTTGTTTCAGAAATCTGCTCAGCTATTTGAAAAATAACCTTTCTTAAAATAGAGGATACTTTAGAAAATACAAAAAATAGAGAAGTGTGTAAAATCCCCTGCTACTGTCAACTACCCAGAGATAACCAATAGTAGGTAAAATAGCTGTATTAACCTAGCTGGTGGAGAGCATACTGAATACACAGGTATATTACTTGCTTTTTTTTAACTTTTATGCTGAAAATATTCCAATGTCATTTGAAATTCTTTGAAAATAAAGTTTTCATTAGTTTTTTTTTTTAACATTGGGGTTTTTTAAACAATTGTTTAAGGTAATGCTGAGAGTAACATTTTTATATGTAAATGTTTGTCAACATTTTCCATTTTTTTCTCTTAGGTTAAAATCCCAGTAGAGTTACCAGATCAAATTGGTTTTCAGAAAGATGGTCCTAACTTATGTTTCTCCCATCATAGTATCCTGTCTTACCTTGGCCAGCACTTGGTATTAATATCTTTAATTTTGGGTATTTTTGTGAAAAATGGTTGTTTTAATTTACATTTAAAGAGATTGTACATTTAGAATAGGTTTATTTTTTATTCATGTTTCATTTCTGAAAATTGCCTTTTTATGTCCTTTGCCATCATGTTTTAGTGTCTTACTATTTTTCTCATCAATTTATAAAAAGCTTTTTAAAAGTTTGTATTTAGGATGATAAAACCTGTATCTTTGTGGCAGATGTTTTTTGATATTTGCCTTTTAATTTTATGATCTCTCTGGTACACAAAAAAGTTTAATTTGTATTTAGTCAAATCTGTTCATCTTTTCCTTCCTGAGTTCTCCCTTATAAGTAGTCATTTTAAGCTTCACATTTTCATATTAAAAAACTAACAACACATCAAACATTTTCTGCAGCGTTCTCTACTAAGTAAAAAGTTCTTATGAAATTGACATGGCATTTACCAGCTTGGGGTTGCTGGTCTATAATTTTAAATGGTATCTGAAGGATTATACTGGAATTCTGCCAGCCTGAAGTCATTAAAAGGCTTTGAGCAACAATTCACATCTTTTTCAAATTTAAGAAAAGCTCCATATGGCATAATTATTCAAAGCTAAGGTCATAGACACTACTTAAACCTTTGAAATTTATAATTAAAGGATTAATATTAACTTAGGAAGACATTGTCATTTTGGCTTAAAATGGATTTCTAATCTCAAGTCTGTTCTTTTTACTTTGATCTTTTCTTTGACATTCTCCTTTGCTACAAATGTGAAGTTTTTAGATTTTAAAATAAATACTATGCTCAAACAGTTTAGATTTATAGCAATTGATTGACAAGCAACATCCAGTATCATTTTTATTCTTCCCCACAAATGCTGATAAATTTAAAGCTAGCATTATCCTCTAGTGAATATCAAGCCACAACTTGATGTACTGGGATATTATAGCATCTTTCTAAGCATAACAGCAAACTAATTTACAAAAGAAAAAAAATGCAAAAATGGCAACTTGGAAAACTCAGGGTGTATATATAATTTCGATACAATGAGCTGGTGTTCTTTTATATTAAGAGTTAAAATTTTAAAGTATCTCCAAGTGATCTCGGTCGTGAACCTTCTTTGAGTGGCATAAAACGGTTCTATCTTATACAAAAGCCAAGACTTTATTGTCATTTTGACAGAAATACAAATCAAACATTTTAGTTAACACCGGTTTACGTATCTCCTTGTATAACAAGAGGAGTTGTATGTTCCTCAGACACTTTTTCTTTTTTATGTCAGTCCTCAGTTCTCGCCTGCTTTTTCTGGTCCTCATAGGAGGCATCTGTTTCACAGTGGTTCTGCTAATAAATACAGAAATAATGTCTGGGATGTTTGTTTATTAAACAAGAAGAGCAGGGTATCTATCATCATTTCTGTTTGAATATTTACATTGGCAAAGCTTTTACCGTCCCTACCTGAGTGGGGCTGCACAGCTCAGAGTCAGGTGGAGTCGTGGGTACAGATCATTAAGGGACTCATTAAATGAATGCGATCATGCAAACAATGCAAAGTGATGAAGTCTTTCGGACGAATGAGGTAGCCGTATATTTACTTGTAGTGACAAGATGACCTCCAAGCTGTGTCACTAAGCGAAGAAAGCAAGACACGTGACAGTGTTTATTTAGTATGTGGATTTTTTAAAATAAGTAATATGCTTGTGCATATGTACTGCAGATTTCTGGAAGGAAACCCAAGCAGCTAGTTACAGTGGTAGGAATACTTCTAGGAAAGCTGCAAGCCTTGGGGGACAGGGATGAAATGTGGAATGGTATTATTCAGAAAATTTAAAGAATACTTATAGAAATTTCCACTAATGTGGACACATTTATGGATAAGGATGACTCTTAAAGGGCCGTATTATACTTGTAAAAATTTGGAAGCAACTTAAATGCCCAACGATAGGGGAGAATTTAAATAAATTATGATGTTTTTACTTTATGCAACTTTTTAAAATAGTGTTGTAGAATAATGCTTACTGATGTGAGAAAGTACTCACAATATAATGCTATGAAGAAAAAAGAAAAGGATATAAAAGTTTATGTAGTTTGGTTCAAATTTAGCAAGCCATAGATAAGCTTGGAAACCCTGGTGGCCTAGTGGTTAAGAGCTATGGCTGCTAATTAAAATATTGGCAGTTCACATCCACCAGGCGCCCCTTGGAAACCCTATTGGGCAGTTCTACTCTATCCTTTAGGGTTGCTATGAGTCAGAATTAACTCAAAGGCAATGGGTTGTTGTTGTTGTTGTTGTTGTTGTAGATAAGCGTACACACAGGAGAAAAAAAAAAAAAACCTGGAAATACACCAGCTCATTTCTCTGTCGGATGGGATGTGATTTTTTTTTCTATTGTATTTTTCAGTGTTTTGTAAATGTCCTACATTATCAATATTTTGTATATATATACAGCTGAATAGTGCTGCACAGAGGTTACCATCTAGTTGTATTGCTCCCCACCCCCTAAGCCCTAGGACATCTTCAGGCTGCTTTCCCTTTTCTACCCCTGGGAGGCCACAGAGCCAAAAAAAAAAAAAAAAAAAAAAGGAGTGCCTTCAGCCTTGGCAGCACATTAGGTTAGCTGACATCAAAAACTGAATCCCTACCCCCTCCTCACTCCTGCCAGAGAAATTGGGGGTTTCTCAAACATCCTTAACCCCCTGGCCCAAGTCATTCTTCTCTCCTGGCACGGAGACTGTGTCCTCATTAGCATCAAAGATAAGAAGGAGAAGCTTTGCCTGTTCTGCAGCCTGCTTATGGGCACTCATCATTGCTTTTGGGATCTTAATGGGGCCAAAGAGTTGCGGGTTTCTGTGATGTTAGTCTGCCCATCTTCCAAGGAAAGCCAAGCCCTGGGTCTGCCAAGGAATAAAGAGAAGAATGGTAATGCCCCTATGATAGAGCATACTGGTTGTCACAGGCCCCTGAGGGTAAGACTGAGACATCCCTGATAGAGGGATTTTTCTAAAAAACAAATCTAATTGCTAGGCCAAAACAAGCACTGGCAGTGTATAAACAGCCTCTCCCCTCAAGGAGACTGTTGTAATGGGGCGGGGATAATGGAACCAAGGAAACTGTGATTACATTTCACTGATATCGTGGCCATCCTCTAGATCTCTTGGACTGCGTGCCTTGGGAAACCTCCAGAAAAGTGTCTAGAAGTCTGGGAAGGAGCAGTGGGATCCAGCAGAACTTCCTGGAGGATGTAGATTGTGAGTTAATAGCATCTCCCACTCTTGCCTAAAAATTACAACGTGTCTTTGCCCACAATGAAATGAAGTTGCCACAGCTCATTAGCTTTCTGGTAAAGGATTTGTATAATCCTATTTAAAAAAAAAAAAAAAAAAATTTTTTTTTAAATTTATTTCTGTACCTCTGTCAAGGATTTTGGAAACCCTGGTGGTATAGTGGTTAAGAGCTGTGTCTGCTAATCAAAAGGTCAGCAGTTCAAATCCACCAGGCGCTCCTTGGAGCTCTATGGAGCAGTTCTACTCTGTCCTATAGGGTCACTATGAGTTGGAATCGACTCCACAGCAGCAGATTTTGATATCAAGGATTTCATTTTACTTGGATCCACAGTCAACGCCCATGGAAGCAGCAGTCAAGAGCAAATCTGCTGCAAAAGATCTCTTTAAAGTATTAAAAAGCAAAGATGTCACATTGAGTACTAATGCGCACCTGACCCAAGCCATAGTGTTTTCAGTTGCCTCATATGCATGCAAAAGCTGGACAAAGAGTAAGGAAGACCAAAGAAGAATTGATGTCTTTGAATTATGGTATTGGTTAAGAATATTGAATATACCATGAACTGCCAGAAGAACGAACAAATCTGCCTTTGAAGAAGGACAGCCAGAATGCTCCTTAGAAGCAAGGATGGCAAGACTTTGTCTCACATACTTTGAACATGTTATTAGGAGGGACCAGTCCCTGAAGAAGGACATCATGCTTGGTAAAGTAGACGGTCAGTGGAAAAGAGGAAGACCCTCAACGAGATGGATTGACACAGTGGTTGCAACAATGGACTCAAGTATAATGATTGTGAGGATGATGTAGGACCGGGCAGTATTTTGTTCTTTTGTACAGAGAGTCACTGTGAGTCGAAACCAACTCAACCACACCTAACAACAGTTTTTCTTAACTGTCTCCCCTACCACAGACACAACCTGTGCTGTGCCCACACCAGGCAGCTGCCTGTTTCACAAATAGACTGAAAATATTCTCCCTTACCCTGTTCACAGCTTCACTTGTTTTTCCCTCTACCTAGATCACCGTGTGAGCTAGTCTTCCTCATTCAAGGCAGGTACCTGACCCTTCCTGCTTCCCTCCCCATGCCAAGGCAGATGAAATCAGGTTCTTCCCTGTGCTCCTGTAACTCTTCATTCATTCCTCTCTTTTAAGGAAATGTTTTATCAAGATATAATTTGCATATGGAAAAATTCATCCTTTTGTGAACAATTCTGCAAGTTTTGACAAATGTATATTCTTGTAACCACCGCCATAAAAAGGGTGAAGAACAGTTCTATCACCTCAGGTATTCCGCAGACCCTTAGTAGTCAACCCACCCTCTTCCTTCCTGCTAAGTCCTGAAGGCAACCACTGATCTATTTTCTGTGACTGTAGACTTGCCTTTTCTGGGCTGTCATATAAATGAAACATTCAGTACGTAGCCTTTTGCGTTTCACTTCTTTGACTTAGCATAATGCTTTTGAGATTCACCCGTATTGTTATATATGGCAGTAGCCCACTCCTTTTTATTGCTTAGTAGTATTTCGTTGTATGGGTATAACAAAGTTTGTTTACCCATTCTCCAGTTGGGAAATATCCAGGCTGTTACAAAGGAGCCCTGATGGTGCAGTAGTTAAGCTGCTAACTGAAAGGCGGGCAGTTTGAACCCACCCAGTGGCTCCATGGGAGAAAGACCTGGCGATCTGCTCCCATAAAGATCACAGCCTAGAAAATCCTATAGGGCAGTTTTACTCTGTCAATAGCTGCTAACCAAAAGGTCGAAAGCTCAAATCCATCAGACGCTCCTTGGAAACCCTATGGGGCAGTTCTATTCTGTCGTATAGGGCCGTTATGAGTCGAAATCAACTCGACAGCAACAGGTTTGTTTGTTTTTTCTTTTTTTATGAGTCAAAAATCGATTTGACTGTACCAAAAAAAAAATTTTTTTTTTTTTTTAACAACAATAAACATTCACATACAGTTTTTGTGAGTACATAAGTTCAGTTTCACTTGGGTAAAAGCGAAGAGTGGGATTGCCAGGTTGTACGTTGAGTATATTTTCAGCTTGATTATAAACTGACCAACTATTTTCCAAAGTCGCTGTACTGTTTCACAATGCTACTAGCAACATCTGAGAGTTCTAGTTGCTCCCCATCTTCCCAGCACTTAGCGTTGTCACCTTTTTTTTTCTTTTTCTTTTTTAGTGTTATTTTAGCCATTCTAATCATGGTATCTCCTTGTGTGTTTGTTTCCCTAATAACTAATAATGTTTTTTGTGTGTGTGTCATCTGAATATCTTCCTTGGTGAAGTCTCTATTTAAATATTTTCTCCATTTTATGTTTGGTTGCTTATTTTCTTATTATTGAACTTTGAGAGTTCTTTATATATTCTGGAGACAAACCCTTTATAAAATATTTGCAGATATTTTCTCCTCGCCAATGGCTTGATTTTTTTATTCTTTTAACAGTGTCTTTCAAAAAGCACATGTTCTTAATTTCTATGAAGTCTAATTTATCATTTTTTTTTCTTTTATGGGTAATGCTTTTGATGTCCTTTCTAAGAAACCTTAGCCTAACATAAAGCCCCAAAGATGTTTTCTTCTAGAAGTGTTATAGTTTTAGGTTTTATATCCATTTCGGGTAAATTTCTGTGAATGGTGTAAGGTATATGTTAAGGTTCAGTTTTTGCATGTGAATAACCATTTGTGTCAGCACTATCTGCTGAAAAGACTGCCTTTTATCCGTTGACTTGTCACTGCACCTTTGTTGAAAACTGACCATATATGTGTGAGTCTACTTCTGGATTTTCTGATTGTGTTTCATTCATCTATAGGTCTGTCTTTCCTCTAATTTCACAGAGTCTTGGTTACAGTAGTTTTTATAGTAAGCCTGAGATGCATGCCCCAAAGTTACACACACACATCCATATTTTAGAGTACACTAATAGTGTCAGTAATACTGTAGACTGTATCGACTGCACTTAGTCTAAACCCTTGCTTAACCAGCCGGGTGTAGAGTCTTATACACTTTTATGTTTTTTCAGAATGTATTACAAATTGCTGTTGGGAAAAAAGAAGGGCTACATTTTTTAAGTGTGTGCAGATGTGAGTTTTGGCTAACTGAACTGTTTTTAATATTCATCTATGGTATTTTCTTGGCAAAGAAAATGGATATTTGTTCCCACTGCATGACTTTAACAGATCAGTAGACATCCTAGGAATACCCTAAGGAAGCAACCCTGGGTTGTGGAAAATACTTCATACAACATCGGTGTCTTTCAATCTTGTTTGCGAAAGTTTTTAAAATAATTACACATTTCATGTTACTATTGAATGAGAAATTTAAACAGATTTTTAAATGACATTTAAAAGATTTCTAATTCAGACCTATATTTCTGATGAGTGCTGCCATTCTCTCTCTAATTCAGATTATGGCGTTTATTCAACCCAGGCTACTTTATTAAACTGAAGGAAGTATCATACATTTCAGAGACTTCCTGAAAATAAGAAATTATTAGAATTGCCATGCTTACGTCATGACTAGTGGTCCATTAGTCCTATATTTGGTGTCTAATAGCAGAAAGAGGCAGTATAGGTGATGTGAACTTCCAAATATTTAGTTTCCTCAATAATTTACCAGTGACTGAATCAGATTTATTCAATAAGCACTTCAAAAAAAAAAAAATTTTTTTTTTTTTTTATACACGTAGCTCAGTGCTGGGGATGATCAAAAAAGGTATGTAACTTTGTCCCTGCTTTCGGGAAGCTTTTATTATTGTTGTGATAATATAAGCATAAAACAACTGAAAAAGTGTATAACCATGCAAAATCAAATTCTCCATTAGAGTACAATGCTGGAAATTTTGAGGTCTTCAGTGCTCAGGGGATGTTTTATGGGGGAGGTGGTCCTCGAAGTACAGTATTTGAATTGACTTTTCGTTGTTAGTTTCCGTTGAGTTGGCTCCGATTCAGGGGACCTTTTGTATAACAGAACAAGACATTGCCCGGTCCTGTGCCATCTTCAGGCTTGTGGTATGTTTGATCCCATTGTTATGGCCGTTGTGTCAAGCCATGTCACTAAGGGTCTCCCTCATTGTCACTGACCCTCTACTTTACCAACCATGCTGGATGTACTTTTCTAGTGAATTGGCACTAGATATGAAGAATTTCCTGAGGCAGTCAAAGGGCCTAAAATGGGAAACTATAAGCTTAGGATAAATTGGGAGAATGTCAGACAGTTATTGCTTATGAAACCTCTACTTATTTTTAAAAAGATTAAAGGTGACTTTTTAGACTTTTTATTTTACACTTACTGAAAAGTTACAAAAATATTACAGAGAATTTCCCTATACTCACACAGCTTCCTCTAATGTTAGCATTTTTTTTATTCGTAGTTCAATTATTAAAACTGGGAAGCTGACATTAATATAATACTCTTAAATAACTATAGACATTATTTGAATTTCAACAGTTTTTCTACTAATGTTCTTTTTCCCCCAGGGTCTAATCCAGATCTCACATTGTATTTAGTTGTCATATCTCCTTAGTCTCTTCCAGTCTGTGACAGTTCTTCAGTCTTATCTTTCATGACCTTGACACTTTTGAAGAGTACTAGTCAATCATTTTGTAGAATGTTTCTCACTTTGGGTTTGTTTAATGTGTTTTTTTATGATGAGATTGGGGTTATGCATTTTGGGCAAGAATACAATGGAGGTGGTAGTGTGCCCTTCTCAAGTGCGTGTCATCAATGGGTTCATGATATCAATATATCTTATTACTGGGGACCTTAACATTGATCATGTTGCTAAGGGGTGTCTGCTAGGTTCCTCTGCTGTAGAGTTACACTTTTTCCCTTTGTAATTAATAAATATCTTGGCAGAAATACTTGGAAATTATGCAAATATCCTGTTTCTCCTTAGACTTTCACCCACGATTTTAGCATTGTAGGGTTAGCATTTAGATCCGTTAGTGAATCTTGCCCGCAACGATTATTTTTATCTCTCTTTTCATTCACTTTGATTTTGGCATTCTCTGGCGTCAAGTTATGTTTAGGGTGAGACTTTTGTGTAGAACTTTTCCATTTTTGTTGTTTCATATCATCATGGGAGAAAATATTGAATGTTGAAGGTGACTTTTTAAATGCAAGATTTTTTTAAAGTAAGGAATCAGGTTTAAGGGGAAAGAAGTAAACTGAACATAAAGGTAAACCCATTGCCATTGAGTCGGTTTCGACTAATAGCAACCCTATAAGACAGAGTAGAACTGACCCCATAGGGTTTCCAAGGCAGTAATCATTACAGAAGCAGACTGCCACATCTTTCTCCCTGGGAGTGGCTAGTAGGTTTGAACCACTGACCTTTTGGTTAGCATCCACCGTGCTACCAGAGCTCCTTGAAGGTAGAGTTAGGGTTCATGAAATAAACAATGTATGGGATCAGGGTATGTATATTTCGTATAGTGGGACATCAGTTTGGTTCTAATTTTCCCAGTACCAAATATAAAGACAGCATCACAATTAGAACAAGATTTAAAAAAAAAAGTTTTTTTTTTTTTTAACTGTAATAAAATTGTAAAAGTCATTAGCTCGAATTCCTGGAATTGAAATCGATAGAGAAAATTTACTAGGGGTCCTCACAAAGAAGCCAGTATATAATGTGGCTAACATCCTCCACAACATTCTCGTGGAACATAAAATTTTTATAGGGTATTTTCTTCAAGTGGGTGTAGTGCATCATTATTTTGACTTTCACTCCTCTAAAAACAGTGACTATCAGAGTGAGATTTAATGTGTTGGAAGTCAGTCTTAACTCCAGAAGTCTTTTAAGAGTTCACAAACTCTTACAAGGTTTGTGGAAGTATTTGAGGGTTAAAAGGAAGTTAATATTAGACCAGAGGTATCTACTTTAACAACAGTGGAATCCCTGTCATTTGACTCCTGCTGTCTAAATGACCAAACCCTGTTTATGATAGTATTTTCTCTGGAGTAGAAATCATTTGATCTTGAACCATCTAAAGGGGACTAGTAAGTAGGGGTGTCCCAAAATTACCTTGTTACAAGGTAGCCTCAGAACATTAATCTTAAGGAGAAAAGATAACAAAACTGAGATTTTCTAAGCCTTTACCTTATTCGTTGTAATTTTGGAGAGATTTTTTTGCCCCAGGTTTTGCTTCTGATGATAATTATATTTTCTGGAACTGAATACTGAGAAAGGATGTTAGTGAATTGATAGGAAGAAGAAGAGGTATTCATGTGTTGTTTAGGTTATCTCATGAGTTTTCTGCTTCTAAAGAGCAAAAATTATGTAACATTTTGGTATCTTAAAATATATCACTTCTGATATTCTGCAATGAAGGCTTTGCTATTTTTAACATTGATGCCTGACTCTCTGGATTACTTTGCAAATTGCAGCATCTACCGATTTAATTCTGTTAAACTACATATTCAAGTTAAGCATTTCTTTAGTACCTAGAGTTTGAGCTAGGCAATGTGTTAAGTACTAAAGATAAGATTAAGAAAAACCAGTAAACCAGCTGCCCTTGGATCTATTTTGACTCATGGCGACCCCATGTGTGTCAGAGTAGAACTGTGCTCCATGGGGTTTTCAATGGGTGATTTTTTAGAAGTATGTCACCACATCTTTCTTCCAAGGTGCCTCTGGGTGGGCTCGAACCTCCAGCCTTTCAGTTAGCAACCGAGTGTGTTAACTGTTTGTACCACCCAGAAACTCCAGGAAGAAAATACATCATCAATGATCAGGACCTAATGGATCAAATTATATTTTGCATGAATTTTCTAAAAATTACAGATTGTACCCGTTCATCACTTATCTACATGGTTAGGTTCCAAAGAGTAGGTTGTTAACACCAACTCATAGCGACCCTATAGGATAGGGTGGAACTGCCCCATAGGGTTTTCAAGGCTGTAAATCTTTACAGGAGCAGACTACCTCATCTTTCTCCCACTGAGTGGCTGGTGAGTTCAAACCACCGACCTTTTGCTTGACAGCCAAGTACTTTAACCACTGCACCACCAGGACTCCTAAAGACCACGTCATTATGTGAAAATCGATGTTATGCTAAATACTGGCGATTTCCTGCCCTGGCCTCTGGTCCTCCCCGGCCCCAGCCCTCACAACTGGACATCCTTGGCCCTTCTGGACCTGCAGTGGTCATGGCTCACCCTCGCTTAGCTTGCCAGAATCCAAATCCATGCTGTAGACACTGGCCGCCTGGCATTCCAGCTCAGGCTCTGTGCTCCCGCCCCCCTACCCCGCAGGTTCCAGACTAGGATTAAATACCCCAGGGTAGATTTGAATAAACTGCCGTACCTCCCTCCAGGACATTAATAAGAAAAATAGTGGGTAGATATTTTAACTATTGTCATAAATATGAAATGTCAGATAACAAGATAGTAAGTGAAGAGTGAGTGTAGCTCATTTCCCTTAAAATATAGCTGAGAATAAAATAGCCCAAATGTAATATCAACTCAGATTAGATTAACAGCTCACCCTGAGCACGTGAGTTACATTTGGCTACATTTTGGACCCTGAGGGGCTGTAGAATTTCGATACTATCTGCATTTATTAGGTTATGAGCTGAAAATAAAATTAAAAAAAAAATTGTATGATATTGGCAACAGTACCATTTGCTAGTTGGGGTGGTGTTTTGGCCTGACTTTTAACTTCCCCATACCATATTTTTTAAATGTGCTTTAAATTATGGGCAAGGAATTAAGACATTATTTTGATTAAAAAAAAAAATCCAAGTGTGATAATTGATGTTTATTTTTGAAATGCCCTGTGAGACCTCAGGAAGAGAACCAAGTCAAAATTGTCCAGTGTTATAAACTCAATCTTTACTATTCAGAAGCTAGAAATAGCAATTTTTAATGGACAATTCTTAAAGAAATATTACATTAAAAAAACTACTTGAGCAGGGGCTCTAATTGAAAGGAGTCTGATTTTTGCTTTGATCATATCTTTTAAGAGGGGAAGGAGAAAGTTATTTAGGAAGCATTTTGTAATCTTTTCCAGTTAAATAGCCATTTGTTGTTTCGACTTCACGTATCTTCACATCAAGTATTTAAGCCACTGGTTTATAATGTTTTTTATAATTTATTTTATTTTTTTATTGAGAACATACACAGCAGAACATACATCAATTCAACAATTTTTACATGTACAGTTCAGTGACATTGATTACATTCTTTGAGCTATCCAACCATTCTCACCCTTCTTTTTCAAGTTGTTCCTCCGCCATTAACATAAATTCAGTGCCCCCTAAGTGCCTTATCTGATCTTTCAGGTTAATGTTGTCAGTTTGATCCCATATAAATAATTCTTAAAGGAGCACAAGGCTCAAGGCAGGCATTCTTTACTAGTTAAGTTAAACTATTGTTTGGTGTTAAGACGACTTCAGGGTATATTTCTGGTTTAAAATTTAATGGTTATCTCAGGACAATAGTTTCAGGGGTTCATCCACCCTCCACGGCTCCAGAAAGTCTGGATTCCATGAGAATTTGAAATTCTGTTCTCCATTTTTCCCTTTTTAATCAGGACTGTTTTATAGAATCTTTGATCAAAATGTTCAAAAATGGTAGCCAGGTACCATCTAGTTCTTCTGGTCTAATGGCAAAGGAGACTGTTGTTCATGGAGGCAATTAGGCACACATTCCATTTTCTCCTTTTATTCCTGATTCTTCTTCTTCTTGTGTTGTCCCAGGCAATTAGAGACCAGTTGTTGTACCTTGAATGGCCTCTTGAGAGCTTTTAAGACCCCAGGCACTAGGCAACAAACTAGGAGGGTAGAACAGGAGCACCAAACACTTCATTAGACCGTTTAACTGGGATGTCCCCTGAAGCTCTGACCCTAAATCTCTAAACCAAGGAACCAAATGCTGTGAGGTGTTTGGTTGTACGTAAGTAGGCTCAGCAGTTACTCTTTTTTTTTTTTTTTTTTGTCATTGTTATAAATATATCTATCACACAAATTTTGGTAATTCACCTTTTTACAGGTATGCAATTTACTGACAGTAATTGTATTAATCAGCTATGCAACCCTACCCTTAATCAGTATGGTTTTCCCATCACTGTAAACCATAATATTTTAATTAAATAACATTTCAGCTTTGTTCTCATAACTTAAGTGGTTTCATGACGCACCTGCTTTAATGAACAGCATTAGTCAATACACTGAATATTTATAGTTAATCGTTAATATATAACAATCCCCTTTATAGTATTGTGTGTGAAATGACTTTTAATTTTGTATCCAAAATTAATTATATATTATATATGCACTTACCAGTAACCACTTATATTGTCTATTCATATACAATAAAATAATTTTTTAAGCAAGGTAGGAAAAAATATATGCCAGATAAATTTTTTTTTTCTTTCTGAAATACTTGTTTCCACAGTCTCTTTATGGGATTAGCCTAGGAATAATGAATGAATAGATAAACAAGCTCATTTTAAATCAGATGGCTACACTGATGAATTCTATAAAACATTTAAGGAAGAAATGATACTCAATACAAACTTGGAAGAGGAGAAACCTTTCCAACTCCTCTTATCAACTTAGCATTGCCCTGATACTAAAAGTAGACATTTTTTGCAAAAATGTACTAAGATAATGAATGCGGAAAGGGTAGCTTCCCACAAATGATTCTGGAACAATTGGTTATCCATGTGGGGCAGTGGGAAGGGTGGGGAGACTTCAACTTTTACCCTACATGTATATAAAAGTTAACTCGAAATGAATCATAGGCCTAAACATGAAAGCAAAAAGTATAAAATCTTAGGAAAAAGCATAGGAGAAAATCTTTGTGATGTTGGCTTACAAAAAGACTGATTAGATTGGACTCAAAAAGCATGAACAATGAAAGAGAAAATTGATAAATTTGACTTGATCAAAATTAAAACTTGCTCTTCAAAAGACTGTTAAGAAAGTAAAAAGGCAAGCCATAGACTGGGAGAAAGTATTTGCTAAATATGTGTCTGATAAAGGATTTTTATCCAGCACATATCAAGAACTCATACTTCAATAAGAAGACAAACAACATACTTTTAAAAATAAGAAAATGGTTTAACAGACCTCACGATTGAAGATATACTATGGTAGCTGAAATTTGAGCCGTGTTTTTGGGACACTGGTATTATTTAACTGAACTATGAAAACTGAAATTTGTACAAATCAGAACTGTGCAAAGTAAGGACTCTTTGTATTTAAGAAACATAATCACAGCAAAAAAGAGGAAGACTCCCTGGTTAAGCCAACACAACTTGTCCAAGGCAAGGTCACAGAAGCTCCGTAGACACATCCAAACTCCCTGAGGGACCCAGTTACTGGGCTGAGGGCTGTGGGGACCATGGTCTTGGGGAACATCTAGCTCAATTGGCATAACATAGGTTATAAAGAAAATGTTCTACATTCTACTTTGGTGAATAGTGTCTGGGGTCTTAAAAGCTTGTGAGCAGCAATCTAAGATACTCCACTGGTCTCACCATGTCTAGAGCAAGGGAGAATGAAGAAAACCAAAGACACAAGGGAGGATTAGTTCAAAGGACTAATGGACCACAACTACCACAGCCTTCACCAGACTGAGTCCAGCAAAACTAGATGGTGTCTGGCTACCACCACTGACTGCTCTGACAGGAATCACAATAGAGGGTCCTGGACAGAGCTGGAGAAGAATGTAGAACAAAATTCTAACTCACAAAAAAAGATCAGACTTACTGGCCTGACAGAGACTGAAGAATCCCCGAGAGTATGGCCCCCAGACACTCTTTTAGCTCAGTAATGAAGTCACTTCTGAGGTTCACTCTTCAGCCAAAGATTAGACAGGCCTATAAAACAGGATGAGACTAAAGGGGCACACCAGCCCAGGGGCAAGGACTAGAAGGCAGAAGGGGACAGGAAGCTGGTAATAGGGAACCCAAGGTAGAGAAGGGGAGAGTGTTGACATGTCATGGGGTTGGTAACCAGTGTCCAAAACAATATGCGTACTAATTGTTTAATGAGAAGCTAGTTTATTCTGTAAACCTTCATCTAAAGCACAATAACTTAAAAAAAATAAAAGAAAAAGAGGAAGACGCTCAACAAGATGGATTGACACAGTGGCTGCAACAATGAGCTCAAGCATAACAATGATTGTGAGGATGGTGTAGGACCGGGCTGTGTTTTGTTCTGTGGTACGTAGGGTCGCTATGAGTCAGAACCTACTCTATGGCACCTAACAACAGCTTTCGAAGTTTATTTTATTGGTTTGCCGCTCCACTAAGTGTCCAGCAAGGGACACATTTGAGGAGTATCACATGGTATACAGCTTGCCCTCATTATCCTTCCTTGTTGTTAGGTTCCATTGAGTAGATTTCGAGTTATAGCTACCCCATGTAACAGAATAGAACTGTCCCATAGGGTTTTCTAGGCTTCAATATTTGTGAGAGCAGATCGGCAGGTCTTTCTCCCCCAGAACCTCTGGGTGGGTTTGAACTGCTAGCTGTTTGTTTAGTAGCTAGCACTTAACCGTTTGCACCACCAGGGCTCCTTCTAATTACACTTTGACTATTAATAAAAATGACCAATGTTACTTGTGTGAAGTCTCAAGCATTGTTTTAAAGGCTTATCTCATTTTCTCCTTATAACATCCCTGTGAAGTACGTGTATTATCCTCTTTGTGGAGGCTCAGTAATTTGGAGAGATGAAATTCCAACCATTTGACTCCAGAACCTGTGCTCTTACCTACTCTGTTGTACGCATGGTAACAATGTATATGCTGACTGTATTGAGAAGGGAAATACAGGAAGCTGTGAGAGCATACCAGAGCAGGCAGCTTAGCCTTGGGACCAAGAAATGCCTCCCAGAGGAAATAATGCTTAAGCTCTTCCTTTGATAAGACAGAATATAAAACACATATGCAGTGAAGACACTTGGGTTCTAGCAAGCCCTCAGTCAGTAACTAGCTAAGCAGCCCTTGGCAAAAGTAACTTCTTTGAACTTGGCTCTGTCTTTCTCTTAACTTGGATACTGTTCTTTTCAAGCTTTACTTTTTCATGCTTTTTCAACTCTTTTCTGTTATGAGAAAAGGGTACCTTTAGTAAATAAAGATATTTCTTATCTGAGCTTAACAATGTTTGCAAATAATTATGCTTTGTTTACCCCCCTCCCCTTTTACCTTCTCATTTCCACCCCAACAGTTTGACAAGGAAGTACACGATATTTTTTCCATTGAATTATTCTTGTTAAAAGTTGACATTGTCAATGTCATGAAACAAATTAACCATCTTCCTCTGTATTTTTCTAAGGCTAGACATCAAGAGAATCTCAGTTTTGCCCTCCATTGTGCTGAAATAAATTCTTGAAAATAATTGGTCTAAGTTCAGACAATTGATAAGCAATATTTTTTTATACACTATGTATTGCTCTAACAGAGGAAAGTATTTGTTGTGTGTCTACCATGTGCCAGGCACTTTCGCATACATCATCTACTTTCATTTTTACAATGCTTTGAAGTTATTATTGAATAGTTGGAGGTACCGAGGCTCAGAGAAGTTAAGCAGTTTATTCAAATTTACACAGCTACAAGTTTCAGAACCCAAATTCTAATTCCAGTGCATTTTTTCTCTAAAACCTGTGGAAGGAATTGCTTGTTTCCCATGCTGGAACCCCGCTAATCCAGCCTTCTGTTGGCTCAGGTAGGTCACTAGACCAAAAGATAGAAGCAGCTCCTGCTTCACAAGATACTTGGTTTCATGAACCAATTCGTGCCTATTGACCCATTTCCTCATTCACGACTAGACTCTGATTTGAATTCCTGAACCCTCATTACCTACACCTTTTGTTAACAAGCCCTTTCACTGATGTTTCTGGTTTCTACCTTGATTGGTCTTCTTGAATAGTTGGTACCAGATTGATCTTTTAAATATTGTTTGATCTCTTTGTACTTGATCTCAGATTCATCCAACTTATGGAATCCTCTTAATAATCCTTTTCTAGCACAATTATTGGTCCAGATCTCTGGACCAGCACCAGACCTTTTGTGTTTCTGTCTGAGGTAATCAGAAGTGCAGTCCTCCTGTGATGTCGTACTCTCACCTACGGTCCACGGTATCAGAGGAAAAGCTCACCCACACGTTATCTTACTATTTGAAATTTGTCTTCTAGATTTTTGCTTTGTGCTTTAGTTTGTGCTGTAGATTTTTCCTTCTATCTGAACCGTTCTTTCTGTTCAGCAAAAGCTTGAAAAAGCAATGCCTGCTTTTGTTTTCAATCTTGAAAGTGTTAAAATCCATCCTTTTAAAATAAATTCTAAAGTTTTATACACTTATTTTTAAAAGTATTCTTTTTTTAATTTTGTGATGACATCTTTGGAAATTCCTTTCAGTCTAAATAACAATGCTTGAAAGTCACTTTGACTTTTGAAGGCTGCCAGATTGCCTTATCAGTCTTTGAGAGATTAGGGATGCTTGTTTGGAAGTTTTTTTTTTTTTTTCCCCTAAATCTGAAGTTTTGTTGTTCCACTGTAATATTTTGTTTTAATCTGATTGGGTTCCTGTGGAGATAATATATAAGGGGAACCAAAAATAGTTCAATAAAAAATGCTCAATTATAAATGGGTTGAGTATTGTTTAATCGCTTTAGGTGTCCTTGCCAGCTGCATTAGACTGCCCTGCTGTGCTTGATAAATGTGGAAGGTTTTCTTTGTGCAGTTAGAGTCTGTGGTAGAATAAGGGAGTGCAGACCAGTTCTGTTCCTTTCTTAACTGTGAATTGGCAGCAAAGGAAAAAGGCCATTTTCCAGCTAACCCAAAAACCCATTGCTGTCAAGCCGATTCCAACTCAAAGTGACAACTATAGGACAGAGTAGAACTGCCCTCATAGGGTTTCCGAGGAACGGCTGGTGGATTTGAACTGCTGGCCTTTTGGTTAGCAGTGGTAGCTCTTAACTACTGTGCCCCCAGGACTCTATTTTCCAGCTAAGATCCTGGAAAGTAGAGAAAACCAAAATCATGGGGAGAGTAAGATATCTTTCAACTAGGTAAAAGGCCTTTTAATAAATACGATTGTGATTGGAAAACAGCAAAGAGAGAAAAAAATGTATTAAAATGGAAGGAAAACAAGGATGATTTTACATGTATTTTAGTAGTAAAGTGCCACTTCAATGTAAAGTTCTATGAGTCAGAATTGACTCAAGGGCAACAGGGTTTTTTTTTTTTAAACGGGCTTAAACCAAAAATGAGGGTATTCTTTTGGTTTTCAGCTCTAAATAGGATATTGATAAAGGTAAGAGGAGCAATTTTTTTTTTCATTATTTTTCATTTAGTTAAAAACATTTTTCTTGTGAAGTTGTTGCTTCATACATCTCATTTGTATGGCTTCACTTTAATGGCTGTGACTTGTACATGATAAAACTGGTACAGAAAGAGCAAAGCGGCCTACTCTAAGTCATAATTGTCCATAGCCAAGATGACATTGGATTGTTCCAGCAATGAGGTTCATTACAACCCACTGACCTTTCTATTACTTGAGCTACTCACTTCCAACAATCTTTTCCTCTTCCCCACCTCAGCCACTTACTCATGGTCATAACCTAGAGTCCTTGCCAATTTCAGTAACTGCACCACCTTCAAAATCTTGGTTTCAGGCATTTGACTGTCATCTCCTCCCTACCCCCCACACTCCATCTTTCTAACTCACTTAAGTTAGGATCCTTACTCCAGCAGTTTTTATCCCATGGGGACTTCCACTTTATTTTTCTACACATCATTTTTCACTTTCCATCAGCTTCCTTATGTCTTCACTTCCCAGTATAGATTTCATGGCCCATCAATGTGATCGTTCCCTTGAGTACACTCTCAACTTTCTTGTCCTTATTTTCTTCTACCTTCCTTACTGGCAGATACCCAACCCTGGTTAAACCAAATACATATGTACCCTACACCTGTATATAAGCAGTTGAACATGGTTCAAGAGAAGAGACATTTGTGCTAACTGATTTCACTTAAACTTTAGGCCAAAAATATCAAGTGGGCACTTAGCACTTCCATACTTAGTTCATTTTCCCACTGTCTAAGAAAATTTCATACCTCTCTTTTCTCCTCAAATCTCCAATAGTATTGCCTATCTCCTCACTCTCAGATGATGACCTCAATTTCACTGGAAAAATGGAAGCAAACAGAAGAGAACCACCTCATCAGCCCGCCCCAGATCTACTTCCTACCTGCATCTGTAACCTGTTATCTGGCCTTCCTTCTTTCAGAGGGGATGGATGCCTTACTTTAGGAAATATGTGCCTTTCAGGCTCCTCACCCCTCTCTAGTTAAGGACTTTTCTCCTGGAAATACCCACCCTTTCTGTTTTATATCAACATTTTCCTCTCTACTGTATTATTTCCAAAAGCATAAAAACATGCTATCATAATTTTTAAAATAATAAAAAAAAAAACCCTTTGACCACCTGCCTTAGTCATCTAGTGCTGCTATAACAGAAATACCACAAGTAGATGGCTTTAACAAAGAGAAATTGATTTCTTCACAGTAAAGCAGGCTAAAAGTCCCAAATTCAGGGTGTCAGCTCCAGGGAAAGGCCTTCTCTCTCTCTGTCACTCTTCTTCCAGACTAGGAGCTTCTCTGCACAGGGACCCCAGGTCCAAAGGACACACTCTGTTCCCAGCACTGCTTTCTTGGTGGTGTGAGGTCTCCCTGTCTTTCTGCTCACTTCTTTCTTTTATATCTCAAGAGATTGCCTCAAAACACAATCCAATCTTATAGATTGAGTTTTGTCTCACTAACACAACTGCCACCCATCCTCCCTCATTAACATTATAGAGGCAGGATTTACAACATATAGGAGAATCATACAGTATTGGAAATCATGGCCCAGCCAAATGGATATACACATTTTGGGGGGTATATAATTCAATCTATGACACCACCCATACCAAATTATGCTAAGTTATACCTTTGATAATAAATTGACCCAAAAATCTCAGTGGCTTAACTCAAAAAAGGTTTATTGTTAAGTTAAACAATAAGAAATAGTTTTTTTTATAGGTATACATTGGTTATTTATCAGTAATTTCAGTGATTAATTAATACTTTTCCAGATTTCAAGTCCAGTGTGGTTGACAGTGAGGCTCCAACATTTTGAACATCACTAGTCACTTTTTTTTTTTTTTTAGTCACCTGTAGCTAGGGAAGAGAGGGCATGAAGAACTCTTATCCTATCCTTTTTTCTTTGGCTTAGAAGTGACACATTTCACTCCCAGCCCATTAGCCAAAACTACCACACATTTAGGGGGAGCAAATGGATATTCAATAAGTAGTAAATGTCTCTGCTTTAATCCCACATTCCTCTCCAACCATTATACCATTTCTGTTTTTCTTCCTTTATAACCAAACTCAAAAGGGTTTTCTACTTGCTTGCTCCACTTTCTCATGTTCTCCTCTATCTTTCATCTATGTCAATGGTACTCATAGCCTTTCTGGTCCACTCTTACCCAATCAACAAATGATCTCTTCACTAAACTAATGTTCAGTCCTCAGTCTTCACCTTAATTGATTGCCCAGCATTTTTTACACCATTGATAGCTCCCTCTTTGATATGCTTTAATCACATTATCAGTTATGAGGAACAGAGGAGGCAGAACCAAGATGGCAGAGTAGTCAGACGCTTCCTGTGGTCCCTCTTACAACAAAGACCTGAAAAAAACAAGTGAATCTATTATATATGACAATCTAGAGCCCTGAACATCAAACACAAAGTTGAGGCATCAGACTGAGTGGCAGAGGGTGGGAGAGACAGTTCCGAAGGAGCGAGGAGTTGCCAAACCTGACCTGGCTGGCACCGGCACCCTGCAAACTGGATCAGCTGGCACGCAAGGGGTGAGGCAGGCAGTGGCACTCGGGACGCGTTTTCCACAGTAGGAGAGACCAAGCGGCAGAGAGTCTGCTCAAGCCCCGGGAACCAGCGAGAAACAGTGCTCAATTGGCAAAAGATAAGTACAAGCATCTAACCTGCTGTGTGGATCAACAACAACAATAAAAAAAAACCTTTTGGGAAGTACCTCTCTCCTGTTTACCTGCCCCCTCCATGTTCTGCTCCAGGTCTCAGTCCAGCTTCAGCAATTGCTGTACTCCTTGGGCTGGAAGTAGGACCTGTCACACACCCTTGAGCCATTCTCCCGGCTTTGGTTGTTGTTGTTGCTAGGTGCCATTGAGTCAGTTCCGACTCATAGTGACCCTGTGCACAACAGAACGAAACACTGCCCAGTCCTGAGCCATCCTTACGACCGTTGTTATGCTTGAGCTCATTGTTGCAGCCACTGTGTCAATCCACCTCATTAATGTTCTTCCTCTTTTCGGCTGACCCTGTACTCTGCCAAGCATGATGTCCTTCTCCAAGGACTGATACCTCCTGACAACATGTCCAAAGTATGTAAGACGCAGTCTCGCCATCCTTGCTTCTAAGGAGCATTCTAGTTGTACTTCTTCTAAGACAGATTTGTTTGTTCTTTTGGCAGTCCCTGGTATATTCAATATTCTCCGCCAATACCACAATTCAAAGGTGTCAATCCTTCGGTCTTCCTTATTCATTGTCCAGCTTTCACATGCATATGGTGCGATTGCAAATACCATGGCTTGGGTCAGGCGCACCTTAGTCTTCAAGGTGGCACCTTTGCTCTTCAACACTTTTAAGAGGTCTTTTGCAGCAGATTGACGAAACGCAATGCGTCTTTTAATTTCTCGACCGCTGCTTCCATGGCTGTTGATTGTGGATCCAAGTAAAATGAAATCCTTGACAACTTCAATCTTTTCTCCGTTTATCATGATATTGCGCATTGGTCCAGTTGTGAGGATTTTTGTTTCCTTTATGTTGAGATGCAATCCATGCTGAAGGCTGTGGTCTTTGATCTTCAAGTCCTCTTCACTTTCAGCAAACAAGGTTGTGTCAGCTGCATAATGCAGGTTGTTAATGAGTCTTCCTCCAATCCTGATGCCCCGTTCTTCTTCATATAGTCCAGCTTCTCCTATTATTTGCTCAGCATACAGATTGAATAGGTATGGTGAAAGAATACAACCCTGATGCACAACACCTTTCCTGACTTTAAACCAATCAGTATCCCCTTGTTCTGTCCAAACAACTGCCTCTTGATCTATGTAAAGATTCCTCATGAGCACAATTAAGTGTTCTGGAATTTCTATCCTTCACAATATTATCCATAATTTGTTATGATCCACACAGTCAAATGCCTTTGCATAGTTAATAAAACACAGGTAAACATCCTTCTGGTGTTCTCTACTTTCAGCCAGGATCCATCTGACATCAGCAATGATATCCCTGGTTCCACGTCCCGTTCTGAAACCGGCCTGAATTTCTGACGGTTCCCTGTCAGGATACTGCTGCAGCTGTTTTTGAATGATCTTCAGCAAAATTTTGCTTGCATGTGATATTGATGATATTGTTCGATAATTTCCACATTCGGTTGGATCACCTTTCTTGGGAATAGGCATAAATATGGATGTCTTCCAGTCACTTGGCCAGGAGGCTGTCTTCCATATTTCTTGGCATAGACAAGTGATCACCTCCAGCGCTGCATCTGTTTATTGAAACATCTCAATTGATATTCCATCAATTCCTGGCGCCTTGTTTTTCACCAATGCCTTCAGAGCAGCTTGGACTTCTTCCTTCAGTACCATCGGTTCCTGATCATATGCCACCTCTTGAAATGGTTAAACATCAACTAATTCTTTTTGGTATAATGACTCTATGTATTCCTTCCAACTTCTTTTGATGCTCCCTGCATCGTTTAATATTTTCCCCATAGAATCCTTCACTATTGCAACTCGAGGCTTGAATTTTTTCTTCAGTTCTTTCAGCTCGAGAAACGTCGAGCGTGTTCTTCCCTTTTAGTTTTCCATCTCCAGCTCTTTGCAGACGTCATTATAATACTTTACTTTGTCTTCTCAAGGTGCCCTTTGAAATCTTCTCTTCAGTTCTTTTACTTCATCAATTGTTCCCTTTGCTCTAGCTGCTCGACGTTCGAGAGCAAGTTTCAGAGTCTCCTCTGACATCCATCTTGGTCTTTTCTTTCTTTTCAGTGACCTCTCCATTTCTTCATGGATGATGTCATTGATGTCATTCCACAATTCGTCTGGTCTTCAGTCACTAGTGTTCAATGCGTCAAATCTATTCTTCAGATGGTCTCTAAATTCAGGTGGGATATACTCAAGGTTATATTTTGGAACAGACCATCAATTGCTCATATGCAAGTTCAAGCTGAAACTGAAGAAAATCAGAGCAAGTCCACGAGAGCTAAAATATGACCCAGCTTTGGAGAGGGAACAAATTAACAAACAGGAAAAAATAATCTGCCAGCTCCCCTAAGCTGGGAACTCAGGGAAGGCACAGCCCCTTTGCCTAGGTACAGGCATAAGGGTTCCATGGACTTTGAATGGTTTTCACCCCTGCATAGACCTGTGTGGGCCCATTTCAATAGCATAAACTCTCATTAGCACAGTACAACAGGGTATATACCTGAAGCCTGTTTTCATCTGTATCAGCTGCAAGGCATAGTGGCAGATTTATGACATTTGACACTGCCCTGCCATTAAGCAGGGTCCTCACCTACCCACATCAGGGGCCTGAGGACTGGTGGCTCCACCCACTCCACCGAGCCACCCACAGCAGGGGTCCAAAAATAAGTAGTGACTCCCAGTCCTTACAGCCAACAGCATTGGGTGTCCACAGTCTGGCTGCAAAACCCACCTACCTATGTGCTTAAAACCCACCTACCTATGTGCACTAGGGAATAGGAACACCCAGACACTCCTGGGCAGCAGCCAGCTCCCTTCCTTGATCAGCACATGACCCCTTACTACAGCCAGATACCTGTGACTATTCCAATCACCCCTGCCCATCTAGGTCTGTAGGTGAGAGCCTGCAGCACACACTTGGTGACCAACGACCTGGACACCTGACCTGAATCCACACAAGAAAAGTAAAGAGACTCCTGGGCTCACATACCTAGGAACAGCTCTAACCACCTGGAGACAGGACGTGAGAGCTTCAAAGATGCTAATAATCAAACTAGCTCACACAACTAGCATATTTGGGCATATCAAAACAAAACAAGAAGCCAGGACACAGTAAGCAAATATAAATATAATAACTTATTGATGGCTCGGAGACAACGGTCAATATCAAATCACATAAAGAGGCAGGCCATGATGGCTTCAGCAAGTGCCCAAAACAATCAAGAAACCTTCCCGAGGAAGAGAATTTCTTGGAATTACCGGATGTAGAATTCAAAAGATTAACATACAAAACTTTTCAAGAGATCAGGAAGGAGATAAGGCAAAATGTAGAACAAGCCAAGGAACACACAAAGCAATAGAGGAACTTAAGAAGGTTATACAAGAGCATAATGACAAATTAAACAGGCTGCAAGAATCCATAGAGAGACAGCAAACAGAAATCCAAAGGATAAACAGCAAAATTTCAGAATTAGACAACTCAGTAGAAAGTCCTAGGACCAGAATTGAGGCAACAGAAGTCAGAATTAATGAGACTGAAGATAAACCAGTTGACACCAACTTATTTGAGGAAAAATCAGTTATGAGGAACATCACACTCTTGAGGGGGTTCACCCAATTGGCTAGCTGCTCCTTCTCCACCTCCTGCACTGGCCCCATCTTCGTGCCCTCTTAATGTTTTGATGGCTTCATCTCTGTCCTTTTCTTTCTTTATTCAGTCCCTAAGTGATCTTGTCCATTCCCATAACTTTAAACACGATTGCATGCTGGTAACTTGCAGATTTATATCTCTAGTCCTAGTATCTTCTCTGAGCTCCAGACTTACATATCTCTGAAATTCCAGTAGACATCTCACACTTAACATTTCTGAAACAGAGCTCTGGCTTCACCCCTAGTCTTCCCCAATGTCGTAAATAGGACTCAGAGTCGTCCTTGACTCATTTTTCTTTCTTTCACACTCGTATTCATCCTATCAGCAAGGCCTGTTGATTCTGTCTTGAAAATATATCCCACAGCAGACTACTACTCATCACTTCTGCCATTAACACCTCAGTCTAGAGCACCAATAACTCTTGAATGGACTGTTGCAGTATCTCCTAGCTAGTCTCCCTGTTTGCATGCTTGGTTCCTCCAACAGTCTATTCTCCACACAACACCCAGATCTTTTAGGAAATACATCAGATCATATAATTCTGCCCAAAATTTCCATAGGCTTCTCAGCAGTGTTAGAACAAGATGGAAACCCCTTACCTTTGCTCTCAAGGTATTATGTGGTCTGGCCCTGCCCCCCTCTCCAACTTATCTCCTACTCCTCTCCTTGTCAGTTGCACAGATCCAACATGTGCCTTCTTGCCCAGTTTGGTCCTTCCTAAAATCTTTAAATTTTTCTTTATCTGAATTTCTTTAGATCTCATATTTTCTGCTTCCTTATGCCTAAATGTTAGAGTATCTCCTGTCACTTTATATCATTGTACCCTGCCTTTTTTTCTCCACACTACCTCTCACTTCTTATTATCTGTTTTCTTGTTTATTATTCACTGTTGTTTCCCCTGGGCTTAGAATAGTGCTGGACACATGGCTGGCATCCAGTAAAAATTGCTGAATGGATATATGGATGGATGGTTCTTTAAAGTTTTTTCAACTCTAGCACCCCAGTTGAGACTGAATAGATTTTGTAAGGAATAATTCTTGGCCCTTGATTTTACCAACCAGTAAAATTGACACAGGCACTTTAACTCCCTAGAAACAAAATAGAACAAAGCTATAAAACATTTTTTCTGCTTTTGGATAAAATATGATTTGAATGTATCCATAATGCAGCTTAAAATTCTGAAGATAATACAGATTTGGTGAGCATTTGGAACAGAATAACTAAAGTCTAAAGGGAGTGAAACAGCTTCCTCATGAAGTTTTTTTTAATTTTTCATTCTGGGCAGAAGATTGAGAGACTCTGTGATTGGATTCTCTAATGCCATAAAAAAAATGGACAGGGTTAATTCAGATTGTTTTTTCAACAAAGCAGTGCTTAGAAGAATTTAAAAGAGATAGCTTCAAGACAAAGGAAGTACAAAAATACCTCATTTATCCGATACTCTTCAGGAATGAAATGCTCCATGTGTCAGTTTCCAAATAAGTAAAATGTAATCCCTATTTTTATGTATATACCAAAATTTACCGTTTTGAAGGATATTTCTCTAACATGCTCTATTTTCCTACTCTCTTAAACAAAAAATGTAGAAGACATGAACAGCCCTTCTTGACAACTCACTGTCATCATTGTGAACATTTTTGGACCACGTAAAAGATCCCCTACAATAAATATGCCCTACATTGTCATTCTAGTTCTCTCTTCTCACCATTCTTATAACTCCTCCTCCTCTTTTCAGTTGTCATTTTGTTCTGGTGGCAGCTGCTTTCAATTTGCTGACTGATATTATACACCCAGTAACTCAGGCACAGGCCCAAGGGCAGCTTCTAAATAATGCATACGGTTATGACACTGGGACTCTGACCTCTGGGCAAGTCAGGTATTATGTTGGTAGAAGAAATAGTAGTAAAATAAAAGTATAAAACACATTGGGGTGGTGAGGACCTACATGACCCTTGCTGCCACTCTAAAAATTACTTGGACAGCATCTGTCCTTGGCTAGATGGGCTATGGACTGGCCTAGCATGACGTTATTCTGTCAATGACATATTGAAGAAACAGTTTATATTTTAGAGTGACCACGAGTCCCGGTTTCAATGCCCGTTTTCTCAGTATTGTTCTTGACACCCCATTCACCTCAGAAGTTACCCAGTTTTGATAATAAATTACATGTTCACCCTATGTGTAACACATTTTAAATAGTTCACAGAGTACTAATGATTTTGTTCATTCAGCCCAGAATGTAGTTGCCTGAAATTGGGAATTAAAATTCAGATAAGGGATTTTTTTAAGTGATGGTCTCAGAAATATAGTTAATGAAGGATTATTATTTGTTCTGTATTAAACCGAACAAAATGAAATATGAATTGAGGTAATTTTTCCTAATGTTGACCTTTAAACTCCCTCTATATCTCTGCTGGGGGAAATTTTGACAGTTGATATAGTACCTCATACATATGTATTGAGTGAATAATTAGACTTATTCACATTATATTTGAAGAGGGAAAATATCTATAACTTTTTGAAAAAAAAAAGATTTATAAACTTGGAATACAAAACAGTGTTATGAGCATAGATTGTATACACAATTTTCATAATTCAAAGAAAACTTTATAATTGTGAATCAAAATGCAAAGCTTGTCTTATGTCTACTTAAATTAACATTTCTTTTGGCTTCACTAAACCAGAAAAATACATTTTTAGAAATTACAAGTAATTAATCTCAACTCCTTTAAAACATGCTGAGAGGTTATTGAAAGATGGGAAATTATTTTGGATGGGGTTTTGTTTAATGTTGAATTTCTTTTATCTGTGTTAAGTAGCATCTGTTCTAAAGAAACAATCTCAAGATATTAACGGCTCTTAGCTTCGGGTTAAACGTGTTAAAAACAGAATCATCATTTCTGTCATTGTGGGTTTGTCTACTTCTAAAAAAAAAAAATTTTCTAGGATATATTAAATAAGCCATAATTACAAACTATTTTTAAATTTACTAAGTATCACTAAGTGTGTGAAAATACAGATTTAACAGAAGTGCTCCATGACTCATAAAAGGATTCTTTTGATTAGGAAACTACAAAAACACATTCTGACATTAAATTAGTGAAAGTTTACTTAAAAACAGTCAGGGAATGAAACCTGATACACTTAAATATGACAGTGCTGCCAACTTGCAATCTGAATGATGTAGAAGTTATTCCATGAAATTACCTATTTGGGGGGAGTAGAGGGCAGGGGTTTTGCCTTTTGGTTAAGTCCTGATGCTTGGTTTAATAGTGCAATAAGTAAATTGTATTTTGAGAAAACAATACAATCCCCAAGTCTTTTACGGAAAGGACCTACTTGCTAGATCCAAGTTCATTTTGCCTGTACGTTTATTGCATCTCGAAATTTTTGACACGAGTATGAGATACTTTTGTCTTCATCACACATTTACCACTTTTTTTTCCATTTAGAAATTATGCATCATCGGGAAAAGAAAGAGGAACATTATACAAACTCCATGATTCTTCTCTGCTGTAGTCTTCATTCCTTCATTTATTAGTTGATCCAGTTAGCTAATGCTGCATAACAAATCTCCACAAAACATAATGGCTTTAAACAAAATTTATTATCTCTTAACTGTTTGTGGTCCAGGAATTTGGGGAGCTGATTAACTAGGTGGTTCTGGCTTGGGGTTTCTCATGTGGTTGTAGTCAGATGGTAATGGGACTAAGGTCATCTCAGTCACATTTCTGGCTCTTGGACAAGGAAAACTCAAACAGCCGGGGCTCCTCTGGCATATCTCTGTGTCTTTATATGGTCTGTCCATATGGCAGTTTTAGAGAAGTTGGACATCTCCCATGTTGGTTCAGGGCTCCTGAGATAGAGAGCCAGGTGGCATCCATATCACCTTTTGAACCTAGCCTTAGAAGGCAAGCGGTGTCATTCCTGCCACATTCTTCTGGTCAAGACAGTCTCAAAGTTCTTTCCCGGTTTAAGAGGAGAGAACATAGACCCTACCTCTCAGTGGAGGAGTGTCAGCATCATATTGTGAGAAGAGTAAATGGGGAAGGCTATATATTGATGTGACCATCTTTGGAAAATACACTCTGCCACACTGATAAAACATTTGACTGTTGAGTACTGGGCACTGTGATGAGTCCTGGGAGTAATAAGATAAAAAAAACATGTAATTCTTCCTTGGAAGGTAGAGCTAGGCCAGTAAGAGGACCAACCATGTAAGCAAATACTGTACAAGGGGTAAGTATAATAAGAGAATGGTTAGCTTTGTGGAAGGTGGGATGTCAGAAGGCTTGATAGAGGTGATTTTTTAGTGAAGAGTTGAAGATAAAGGGAAGAGAGTAGCCTAGAGTGCCTCTCGATATCCTAGTTGGGTGACCAAGTAGATGAGTGGTTTAAGACATGTTGTGCTGAAGACACTTATAAAATATTCACATAGAAATGTTCAGTGGTCATTTATAAATAAGGCTTCCAGGGAAAATGTTTGTGTTGAAGATGAAGATTTGGGAGACAGTAATTTTGGGGTAGAATTTGAAGGCCTATGCGTAAATTGGCATAGTGGTTAACAGTTTGGCTGCTAAGCAAAAGGTCAGCAGTTCAAATCCACCAGATGCTCCTTGGAAACCCTATGGAGCAGTTCTACTGTATCCTGTAGGGTCACAACGAGTTGGAATTGACTTGATGGCAATGGGTTTTTATACATGCATGGATAATATTGCCCAAGGAAATTTTGTAGAATAAGAGGAGAAAAGGGAAAGGATGTAACCCTGTAGAAAACAACTCTGAGTGTGCTGGGAAGGATGTCAGGGAAAATGGCAGAGTGATGACCTGTGAAAATTCTCTTCTCCATAAAAGAAATTAGGAAGCTGGCAAAAATTGTCAGAATCAATTTTTTTTAGAACTCTGGAAATTAACCAAAGGCTTGCAGCAACCCAGGAAGTGATCATTGAAGAAAAACAGCTAAATCTTGTAATAACAGCACGCTTTGTGGCATTTTAACTTGCCCTACTTCCGACTCCTCCCCTCCTCAGCTCTGCAGTAGCCTTGAAAACCAACAGTCAACAATGGTGAAAACCAGTAGTCTGGTAGCCACCAGAGGGGCCAGAACAATGTTGGAGCTCCTTCAAAGCCCTATTTCCAGAGAACTGTTTGACCTGTCTGGTGGTTCCGTACTCACAAGGCTGTCTTTATTTCACCTGACTTAGAGCTTGCCCAGTGTAAAAAAGCCTTTTCCCTGGGAATATTTGTCAAAAAAAGAGTAGAGGCAGTCATTTAAGATCACAGCTGTATAAAGTTGTGGACGAACAGAGAAAATAATACAATAAACCCAAAAACTTAAAAGGAAAAGCTGGAGAATAAACTGTCCATAAGGACTTTGATAATCTCTGGTATCTTTCTGGGATTCTAGAAGGCCGTGCATATGGACAGGGCTGTGTGCATCCTCAGGAAAGACCCGAGAAGGTCCTAAACTCTCACCTCTGGCTGACCTTGAGGCTCAGTGCAAGTAGGAAATGAAAGCTAAGGCAGAGTTGTAATCTGCCTGGCTGAGTGTTGAAGGCGCACACTAACATGCACACAGAACTCTATGATGACAAATAGAAGACTTATTGGTTTCAGAAATTTAAGGAAATCTCTGTCCAGTCCATTTATAGGAAATGTTCAGAATAGGCAAATCCATCAAGACAGGAAGTAGAGTAGAGGTTTTTAGGAGCTGAGGGGAGGAGGGAATAGGGAGTGATTATCAGCTGGGTACAGAGCTTCCTTTTATGGTGATGAAAATATCCTATAATTATACAGTTGTGTTGGTTACACAGCCCTGTGAATATACTAAGACCACTGAATTGTGCACTTTAAAGGGGTGAATTTTATGGCAAATGAATTGGATCTCAATTTTTTTTTAAGTGGGCTGGGGAAGAAGAAGCTGTTAAGAATATGGAGAAGTATATCAAGAGGTGGTAGAACTTGTGAGAGCTGATTTCATATCCAGAAGAGCGCAAGTTTCTTTTCCCTAGTTTTGGAAGAATTACATAATTCACCCATAGTTATCTAGATATCTTGATACAGCTCCTTTCTTTTGTTCCAGTTGTGCTCCAAAAAATATACCAAAACTAAATAACTTTGAACAAAGAATTACTGTAGAAGAAAATCAGTTTGTGAATGTGTCAGTATGTGGGTGCCAATATGTTTGTGAAAGAAAGCTAGGTCATGTGTAAATGATTCAAAAGCAGTTGTTTCCTTTTGTTTGAAGTCTCTGATTTGCCGTAATGTGGGTTTTTTCTTCAGAAATAGATGTAAGCTGGAATAGGCTCATTTCACTTCCTGTCTGTCCTTAACTGTTGTAGTTACGTAGGACTTTAAACAAAGGTCCTAACCCACTGGCAGCAGTTCTCCTTGACTACTGCCACAGTTATCTGCTCTGTTCTTCTGGTTCATTCTCCATGTTGCCAGGGGAGTCCTCTTCCCAACTGTGTTGTTGTGTTTGTTGTTAGGTGCTGTCGAGTTGGTTTCTACTCAATAACCCTGTGTACAGCAGAACAAAGCATTACCCAGGCCTGCACCATCCTCACAATCAATAGTTGCTATGTTTGTGCCCGTTGTTACAGCCACTGGAGCTCTAATCATTTCACTGTTTGCTCACAAACCTCTAATGGATCCCCAATGCATCCAGAATAAAATCTAAATTCCTTGATGTGGCTAAAACCCAGAATTTTTGGCCATGAAGCTGAAGTTGAGTGGGAGAGGACAAGAGAGTAGATAAAACCCATAATGAGGTATGTCTGGATAAGGTGGAGGGATTAGTGCCAGGCTATGCACCCATCTCCCTATCCTGCTATTGGGAGCTTATTGTCTAATCTGTCAATACAGAGTGTTTTCTACTGATAAATATTCCTAACGATCTTCTGTTGACGCCACAAATTTTGTTTCAAAAGTGGGAGAGAAAAGAAAATGTGCCTGCTGAGGAAACGGTGCATAGAAAACTTTTTCTTTATTTCATCTCAAAATAAAGGGGACGCAACAGTGGAAAATTAAATACTACATCATATTTAATCTTTGTAGACCAAGTGGAGGAGAGCAGCTTTTGAGTCTATCTTGGGGTAAAACATTTATATTATACCTTTGGCCAGTCATGGAAACTTAAGCAGTTAGTTGCTGCCTATTTGACTAGTAAATTATTTAGTTCAATCTTTTTTTTTTTTTTTTTGTATTTAAATATTTTGAAGGCATGTGGCCATTAATAAAGATTAAGAGTTCATTAAAGCACTCCAGAACAAATTCTGGTTCATAAACATTTGCATGTCTAATTTTATTTATCTGTATTTTTTGGTGAATGGAAAACCAGTCACGTCATTTATCAGAAAAGCACTTCAAGAATTTTAGTAACTTTAGATTCTAAAGCAATTAACTGTAAACTTTCCAAACAAGAGACAGTGAAAATTCTTAGAATTTTTTCAAGTTCTGTTCTGAGATTACAGTAATAGAGATGAGTGCTTGTGACAAATGACAGGTATTAAGCATGTCAAGAGGCTGGTTTAGAATGAGTGCAAGGTTATGTGCAAATTAAACTAAAGTCAGCAATGGCTAGAACATGGAATACCAGTGAGTGCCCTCCATAACCTAGGTCTACCATGGATTTTAGCCTGTGTGAGTCAGTCTTTTCAAATAACCCGCAGAGAGACACTGGAAACATAGAGTTTCTGAACCTGCAAGACTATGGATCAGATTATGATCCACAATGGACTCAGAAAGTTAGATGATACCTCCTGGATGGTGTCACAAGAGGAGCTTCAGTACCAGTCTTTCCTAACAATACATTAACTTAGATAAGATTTGTTCATTCAGATGCCTATAAGAAGATATTAAGTTTTAAATTCTTGAGGTTATGAATATATAGTTTATCTTTTAAAACAGAATATCCTGAATTCACAGTAAGGAAATGACTCTCCATTGATCGGGGTCATAGAGCTACCAATTTCTAAGGATCCAAGGTGTAGGGGTAGTGCTGGAAAACTAGTGAGATTCCAGAGGGAACCTGGATGACCTGCAGATGCAGCCAGACCACATCTCTGAGGTCCCACACTCACACGCTGCCCCCTCATCTCCAGAGGTGCTGAGAGTGAGCTGTAAGCATCTCCCAGTATCTCCTACTTTGACCAGGTGCATGCAAGACCCTCAGACCCAAGTGCAGCCTCCCCCCGCCTCCAGAACCACCATGATTCTCTTCAACAAGCATCCTTTCTCTGGGCTCTCTGGATCAAGAACAAGATTGCTTTCAATATGATCATCAGGCCAAAGAAGATCTCCACAAGTGGATAGAAGAGGTGACCAGTATGAGCACTGAAAGCAAGTTTCAGTTGGACTGAAAAGATGACTTAATCCTCTGTAAAGGTCAATGAGTCTTCCTTGAAGTGGCTGTTTCTTCCTTCCTAAGCTATTCAGGTTTATGGTCTGAAGCCATTGGAAATTTTTGAAGCAAGTGATATTTTTGAGACTGAAAACATGACCCAGGTCAGCACTATCCTTACACTGGATTCAGTACACAGAAAGACAAATTGGGCATTTTGATAAAGAAAAATCATAAGCTGAACACAATGTAATTGACTTGCAGATGGATAAACAAATGTGCTAGCCAGATGGATATGGCAGTCTTTATCATCCCAAATTGCATGCCAGTAAACTTTTTGAGTAGACTAGAGTAAGCCACCAGACAGGCACTGACTAGCAAATGAACCAGGGCTTGGATGTTAGCACAACAGGTTCCAAAAGAGACATCTGTGTTCAGAAGCTAAAATTACAGTCAGTGGACACGTCAGTTGTATATGGGCTTAGATGGAAAATATAAGATCCCAAATGTTATGCTGCTCCAGAAAACTGGCCACTCCTGAGAGAAGCCAAGGAATAGGAACAGAGAGACTTGGAGTCAGTGGTAGTGACCATCGGGAATAATATCCAGATGAATAGCAAGGTGCATCCAAGATGACTGTCCAAGAGGCTATCAGTACGGTGACCAAGACATTAGCATTAAAGATCTGTGCATTTTTATAATCATCTTTAACTGGTATTTTCAAGCTATATGAGGTTTTTGGGTTGGTTGGTTGGTTGTTTTGGTATTGTTTAAATCTGATTTCTATCTAGAATTTATTTACATATCAATGTTTCTATAGCATTTTTTAAGGTAATGATCAGTGTGTGCAAAAAAGGTCCTGGGTCATTTTCTCATTTCAGTTCAGCAAACAGCAGTGGTTGCTTTTGCACAAAATACTGTGCTAAACTCTGTAAGGGATTCAAAGAAGGCTCCTGTGTTGAGGACTCATAGTCTAGTAAAGGAAGACACATATATCCTTAACTCTACTTCAAGGCAGGCTTTTATAGATGCCATCAGAGAAGCACACAGCACTTTAGTAATGAAGGTAGGAGGCTGAATTAACAATTCAGGGGGGTCTGGGAAAACTCTTTGGAAGAGATGTGATTTTAACTGGTTCTTCTAGGCTGGGTTAGAACAAGGGGCAAAGGCATTCTCACTGGTGGGAGCAGCCTGAGCAAAGGACTGCTTAGAGGCTCAGGCCATGTTTAGAAGGTGGACCCGCGCAGCCAGAGCAACCTCTATATAAAACAGATAAATAAGAGCTAATTACCAAAGTGTGAAGGACTTCGAATGCCTAAGTCTAGAGTTTAGACCCTTATTCTTTATGCATTGGGAGCCATGGAAGGTTTTGGAGTGGAATGAAATGATAGACTTTAGGGAAATAATTCTGGTATATCACTTGTAGAGAACCACAAGATGATCTGGGGTTTTGGAGTCTGAATCCCTGCTTCACAGCCTACTGACTTCAAACAAGTTGCTTACTCTCTGAGCCTTAGGTTACACATTTGTAAAATGGGGATAAAACCTCATTTGCAGAGTTGTGATTAAATGAGGTAACTATGTAAAGCACAGAGCACATAGTAAAAATTCATTAAATAATACTGCTTTTAAACAGAGTAACCAACTTTTAAGGATCTAAGTAGTTCAGGGAAGCAGTAATAGTGTGATTTTGAGCTTGTGCTGCAGAGTGAGACTGATCCAGCATAAAATCCCAGCACCCATTCTTTACTAGCTTTGTGAATAGGGAAATTTACCAAGTCACAATGTCCTTATCTATAAAATGAGGATGGTAATCCCAACACATAGGTTATGTGTTCATTAAAATGTGTATGTGTAAAACGGCTTTGTATGCCTGGCATGTAGAGACAAAAGCAAGCACAGCTTTCAGAGCAGAGAATTCATTCATTCTTTCACCAGATGCTTGCTGAATACCTGCCAGGTACTGTTTCTTGCACTTGGAGTACATCATTGAACAAAACCTAGTTAAGTCCTACCCTTGTGGATCTCACATTCTAAATGATCATTCTTACTCTTATTGAAAGGGAACACTGATTGAAAGACGATTGCAGTTGTCTAGGGAAACGACATGGAGGTTTGGAGCTAGGGCAGTGGGAGTAGAAAGGGTAGACCTGGCTGGGCGTAGATAGAAAGCAAAGGGGAAAATCAAAGAGATGTCCAAGGTCCTCGTGCTGTTGCCCGAGAGATGGAGCACAGAGGAAAAAGCACATTCAGAAGAGGAGATAATGGACTCCAGTCTAAAAATTTTAATAGCATTGGAATGTCCACCTGGAGCATTCTAGCAGGTAGTGGGAAAATTTTTCTGAAGTTAGAGAGGTTGAGGATACTGAAGAACACTTGGGAGTTTCCTATAGGTAACTGGTGACCCTTAATAGACCAATTTCAGTAAAGCGGTGGGGTGCAGAAGACTCAGAGGAGAGAGTAGAAATTACAAGTACAGACCATTTAAGAGCGTTACTCAGCAAAGGAAGACAAAAAAGTAGCTTGAGACAATGCTGTCCTCAGAAGTATGTGAATGGGACAAGGGGAAGGAGCCATTGGAGAGAGAGATGATTTGTTCTTTTAATGAATGTTTACCCTGTCTTGCTGTTTGCAAAAAGAGACAGGTACAGCCTTAAGTGAGCTTGCCCTTCAGTGGAGGACTGTATGCTCTCCACTAGACAGCAGGGATTTTTGCCTGTTTTGTTCCCTGCTCTATCCCTAGTGACTGGAAGAGTGCCTAGCTTATAGTAGGCATTCAGTAAACATTGAATAGATGAATTAAAACTTTCAGCTGAAAGACATCTAAATTATTCAAGAAAAGTACCATTCTTTTCGGTTCATCACAAGTAGTTCTTTTTTTTTTTTTATAACTTTTATTAAGCTTCAAGTGAACGTTTACAATCCAATCAGTCTGTCACATATAAGTTTACATACATCTCACTCCCTACTCCCACTTGCTCTCCCCCTCTTGAGTCAGCCCTTTCAGTCTCTCCTTTCTTGACAATTTTGCCGGCTTCCCTCTCTCTCTATCCTCCCATCCCCCCTCCAGACAAGAGTTGCCAACACAATCTCGAGTGTCCACCTGATATCATTAGCTCACTCTTCATCAGCGTCTCTCTCCCACCCGCTAACCAGTCCCTTTCATTTCTGATGAGTTGTCTTCGGGGATGGTTCCTGTCCTGTGTCAACTGAAGGTCTGGGGAGCATGGCCACCAGGATTCCTCCAGTCTCAGTCAGACCATTAAGTTTGGTCTTTTTATGAGAATTTGGGGTCTGTATCCCACTGATCTCCTGCTCCCTCAGGGGACCTCTGCTGTGCTCCCTGTCAGGGCAGTCATCGACTGTGGCCGGGCACCAACTAGTTCTTCTGGTCTCAGGATGATGTAGGTCTCTGGTTCATGTGGCCCTTTCTGTCTCTTGGGCTCTTAGTTATCGTGTGGCCTTTGTGTTCTTCATTTTCCTTTGCTCCAGGTGGGTTGAGACCAATTGCTGCATCTTAGATGGCCACTTGTTAGCATTTAAGACCCCAGACGCCACATTTCAAAGTGGGATGCAGAATGATTTCATAATAGAATTATTTTGCCAATTGACTTAGAAGTCCCCTCAAACCATGTTCCCCAGACCCCCGCCCCTGCTCCGCTGACCTTTGAAGCATTCATTTTATCCCGGAAACTTCTTTGCTTTTGGTCCAGTCCAATTGAGCTGACCTTCCATGTATTGAGTGTTGTCTTTCCCTTCACCTAAAGCAGTTCTTATCTACTGATTAATCAATAAAAAACCCTCTCCCACCCTCCCTCCCTCCCCCCTCGTAACCACAAAAGTATGTGTTCTTCTCAGGTTTACTATTTCTCAAGATCTTATAATAGTGGTCTTATACAATATTTGTCCTTTTGCCTCTGACTCATTTCGCTCAGCATAATGCCTTCCAGGTTCCTCCATGTTATGAAATGTTTCAGAGATTCATCACTGTTCTTTATCGATGCGTAGTATTCCATTGTGTGAATATACCACAATCTATTTACCCATTCATCCGTAGATGGACACGTTGGTTGCTTCCAACTTTTTGCTATTGTAAACAGAGCTGCAATAAACATGGGTGTGCATATATCTGTTTGTATGAAGGCTCTTGTATCTCTAGGGTATATTCCCAGGAGTGGGATTTCCGGGTTGTATGGTAGTTCTATTTCTAACTGTTTAAGATAACGCCAGATAGATTTCCAAAGTGGTTGTACCATTTTACATTCCCACCAGCAGTGTATGAGAGTTCCAATCTCTCCGCAGCCTCTCCAACATTTATTATTTTGTGTTTTTTGGATTAATGCCAGCCTTGCTGGTGTGAGATGGAATCTCATCGTAGTTTTAATTTGCATTTCTCTAATGGCTAATGATCGAGAGCATTTTCTCATGTATCTGTTGGCTGCCTGAATATCTTCTTTAGTGAAATGTGTGTTCATATCCTTTGCCCACTTCTTGATTGGGTTGTTTGTCTTTTTGTGGTTGAGTTTTGACAGAATCATGTAGATTTTAGAGATCAGGCGCTGGTCGGAGATGTCATAGCTGAAAATTCTTTCCCAATCTGTAGGTGGTCTTTTTACTCTTTTGGAGAAGTCTTTAGATGAGCATAGGTGTTTGATTTTTAGGAGCTCCCAGTTATTGGGTTTCTCTTCATCATTTTTGGTAATGTTTTGTATTCTGTTTATACCTTGTATTAGGGCTCCTAGGGTTGTCCCAATTTTTTCTTCCATGATCTTTATCGTTTTAGTCTTTATGTTTAGGTCTTTGATCCACTTGGAGTTAGTTTTGTGTGCATGGTGTGAGGTATGGGTCCTGTTTCATTTTTTTGCAAATGGATATCCAGTTATGCCAGCACCATTTGTTAAAAAGGCTATCTTTTCTCCAATTAATTGACACTGGTCCTTTGTCAAATATCAGCTGCTCATACGTGGATGGATCTATGTCTGGGTTCTCAATTCTGTTCCATTGGTCTATGTGTCTGTTGTTGTACCAATACCAGGCTGTTTTGACTACTGTGGCTGTATAGTAGGTTCTGAAGTCAGGTAAGGTGAAGCCTCCCACTTTCTTCTTCTTTTTCAGTAGTGCTTTGCTTATCTGGGGCTTCTTTCCCTTCCATATGAAATTGGTGATTTGTTTCTCTATCCCCTTAAAATATGACATTGGAATTTGGATCGGAAGTGCGTTAAATGTATAGATGGCTTTTGGTAGAATAGACATTTTTACTATGTTAAGTCTTCCTATCCATGAGCAGAGTATGTTTTTCCACTTAAGTATGTCCTTTTGAATTTCTTGTAGTAGAGCTTTGTAGTTTTCTTTGTATAGGTCTTTTACATCCTTGGTAAGATTTATTTCTAAGTATCTTATCTTCTTGGGGGCTACTGTGAATGGTATTGATTTGGTTATTTCCTCTTCGGTGTTCTTTTTGTTGATGTAGAGGAATCCAAGTGATTTTTGTATGTTTATTTTATAACCTGAGACTCTGCCAAACTCTTCTATTAGTTTCAGTAGTTTTCTGGAGGATTCCTTAGGGTTTTCTGTGTATATAATCATGTCATCTGCAAATAGTGATAACTTTACTTCTTCCTTGCCAATCCGGATACCTTTTATTTCTTTGTCTAGCCTAATTGCCCTGGCTAGGACTTCTAGCACCATGTTGAATAAGAGCGGTGATAAAGGACATCCTTGTCTGGTTCCCGTTCTCAAGGGAAATGCTTTCAGGTTCTCTCCATTTAGAGTGATATTGGCTGTTGGCTTAGCATAGATGCCCTTTATTATGTTGAGGAATTTTCCTTCAATTCCTATTTTGGTAAGAGTTTTTATCATGAATGGGTGTTGGACTTTGTCAAATGCCTTTTCTGCATCAATTGATAAGATCATGTGGTTTTTGTCTTTTGTTTTATTTATGTGATGGATTACATTAATGGTTTTTCTGATATTAAACCAGCCTTGCATACCTGGTATAAATCCCACTTGATCAGGGTGAATTATTTTTTTGATGTGTTGTTGGATTCTATTGGCTAGAATTTTGTTGAGGATTTTTGCATCAATGTTCATGAGGGATATAGGTCTATAATTTTCTTTTTTTGTAATGTCTTTACCTGGTTTTGGTATCAGGGAGATGGTGGCTTCGTAGAATGAGTTGGGTAGTATTCTGTCATTTTCTATGCTTTGGAATACCTTTAGTAGTAGTGGTGTTAACTCTTCTCTGAAAGTTTGGTAGAACTCTGCAGTGAAGCCGTCCGGGCCAGGACTTTTTTTTGTTGGGAGTTTTTTGATTACCGTTTCAATCTCTTTTTTTGTTATGGGTCTATTTAGTTGTTCTACTTCTGAATGTGTTAGTTTAGGTAGGTAGTGTTTTTCCAGGAATTCATCCATTTCTTCTAGGTTTTCAAATTTGTTAGCGTACAATTTTGCATAATAATCTGAAATGATTCTTTTAATTTCATTTGGTTCTGTTGTGATGTGGTCCTTCTCATTTCTTATTCGGGTTATTTGTTTCCTTTCCTGTATTTCTTTAGTCAGTCTAGCCAATGGTTTATCAATTTTGTTAATTTTTTCAAAGAACCAGCTTTTGGCTTTGTTAATTCTTTCAATTGTTTTTCTGTTCTCTAATTCATTTAGTTCAGCTCTAATTTTTATTATCTGATGCCTGATGGATTCTTTTGTTGCTCAGTTTCTATTTGTTCAAGTTGTCAGGACAGTTCTCTGATTTTGGCTCTTTCTTCTTTTTGTATGTGTGCATTTATTGATATAAATTGGCCTCTGAGCACTGCTTTTGCTGTGTCCCAGAGGTTTTGATAGGAAGTATTTTCATTCTCGTTGCTTTCTATGAATTTCCTTATTCCCTCCTTGATGTCTTCTATAACCCAGTCTTTTTTCAGGAGGGTATTGTTCATTTTCCAAGTATTTGATTTCTTTTCCCTAGTTTTTCTGTTATTGATCTCTAGTTTTATTGCCTTGTGGTCTGAGAAGATGCTTTGTACTATTTCGATGTTTTGGACTCTGCAAAGGTTTGTTTTATGACCTAATATGTGGTCTATTCTAGAGAATGTTCCATGTGCGCTAGAAAAAAAAGTATACTTTGCAGCAGTTGGGTGGAGAGTTCTGTATAAGTCAATGAGGTCAAGTTGGTTGATTGTTGTAATTAGATCTTCCGTGTCTCTGTTGAGCTTCTTACTGGATGTCCTGTCCTCCTCCGAAAGTGGTGTGTTGAAGTCTCCTACTATAATTGTGGAGGTATCTATCTCACTTTTCAATTCTGTTAAAATTTGATTTATGTATCTTGCAGCCCTGTCATTGGGTGCATAAATATTTAATATGGTTATGTCTTCCTGATCAATTGTCCCTTTTATCATTATATAGTGTCCTTCTTTATCCTTTGTGGTGGATTTAAGTCTAAAGTCTATTTTGTCAGAAATTAATATTGCTACTCCTCTTCTTTTTTGCTTGTTGTTTGCTTGATATACTTTTTTCCATCCTTTGAGTTTTAGTTTGTTTGTGTCTCTAAGTCTAAGGTGTGTCTCTTGTAGGCAGCATATAGATGGATCGTGTTTCTTTATCCAGTCTGTGACTCTCTGTCTCTTTATTGGTGCATTTAGTCCATTTACATTCAGGGTAATTATAGATAAATAAGTTTTTAGTGCTGTCATTTTGATGCCTTTTTATGTGTGTTGTTGACGATTTCATTTTTCCACATACTTTTTTGTGCTGAGGCGTTTTTCTTAGTAAATTGTGAGATCCTCATTTTCATAGTGCTTGACTTTATGTTAGTTGAGTCGTTACGTTTTTCTTGGTTTTTATCTTGAGTTATAGAGTTGTTATACCTTTTTGTGGTTACCTTATTATTTACCCCTATTTTTCTAAGTAAAAACCTAACTTGTATTGTTCTATATTGCCTTGTATCACTCTCCATATGGCAGTTCAATGCCTCCTGTATTTAGTCCCTCTTTTTGATTATTGTGATCTTTTACCTATTGACTTCCATGATTCCCTGTTATGTGTATTTATTTATTTATTTTTTTAATTAATCTTAATTTGTTTGTTTTTGTGATTTCCCTATTTGAGTTGATATCAGGACGTTCTGTTTTGTGACCTTGTGTTGTGCTGATATCTGATATTATTGGTTCTCTGACCAAACAATATCCTTTAGTATTTCTTGTAGCTTTGGTTTGGTTCTTGCAAATTCTCTAAACTTGTGTTTGTCTGTAAATATCTTAATTTCTCCTTCATATTTCAGAGAGAGTTTTGCTGGATATATGATCCTTAGCTGGCAGTTTTTCTCCTTCAGTGTTCTGTATATGTCGTCCCATTCCCTTCTTGCCTGCATGGTTTCTGCTGAGTAGTCAGAACATATTCTTATTGATTCTCCCTTGAAGGAAACCTTTCTTTTCTCCCTGGCTACTTTTAAAATTTTCTGTTTATCTTTGGTTTTGGTGAGTTTGATGATAGTATGTCTTGGTGTTTTTCTTTTTGGATCAATCTTAAATGGGGTTCGATGAGCATCTTGGATAGATATCCTTTCGTCTTTCATGATGTCAGGGAAGTTTTCTGTCAGGAGTTCTTCAACTATTTTCTCTGTGTTTTCTGTCTCCCCTCCCTGTTCTGGGACTCCAATCACCCGCAGGTTATCCTTCTTGATAGAGTCCCACATAATTCTTAGGGTTTCTTCATTGTTTTAAATTCTTTTATCTGATTTTTTTTCAGCTGTGTTGGTGTTGATTCCCTGGTCCTCCAGATGTCCCAGTCTGCATTCTAATTGCTCGAGTCTGCTCCTCTGACTTCCTAGTGCGTTGTCTAATTGTGTTATTTTATTGTTAATCTTTTGGATTTCTACATGTTGTCTCTCTATGGATTCTTGCAACTTATTAATTTTTCCAGTATGTTCTTGAATAATCTTTTTGAGATCTTCAACAGTTTTATCGGTGTGTTCCTTGGCTTTTTCTGCAGTTATCCTAATTTCATTTGTGATACCATTAAGCATTCTGTAAATTAGTTTTTTATATTCTGTATCTGATAATTCCAAGATTGTATCTTCATTTGGGAAAGATTTTGATTCTTTTGTTTGGGGGGTTGGAGAAGCTGTCATGATCTGCTTCTTTAAGTGGTTTGATATGGATTGTTGTCTCCGAGCCATCACTGGGAAACTAGTTTTTCCAGAAAATCCGCTAAAAAAAAATGCAGTCAGATCCCTATCAGAGTTCTCCCTCTGGCTCAGGCTATTCAGATGTTAATGAAGCCGCCTGGGGAGGGTGGGGGAGGGAACAGAGAGATAGGAGAGTAGCACCTCAGAATATAGCCAGAGTTGCTTGTCTTGCTTGTCATGACTATTATATCTGAGATTCCCGCGGGCACGTCGCCTATGTGTGCTGGCTGTGTGGAGATTGCCCCCAGGGGGTCTGGCCCGCTGGAGTCACGGTCAGATCCTCCGCTTCCAGCCCCATGCCCAGCGTCAAGGCTCCCCTACTGGGACGGTGCACTCTCGACTCCAAAATCAGTCGCTGCCTCCCGGGGACTTCTCGTCCCTCCAGCCACGTGGCCGTGCCGCCCCCGAGAACCAGTTGGGCCTCCTCCTGGGGTTAGTTCACATGGGTGGAGCAGCTCCCCGTGCTTGTGCCGTGACCAAGTGTCCCGGCTGGGACGCTGTTCTCCCCGCTCCTTCCGGGGACTTCTCCTACCGGCTGCGTCCCACACTGCCCTCGTGACCCGGCTGGGCCCCTTCCTGGGGTTATTTCATGGGGGTGGAGCAACTCTCCGTGTTTATGTCGTACCTGCCTCCAGTCCAAATCCCTGCAGGACGGTTCCCCGGCGTGGACGCTGCTCTTTCTGCTCCAAGACCAGTCACTGCCTCCCGGGGACTTCTCCTACCGGCTGCGTCCCACACCGCCTGTGGAACCAGCTGGTCCCCCTCCCGGGGTTAGTTCAGGGGGGTGGAGCAGCTCTCTGTGCTTGTGCCATACCTGACTGGTACGCTGGCTCCAGGCTCTGGAAACAGTCGCTGCTTCCCCGTATTAGTTCGTTCTCCGTCTCTAAATCTGTGTTTGTTGTTCAGGGTTCGTAGATTGTTGTGTATGTGATCGATTCACTTGTTTTTCCGTGTCTTTGTTGTAAGAGGGATCCGAGGTAGCGTCTGCCTAGTCCGCCATCTTGGCTCCGCCCCCACAAGTAGTTCTTTTGTAAAACCACTGCACTAAGCTATGGTGTGTGGGGCGGGGAGACTTACAGAGAGTTGATGTATAGGTCAAGTCAAAGGAATAAGAATAAGGTACAATGAAGAGGCGGAGCCAAGATGGCGGAATAGACAGATGCTTCCGTTGAGCCCTCTTTACAACAGAGACCTGAAAATACAACTGAAACGAGCATATTTGTGACAAGCTGGGAGCCCTGAGCATCGAAGGCAAGCTTAGACAACGAACTGAGGAGCAGGGGAAGGAAGAGACCATTCAGAAGCGGAGAGGAGTTCCCGGACCTGAATCGCAGGGAGGCCTCAGGCACCATTCCCGGAGCAGCCACTGCGACAGCAGGCTGGCACTAGCGTTTGGCTGCAGTTTCCTCAGGGAGAAGCAGCCAGCCACACAGCCCACTCACACCTCCAGAACCTGAGCAGAAGGGAGATCTCAGCAAAAGCTAAGTACTTGCCTATATTTTACTGCGCCCCCAACCCAGCCTCAGCGGCTGAATCCCTAGGCCTGAGATAGACCCTGGTGAGCACCTGGAGCCGTCCTCCCAGCCTCGGGGAAGGAAAAAATTTCCAACCGGGGGAAAAGATAATTTGCTAGCTCCATTAACTGGGGGAGCTCAGGACAGAAGCGGCTCCTGCCCAGGCATAAACCGTTCGTGGACCTCGAACACCTTTCCCTTCTGCATGGACCTGTGTGGGCCTATTTCGGGAGAATAGGCCCTTGTAGGCAAACTCCAACCATTTCAGTGGTGCGGTGGAGAGGTGGGTGTATGAAGTTTGACATTGCTTTGCCTATTAAACAAGGTCCTCACCTACCCACAACAGGGACCTAAGGACTGGTGGCTCCACTCAGGTCACACAGCCACCCCCGACAGGGGTCCAGGGATAACTGGTACCTCCCAATTCTTATCACAAAATCTTTGGGTGCCCATGGTCCCTCTGCAGAGCCCACCCACCACCACGCTCTAGGGAACAGAGACACGTTTTCCTCAGAGACACTTGGGGGTTGGTTCTCAGCCCCCTGCCTTGTTCAGAGCATGACCCCCTGCTGCAATCAGATACCGGTATATACGCCAATCACCCCTGCCCCTCTAAGACTATACAACAGAGCCTGTACCACACACTTGATATCAGCTACCTGGAAACCTGAGCTGAATTCATCCAAGAAAACTGAATGGACTCCTAGACTGATATACCTGATAACAGCTCTAGCCAGCTGGGGACAGGACACCAGAGCTCCAAAGGCAAAAATAATCAAGCTAGCTCACTCAAGCAACCCGTACGGGTATACCAAAGCAAAACAAAGCAAGCAGCTATGACACAGTAAGCAAGCATAAACTAATACAATAACTTATAGATGGCTCGGAGACTACAGTCAGTATCCAGTCACATAAAGAAACAGGCCATGATCACCTCAACAGGCTCTCAAAACAAAGAATCCAGGGATCTTTTAGATGAAAGTGCATTCCTGGAATTACCAGATGCAGAATACAAAAGTTTAATATACAGAACCCTTCAAGACATCAGGAAGGAAATGAGGCAATACGCAGAACAAACCAAGGAACACACAGATAAAGCAACTGAAGAAATTATAAAGATTATTCAGGAACATAATGAAGAGTTTAATAAGCTGTAAAAATCCATAGACAGACAGCAATCAGAAATTCAGAAGATTAACAATAAAATTATAGAAGTAGAAAACTCAATAGAAAGTCAGAGGAGCAGAATTGAGCAAGTAGAAGCTGGAATTTCTGAACTCATAGATAAATCACTTGGCACCAATATATTTGAAGAAATATCAGATAAAAGAATTTAAAAAACTGAAGAAACCTTAAGAATCATGTGGGACTCTCTCAAGAGAAATAACCTACGAGTGATTGGAGTACCAGAACAGGGAGGGATAACAGAAAATACAGAGAAGATTGTTGAAGATTTCTTCGCAGAACACTTCCCTGACATTGTAAAAGATGAGAAGATATCTATCCAAGATGCTCATTGAATTCCACATAAGGTAGATCTTAAAAGACAGTCACCAAGGCATATTATAATCAAGCTTGCCAAAACCAGAGATAAGGAGACAATTATAAGAGCAGCGAGGGATAAAAGAAAAGTCACCTACAAGGGAGAGCCAATAAGAATAAACTCAGACTACTCAGCAGAAACCATGCAAGCAAGAAGGCAATGGAATGACGTATTTAAAAAATTGAAGGAAAAAAATTGGCTGCCAAGAATCATATATCCATCAAAAATGTCTCTTAAATATGAAGGTGAAGTTAAGACATTTCCAGATAAACACAAATTGGGGGAATTCATAAAAACCAAACCAAAACTACAAGAAATACTAAAGGGAGTTCTTTGGTTAGAAAATCAATAATATCAGGTATTGACCCAAGACTAGAACACTGGGCAGAGCAACCAGAAGTCAACCCAGACAGGGAAATCCAAAAAAAAAAAAAGGCAAGATTAAATTAAAAAAAAAAGGCCCAAACAGGGTAACAGCGATGTTATTATATAAAAGAAGGCAACATTAATAAAGAGGGACTAAGAAATGTAATCATACACCTTCCATATGGAGAGGAAGATATGGTGATACAAAGAAATAAAAGTTATAAATTTCGAAAAATAAGGGTAAATAATAACGTAACCACAAAGGAGACAAACTATCCTACTCATCAAAATAAAATACAAGGGAAAAATACAGACTCAGCAGAAAGAAAATCAACAACAACAAATATGAGGAAAGGACAATATATAAAGAAAATCTACTCAGCACATAAAATCAAGTGGGAAAAAGAAGCTGTCAACACAAAAAAAGACATCAAAATGATAGCACTAAATTCATACCTATCAATAATTACCCTGAATGTAAATGGACTAAATGCACCAATAAAGAGACAGACAGTGGCAGAATGGATTAAAAAACAAGATCTGTCTATATGCTACCTACAAGAGACACACCTTAGACTTAGAGGCACAAACCAACTAAAACCCAAAGGATGGAAAAAAATACATCAAGCAAACAACAATCAAAAAAGAGCAGGAGTGGCAATATTAATTTCTGAAAAAATAGACTTTAAAGTTAAATCCATCAGAAAGGATAAGGAAGGACACTATATAATGATTAAAAGGACAATACACCAAGAAGATATAACCATATTAAATATTTATGCATCCAGTGACAGGGCTGCAAGATACATAAAACAAACTCTATCAGCATTGAAAAGTGAAATAGACAGCTCCACAATAATAGTAGGAGACTTCAACACACCACTTTCGGTGAAGAAGAAGATATCCAGAAAGAAGCTCAATAAAGACACGGAAGATCTAAATGACACAATCAACCAGCTTGACCTCGTAGACATATATAGAACACTCCACCCAACATCAACCAACTGTACTTTCTTTTCTAGTGCACAAGGAACATTCTCTAGACTAGACCACATATTAGGTCATAAAGCAAGCCTTAGCAGAATCCAAAACATTGAAATATTACAAAGCATCTTCTCTGACCGTAAGGCCATAAAAGTGGAAATCAATAACAGGAAAAGCAGGGAAAAGAAATCAAACGCTTGGAAACTGAACAATACCCTGCTCAAAAAAGACTGGATTATAGAAGACATTAAGGATGGAATAAAGAAATTCATAGAATCCAAAGAGAATGAAAACACTTCCTATCAGAACCTTTGGGACACAGCAAAAGCGGTGCTCAGAGGCCAATTTATATCAATAAATGCATACATCCCAAAAGACGAAAGGGCGAAAATCAAAGAACTATCCCTACAAGTTGAACAAATAGAAAGAGAACAACAAAAGAAACCCACAGGCACCAGAAGAAAACAAATAATAAAAATTAGAGCTGAACTAAATGAAATAGAAAACAGAAAAACAATTGAAAGAATTAACCAGACCAAAAGCTGGTTTTTTGAAAAACTCAACAAAATTGGTAAGCCACTGGCCAAACTGACAAAAGAAAAACAGGAGAGGAAGCAAATAACCTGAATAAGAAATGAGATGGGCGATATTACAACAGACCCAACTGAAATTAAATGAATCATATCAGAATACTATGAAAAACTATACTCAAACGAATTTGAAAACCTAGAAGAAATGGATGAATTCCTAGAAACACACTACCTACCTAAACTAACAAAAAGGGAGGTAGAACAACTAAATAGACCCATAACAAAAGAAGAGATTGAAAAGATAGTCAAAAAACTCCTATCAAAAAAAAAGCCCTGGCCCGGACAGCTTCACTGCAGAGTTCTACCAAACTTTCAGAGAAGAGTTAACACCACTACTACTAAAGGTATTTCAGAGCATAGAAAAGGACAGAATGCTACGAAACTCATTCTATGAAGCCACCATATCCCTGATACCAAAACCGGGTAAAAACACCACAAGAAAAGAAAATCATAGACCTATAGCCCTCATGAATTTAGATGCAAAAATCCTCAAAATTCTAGCCAATAGAATTCAACAACATATCAAAAAAATAATTCACCATGACCAAGCGGGATTCATACCAGATATGCAGGGATGGTTCAACATTAGAAAAACAATTAATGTAATCCACCACATCAATAAAACAAAAGGCAAGAATCACATGATTTTATCAATTGATGCAGAAAAGGCATTTCATAAAGTTCAACACCCATTCATGATAAAAACTCTCAGCAAAATAGGAATAGAAGGAAAATTCCTCAACATAATAAATGGCATTTATACAAAGCCAACAGCCAACATCACCCTAAATGGAGAGAGCCTGAAAACATTCCCGTTGAGATAGGGAACCAGACAAGGATGCCCCTTATCACCACTCTTATTCAACATTGTGCTGAAAGTCCTAGCCAGAGCAATTAGGTTAGATAAAGAAATAAAGGGCATCCATATTGGCAAGGAAGAAATAAAAAGTATCTCTATTTGCAGATGACATGATCTTATACACAGAAAACCCTAAGGAATCCTCCAGAAAACTACTGAAACTAGTAGAAGCGTTCAGCAGAGTATCGGGATAAAAGATAAACATACAAAAATCAGTTGGATTCCTCTACACCAACAAAAAGAACATCGAAGAGGAAATCACCAAATCAATGCCATTTACAGTAGTTTTTTTCCAAGAAGATAAAATACTTAGGAATAAATCTTACCAGAGATGTAAAAGACTTATACAAAGAACACTACAGTACACTTCTGCAAGAAACCAAAAGAGACTTACATAAGTGGAAGAAGACCATACCGTGCTCGTGGATAGGAAGACTTAACATTATAAAAATGTCTATTCTGCCAAAAGCAATCTATACATTTAATGCAATTCTGATCCAAATCCCAATGACATTCTTTAATGAGATGGAGAAACAAATCACTAATTTCATATGGAAGGGAAAGAGGCCCCGGATAAATTAGGCATTACTGAAAAATAAGAACAAAGTAGGGGACCTTACTTTACCTGATTTTAGGGCCTATTATACTGCCACAGTAGTCAAAACAGCCTGGTACTGGTATAACAACAGATACATGGGCCAGTGGAACAGAATTGAGAATGCAGACATAAATCCATCCACATATGAGTAGTTGATATTTGACAAAGGCCCCGAAACAGTTAAATGGGGAAAAGACAGTCTTTTTAACAAATGGTGCTGGCATACCTGGGTATCCATCTGCAAAAAAAATGAAACAAGACCCATACCTCACTCCATGCACAAAAACTAACTCAAAATGGATCAAAGACCTAAATATAAAATCTAAAACGATAAAGATCATGGAAGAAAAAATAGGGACAACGTTAGGAGCCCTAATACATGGCATAAACAGTATAGAAAACATTATAAGAATGTAGAAGAAAAACTAGATAACTGGGAGCTTCTAAAAATCAAACACTTATGCTCATCCAAAGACTTCACCAAAAGAGGAGAAAGACTACCTACAGACTGGGAAAAAGTTTTTAGCTATGACATTTCTGATCAGCGTCTGATCTCTAAAATCTACACAATACTGCAAAAACTCAAGTGCAAAAAGACAAATAACTCAATTAAAAAATGGGCAAAAGGTATGAATAGACACTTCACTAAAGAAGACATTCAGGTAGCTAACAGATACATGAGGAAATGTTCACAATCATTAGCCATTAGAGAAATGCAGATCAAAACTACAATGAGATTTCATCTCGCTCCAACAAGGCTGGCATTAATCCAAAAAACACAAAATAATAAATGTTGGAGAGGCTGTGGAGAGATTGGAACACTTCTACACTGCTGGTGGGAATGTCAAATGGTACAGCCACTTTGGGAATTGATTTGGCGCTTCCTTAAAAAGCTAGAAATAGAACTACCATACGATCCAGCAATCCCACTCCTTAGTATATATCCTAGAGAAATAAGAGCCTTTACACGAACAGATATATGCACACCCATGTTTATTGCAGCACTGTTTACAATAGCAAAAAGATGGAAGCAACCAAGGTGCCCATCAACAGATGAATGGATAAATAAATTATGGTATATTCGCACAATGGAATACTACGCATCGATGAAGAACAGTGAGGAATCTGTGAAACATTTCATAATATGGAGGAACCTGGAAGGCATTATGCTGAGTGAAATTAGTCAGTTGCAAAAGGAGAAAGATTGTATAAGACCACTATTGTAAGAACTTGAGAAATAAGTTTAAATTGAGAAGAAAACATTCTTTTGTGGTTACGAGAGCGGGGAGGGAGGGAAGGTGGGAGAGGGGTATTCACTAATTAGATAGTAAATAAGAACTACTTTAGGTGAAGGGAAAGACAGCACACAGTACAGGCGAGGTCAGCACAATTGGACTAAACCAAAAGCAAAGAAGTTCCCTGAATAAACTGAATGCTTTGAAGGCCAGTGTAGCAGGGGCAGGGGTCTGGGGACAATGGTTTCAGGGGACATCTAAGTCAATTGGCATAATAAAATCTATTAACAAAACATTCTGCATCCCACTTTGAAGAGTGGTGTCTGGGGTCTTAAACGCTAGCAAGCGGCCATCTAAGTTGCTTCATTGGTCTCAACCCACCTGGATCAAAGGAGAATGAAGAACACCAAGGACACAAGCTGATTACGAGCCCAAGAGAGAGAAGGGGCCACATGAACCAGTGACTATATCATCCTGAGACCAGAAGAACTAGATGGTGCCCGGCTACAACCGATGAGTGCCCTGACAGGGAACACAACAGAGAACCCCTGAGGGAGCAGGAGAGCAGTGGGATGCAGACCCCAAATTCTCATAAGACCACACTTAATGGTCTGATTGAGACTAGAAGGACCCCGGTGATCATGTGCCCCAGACCTTCTGTTGCTCCAGGACAGGAACTATTGCTGAAGCCAAGTCTTCAGATGTGGATTGGACTGGCCAATGGGTTGGAGAGGGATGCTGGTGAGGAGTGAGCTTCTTGGATCAGGTGGACACTTGAGACTATGTTGGCATCTCCTGCCTGGAGGGGAGATGGGAGGGTTGAGGGGGTTAGAAGCTGGTGAAATGGACAGGAAAAGAGAGAGTGGAGGGAGAGAGCAGGCTGTGTCATTAGGGGGAGAGTAATTTAGGAGTGTGTAGCAGGTTGTATATGGGTTTTTGTGTGAGAGACTGACTTGATTTGTAAACTTTCACTTAAAGCACAATAAAAATTATTTTTTTAAAATAGAATAAGGTACAGAAGTTAAAAGGGGCTATTGACCAGCAGAGATTTTCCTTCTCGGCAGAACTTTTCCAGGTACTTTTTTTTTTTTGTACAAATGCTATTTTTCTGTAGAACAATTGTGAGGATTTACAATATAGTAACAAACCTAGAGGGTAGAAATTTATCTGCATTTTAAATTCAGTTTCCTTGAACGGTGAGCTAAGAATGAGGAAATGGCGGGAAACATGTCTGTGTTTCAAAATAGTAGTAAATCAGATTCAGATGAGATGGCCACCTGTTGCCTCAAGGGCAAAAGAAAGAAAGAAAAAAGAATGTGAGGTGAGCGTAAGCTCTTGCATGAGTTAGAGGACCTAATAAAAAAAATTTACCTGAGGTGGAAAATTCATATGACCAAGCTAAAAATTGTATTTTTCTGTCTATTTGCTTACAAATTTGTAAAGTAGGTATATCGTCAATATTAATTTCTGTCATCAACAGCAGACCATTTGGACAGATTTAAAAGTACAGTACCCAGAAGGGTGTGGGCACTGTGGTCACAGAAACATCTAGCTCAATTGACATAACGTAGTTTATAAAGAAAATGTCCTACACTCTACTTTGGTGAGTAGTGTCTAGGGTCTTAAAAGCTTGTGAGCAGCCATCTGGTCTCACCTTGTCTCAGTACTCCACTGGTCTCACCCTGTCTAGAGCAAGGGAGAATGAATAAAACCAAAGACACAAGGGAAAGATTAGTCCAAAGGACCACAACTACCACAGCCTCCAACAGACTGAGTCCAGTACAACTAGATGGTGCCCAGCTACCACCACTGACTGCTCTGACAGGGATCACAATAGAGGGTCCTGGACAGAGCTGGAGAAAAATGTAGAACAAAATTCTAACTCACAAAAAAAAGACCAGACTTAGTGGTCTGACAGAGACTAGAGAAACCTTGAGAGTATGGCCCCCAGACACCCTTATAGCTCAGTAATGAAGTCACTTCTGAGGTTCACCCTTTAGCCAAAGATTAGACAGGCCCATAAAACAAAACTAAATGAACGCACCAACCTTGGGGCAAGGACGGGAAGGCAGGAGGGGACAGGAAAACTGGTAAGGGAGACCCCAAGGTCGAGAAGGAGGGAGTATTGGCATGTCGTAGGGTTGGCATCCAATGTCACAAAATAATATGTACATTAATTGTTTAATGAAAAACTAGTTTGCTCTGTAAACCTTCATCTAAAGTAAAAAAAAAAAAATTTTTTTTAAGAAAAAAATAAAAGTACAGTATTTACCAACTGACAACAGGAGTTAAACTCTGTTTTAGGAAGAGAGGTTCTAAAACCTTACTGAGCATCAGAATCACTTGGGGAGATTTTTAAAAACAGAAATGTAAAGTCACCACCCCAGACCTGCTAACTAGGAATTTCTGGGGATGGAGAATTGCGTACACAGATTAGGTTTGACAGCCACTGATCTAAAATACATCACCAGTTGCCAGTGAGTTGATTCTGACTCATGGTGACCCATATGGATTAAAATAGAACTGCGCTCCATAGGATTTTCAGTGGCTGATTTTTCGGAAGCTGATCGCCTGGTCGTTCCTCCTAGGTTTCTCTGGGTGGACTTGAACCTCCAACCTTTTGGTTAGTAGTCGAGTGTGTGAACCATATGTACTACCCAGGAACTCCAAGTACATAAAAAAAAAAAAAGTACATAGTAGGGGCTCAATAAATGGTATTTGTTAATTTGTAGTAATATCTTCTACTTGAAGCTTAGAAATCAGTTTTTCATGGAGTGAAAGTGGGTATAATTTGGGTCTCTATTTCTTATACAAGGCAGTTTGGGCTATCTAACTGCCACCCCTTCCTATGGAGCGGCTGTACATGCAAGTAGGCCTAGGGAGGGGCAGAGCCCACCTCCGCTGAGAGCCCTTTCCATTGGCGTTCTCTCTCCTAATATAAAAAGTAGGTTAGGTATTTTTTATTTGTGGATTCTCTATAATTAGATTGTATTTAGGACTTTCTTTTGTTTTGCATGTTTCCTATCAGCCACGGACATTAAGCTACCCTTATTTATTAAGAAAAAAACGAAAATTCCGAAAGCAATCTTAGGGTCTTGTAAATTTACCTTTTTTTTTTTTTTTCTCTTTTTTTAGAGACTCCTAGACTCCCATGTTTTGTGTTTCTTCCCTTACTTGAAATTAAATTAAGAAACTTAGAGCTTCCCTTTGAGAAAGGAGCATAGTATGTGACTAGTCCCGCATTGTATTAATGAGAACAACAGCAGAATGTTCCAAGATTACTTGCTTGCAGCTACAAAGCATGTTTAAGGAATAAAAATCTCCTTCATTAAATGCATAAGGAAAAAAAAAAAAAGAGTTGTTTTGAAGTTCTTATGATCAGCTTGTGTAAGCTTCATTGTAAACTGATACTAAGGAGCCCCCATTATGATCTGTATATTTGGGTGCCAGAAGGTTTTTTTTTTCTTCTTATGTTAAATTATTAAGTTCTGTCAGTTGCTGCTGGGCTGTCATATAGAGATATAGTAAATCACATTATATTTTGTCATGGATTACACGGAGCAGTAAATTTGGGAATAAAGATCAAAGTAGTTCCACAGTCACATCTGAGTGTAGGAGGGATGTTTAACTTGTAGAAAACTGATTTAGGTGAAGCTGTTGCCATTCTTGTGTGAATTTGAAATTAATTTGGATATTTGGTTGGAAATGAATGAGGAGAAGAATCCCAAAATGACATTCCATTTTTGTATTTAGCACGTATTTAACACCTAGCTGCACAGCTTGAGTTAAATAAATACTGCCATGCTGAGAGTGGTGGACTCAGTTAAAGTTGTATTTATGTATTTGAATTGCTGTCATGATTAAACAATCTATTCCATTCTACTTTTTGGGGGGATTTGGGGACCACGTAATTAGTTAGATACTCTGTTGGTAATGCTGTCTGACTCCTTGGAGCTGAACTGTTTGCTTTTACTGCATTTAAAACCATTAGAAGTAAGCCAGTTTAAGCTCACAAAGCAACCATGATTATTTAGATCTCGATGGTTATTATCTTTGTTCTGTGTTACCATAGAAACTTTTTCAGGGTTATCAAAGTTGATGATATCCATTTATTTAGAACAACAAATCTCAACTTGTTGGGCTCCTTTCGGAGAAAAAGCACAGTAGGAGAGAGGGAAAATAGCAGACGTAGCCGAAATTATGTGCTTTATATAAATTATTCTCCTAATACTTTTATTCAGAAAGGAAAGTGCCTTCAGTCATACCATCAAGTAGCTGGAGGAGTGCTTCCCAAACCTGGCTGATTATTAGAAGCAACTGGAGAACTTCTAATACAGAATTTCTGGGTCACAAGGTATTGGCAGTTCTGATTCAGTGAGTTTAAAATCTCAAATAGCATGTTTCTTCTTTCACCCTGGTGTCATTCCTCCTGCTTTCGTCCTTTGTTCTAATCCTTTTTGTGGAAATATTTTTATGTGTTATAGACTATTAACAGACATTTAAGTTTTGCAAAATTTTTCTCAAGATTTTGATTCTTTTATTTTTAGTCTTCTAGTGTCAACGCTGGTGGTATAGTGGTTAAGAGCTACGGCTGCTAGCCAAAAGATCAGCAGTTCAAATCCACCAGGCACTCCTTGGAAACTCTATGGGGCAGTTCCACTCTCTCCTATAGGGTCACTATTAGTCAAAACTGACTCTATGGCAGCGGGTTTGTTTGTTTGTTTGTTTTAGTGTCATCCTTCTATTGATATTTTTTTCTCGTGAAATGTAGAATTACACTAGTACTATAATACATCAGTTTGACATTAGACATTATTATAAACAAATACCCCCCCTCCCCCGCCAAATCATATGAAGATCAAGACCTTCCCATTCTGAATGGGATCAGAGCAAAACATAATCAGGATGTAGACAGATAGCCTGCGGGTCTAATTTTGGTCTGCAGGGAAAGAAAAGGCCAGTTGGTGAGTGTGTGCAAAAGGTATATCCCCAAGGGTGGGGGTCAGACTGAGACGAAAGGCTTAGCAGTGATGTTGCACAGGCCTAGTTAGAAAGTTGGTTCCTAGCTGGAGTCTCAGAAGTGTGAGGCTCCCAGGTTGGAAGCACTATTTTGGAGCATCACTGTGAAAAAAACAAAAGCAAGTACATTTCATAGCAGAGAATACTAAAAGGAATGACTTGAGCCCGTATGCTTAGAAAACGTAGGGCCTAATTCATGCTGCTTCTGTGCAAGGAATCGAGGGAGCCAAGGACAGAGAGGTTAAGGCGGATGCAAAGAGAATGGTGTCTCTCCCTGCCTCTCCAGACTTACTCAGGGCACTTCACCTGGACCAGTCAGTGAACCTAGGTGCGCCCCAGCTGGCGGTGTATGGGCTGCTTCCTTGGGAGTGTGGAAATGCGTGTGCGGTTTGCACATTCAGAAACTGCTGTGCTGAAGCTGAACTGGCCCCTGAGGGACCTGTGTGGTCATGGACTTCAGCTTCCTGACTTCACACTATGTGTATCTATTACTAGGACTTCTGCCTGAGTTCCTGGATCCCAGGTCCTGTCATAGAATCATGCTGGGACTTGAATCAGGCCCTAAACCCTAGTCTAATTAGAAGCCCTGATCCCTCATGAATTTCCTGTTTCTGATTCTTTTACAAAGTTGAAAATGGCGCTCCCGCTTTAGGACACAATTGCCAAGAGCTACCCCATCTAGAGGAGTCCTGGTGGCACAATGATTAAGAACCTGGCTGATAATCAAAACGTCAGCAGTTTGAATCCACCAGCTGCTCCTTGGAAACCCTATGGGGCAGTTCTGCTCTATCCTATAGGATTGGTATGAGTCAGAGTCAGTTTCACTGGCAATGGGTTGGTTTTTACCCCATCTGGAAAAAAAATTTTTTTTTTTTTTTTAGAAGTCCTGCCTCCCAAATCCCATATTGTTGTCTCAGATTAGGCTCATCTACTCTTGCCTAGGATTCAAAGTAGTAAAACTAAATAATACGTTAGTGATGCCAACCCCTCTGGTAATTTTTAAAGCAAAACAGTAGATCAAGTCTGGATAACGGCTACCTTTCAGGAGTTGGATGGACAAAGGAGGGATTACACAGGTAAATGCACTACCATTTGTAATGTTAGGTATTAAGGTGCGTGATAGTTTTAGCAGCATTCTTCTTCTTCTTCTTTTTTTTTAATTGTGCTTTAAGTGGAATGCTCCTTAGAGGCAAGGATGGTGAGACTGCATCTTACATACTTTGGACATGTTGTCAGGAGGCATCAGTCCCTGGAGAAGGACATCATGCTTGGCTTGACAGAGTGGCTGCAACGATGAGCTCAAGCATAACAACGATTGTAAGGCTGGCTCAGGACCAGGCAGTGTTTCGTTCTGTTGTGCATAGGGTCGCTATGAGTTGGAACCAACTCGACGGCACCTAACGACAACAAGTAGAAGTTTACAATTCAAGTCAGTCTCTCATACAAAAACTTATACACACATTGTTATGTGACCCTAGTTGCTCTCCCTGCAATGTGACAGTACACTCCTTCTCTCCACCCTGTATTTCTTGTGTCCGTTCAACCAGCTCTTGTCCCTCTCTGCCTTCTCATCTGGCCTCCAGACAGGAGCTGCCCACATAGTCTCATGTGTCTACTTGAGCTACGAAGCACACTCCTCACCAGTATCATTTTATGTCTTATAGTCCAGTCTAATCTTTGTCTGAAGACTTGGATTCAGGAATGGTTTTAGTTTTGGGCTAATAGAGAATCTGGGGGCCGTGACCTCTGGAGTCCCTCCAGTCTCAGTCAGACCATTAAGTCTGGTTTTTTTACTAGGATTTGAGGTCTGCATCCCACTTTTCCCCTGCGCCATCAGGGATTCTCTGTCGTGTTCCCTGTCAGGGCAGTCATTGGTCATAGCCGGGCATCATCTAGCTCTTCCGGTCTCAGGCCGATGGAGTCTCTGGTTTATGTGGCCCTTTCTTTCTCTTGGGCTCGTATTTTCCTTGTGTCTTTGGTGTTCTTCATTCTCCTTTGTTTAGGAGCATTCTTCATCATGTTTCATGAATCTAAAGAATATCATGTTCATTTGTATGTATCAATTATTACACAGTTTAAACATTTACAAACTAAGTGATCAGCAATATCAAAAGCAACAGAGCACCTAAGTCTTGAGAACATGTCAGGAAGAAAATTGCTCCCCTAGTAAAGAAGCTGAGCTAAATAGTTCTCTATTCATGGACTCAAAGTAAAAGGATGAGCAAGGGAGTAACTAGAATTGACTGTAAAAGACTGATTTGATAGCTGACTTTTCTAACAGCCCGACCCTACATTTTCTTAACCTCAGCTACAGTAGAATAACTTCTATCTTGATTCCACTTTATCCATTAAGAAATGCAGCCATACCCTAGACCTCAACATTACTCAGCAAGTTCACCTGAAAGATCTTGGTCTGTCAGAATCTCCTTTTGATCACTCTTGCCTTGCCTTCTCCTTCCTTCTCTGGTTGCCTCATGCACAAAGACCTGCTCTTTGCCCTCATTCCAGTGCTTACTCACCACTCTCTAATCTCTTGCCATCTTAAACTTTCATCATTCCTACCTTTCTAAACCTCATTCCTATTTAATCTTCACTGTGCACTTTATCTACACATTATAAAATAATGCTCAGGAAAGTTAAGTAATTTGCCCATGGTCACACCACCCAGGTTGGTTTAACTTCAAAGCCTTCAAAGCTTCTGCTCTTAACTGCCATGCTCTACTCCTTACTATTTGGCAACAATTGTTGGAGTGCTCAATCACAGCAACCTGAATTGATGGAAAAGATGGTTGGAACAGCTTCGAGGGTCTGGCTGATGGGAAATTTAGCTACACAGAAACAAAACCAAACGGAGACCTTGTGCTTGTAGATCAGACAGAGTGTAGACTATATTTTATATAAGCATCACTCTCATTGCTATCAAACTTTTTCAGTATGACTTTTGTATGAATTGGTATGGTAATTCTGTCTCAATATAGATGATCCTGGGAAACTAGATAAACTCTAGATCATTTTTCTTTAGGAACTGTTAATGACTAAATCTCAAAGATGTCCTCTCAGCACCTATTCCACACTTCCAAATTATTGAGTAAATAGAGCCTCCATTAAGTATTGAGATCATTGCTTTATATTAAACTGCCTATCAATCTAATATAGCAACTTCCTGTAAATATATTACTTCATTAACTTTCCAATTAATATTCATCACATTCTTTTCTCGTATACAAATGAGCAAAAAGTAGAAAACTTTTTAAGACAGTAAGGAAAACATTAATGGGATTTTTGAATGTGCTAGATTGGAGCATCTAATGTCTAGAATCAAAGCTTCTTTGAAATAATTTATTATTTAATAATTCAATTAACATCATTTAATCATTGAACATTTTCAGCGTTTTAAATCTCTGAAGTCATATGTTTGAGATAGATCTGTCTCCTTCTTAGAAGTACTATATCATAGGCTATGCTACTCATATGTAAATATACTAAAAAAAAAAAATACTAAGTATATTTAAAATATATGTAATGTATGTTAAAATTTGTTGAATACAGCAGTCATATTCTTTTGACACTCATCAAATCATGCAACATTAGATTTTGGTATGAAGGATAATAGTGTCAAAGACTTAAAAAAAATTACAGAAGGTAGAGATTCTTAAAAAAATTAATTGGCCCCATTTACATCTGGTCTTTGATGATAAATTCTTTTTTGCACATCAGAGAATAGTTGCTTCTCCCCTAGAGCAAAGTAAATTTTTTTCCCCTCATTCTTTTAAAGTTTGTGTTTCTGCCCAACTAATAAATGCGTTTCAGTTTCTGTGGCCATTGCTTCAGAGAGCTTCTCTGAGAGTGAGCTTTTGAAATCTGATTAGATCTTAATTCTTTAACAATTTCTATAAGCTTGTTTCATAGTTACCTTTCTTATTCAGTGAAGTGGGGTGGGAAATGCATGTAAATCTTATGTGATCGTATGTGGGTATTAACCACGTAAATATATGGTGCAGTGGTAAGAAAATTAGTCCTCAAAATTACAGTGAGGGAAGGAAATCCACTGTCCCATGTTATTCTTTAGGCTATCTGCCATTAAATACACATTATTTTAGTTGACATATTGACCACAGTTACTGACTGTGGACAGAAAATATATCCATTACTAATTCAGCATATTCAGAAATAGGGCCAAATTCAGGAATAGGGGCACTTTTTCTGAGAATGGGTCCAGTAATATTTACTGAGTAGATACTTAGTATATGGTGATATTGATGATGCTGTTGTTGTTGGGTACCACTGAGTGAATTTCAACTCATAACAACCCCATGTGACAGAGTAGAACTGCCTCATAGGGCTTATGAGAGCAGATCACCAGGTCTTGCTCCCACAACGCCATTGGGTGGGTTCCAATCATGAACTTTTCAGTTAACAGCCGAACACGTAACCATTGCACCATCAGGGCTCCTTATGGATAATGAAACCACAGTCCTTTTCAGAAACTGCCCCTCTAATAGAGGATATGGCTTCTCCATTGGATTTTTGCAGAGACAGAAACTAAAACACTTAGAGTTCCTAATTATTAGCCTCTGATTCTGGGTAAAGCAGCTGTTCAAGATGATTCCATCAATATTCTAGAAATGCATTAAAACTGAGAAGTCACTAAATATGGAACAGTGACACTTTCAGATGTTTTGCTGTTTAGACTAGCTTGCCATTTTCTCAAGTTGAGATTCATATGTAATGACAGAAAATGAAAAATAATTCTATAAACTAACTTGTCTTCTAATCAGACTGAGAACTTAACCTTGACTCACAGTAAGTCTGAAGATTTAGGATGCAGCATCGTGAACATTTCCTTATTCTTATCTGTATCCTCACCTGGCACATGGTAGGTGTTCAGCAAACATACATTCTGTTCCTGCCACGCTTCAGTACTGATTTTTTGTTTCAAGAAGGAGCTTTAAAGTTACAAATGGGTTCATCAGAAGTCCTGTAAATGGCATTCTACTTGTTAATCCTCAGTTAAATAGTTGATCTAAAGAATGCTATAAACAAATCAGTATGATCAGTTTTCAGTTCAATAAACATTAAGTGCCTGATGAATGCAAAATGCTATGAGCATGTCATAAATGAACAATAAATAGAAACTTGTATTGATTCCATTAATTTTTTAATCCGTTCTGAAAGTTAAAGGAAATGATAGTAAAGATTGTTCCTTAAAGCCATTGACATTCTGTATTAGCAAGCAGGTAACCCCCAAGACATAAATATATACACAATCTGTAACTTAGCTTTTGTGTTTTTAACTGTTAGTAAAATTTTATCATTTAGTACAATGTCTGGAAAAAATTATCACTGTAACTGCAATGTAAGAAAAGTTATTTTTCCCATAATCAACTTTCAGGAAATAGTTCAATTATCTTTCAATGTCTCAAGATATTTATGGCATATAAAACAAACTCTGTTGTTGTTGGGTGCCGTCGAGTTGGTTCCAATTCATAGCAACCCTGTGCGCAACAGAACAAAACAGTGCCCTACATTGCGCCATCCTCAATCGTTGCTATGTTTGAGCCTATTGTTGCAGCCACTGTGTCAATCCATGCTATTGAGGGTCTTTCTAGTTTTTGTGGACCCTCTCCTTTACCAAGCATGATTCCTTCTCCTGATAAGATGTCCAAAGTACTTGAGACAATATCTTGCCATCCTTACTTCTAAGGAGCATTGTGGCTGTACTTCCTCCAAGACAGATTTGTTGGTTCTTCCCACAGTCTATGGTATATTCAGTATTCTTCGACAACACCGTAATTTAGAGGCATCAATTCTTCTTCGGTCTTCCCTATTCATTGCCCAGCTTTCGCGTACATATGAGGTGATTGAAAATACCATGGCTTGGGTCAGACACACCTTAGTCCTCAAAGTGACATCTTTGCTTTCGACACTTTGAAGAGGTGTTTGCAGCAGACTTGCCCAATGCAATATGTTGTTTGACTTCTTGACTGCTGTTCCCATGAATGTTGATTGTAGATCCAAGTAAAATGAAATCATTGACAACTTCAGCCTTTTTTCAATTTATCGTGATGTTGCTTTTTGGTCCAGTTGTGAGGATTTTTGTTTTCTTTATGTCGAGTATAATCCATATTGAAGGCTGTAGTCTTTGATCTTCATCAGCAAGTGCTTCAAGTCCTCTACACTTTCAACAAACAAGATTGTGTTATCTGTATATCTCAGGTTGTTAATGAATCTTCCACCAATCCTGATGCAACCTTTTTCTTTGTATAGTCTAGTTTCTCGGATTATTTGCTCAATATACAGATTGAATAAGTTTGGTGAAAGGATACAACCCTGATGCACACTTTACCTGATTTTAAACCACACGCAAGCCCTTGTTCTATTCGAAACTCTGCCTCTTGGTCTATGTCCGGGTTCTGTGTGAGCACAATTAAGTGTTCCAGAATTGTCATTGTACCCAATGTTATCCATAATTTGTTATGATCCACACAATTCAAATGCCTTTGCATAGCCAATAAAACACAGGTAAACATGTTTCTGGTGTTCTCTGCTTTCAGCCAAGATCCATCTGATAGCAGCAATGACATCCTTCATTCCACACCCTCTTCTAAATCTGGTTTGAACTTCTGGCAGTTCCCTGTCGATACACTGCTTATCATGGATTGAATTGTGTCCCCCCAAAATATCTGTCAACTTGGCTAGGTCATGATTCCCTTGTATGATTGTCTACCATTTTATCTTCTGATGTGATTTCTTTATATGTTGTAAATCCTATCCATGTGTTGTAATAAGATGGATTAGCACCAATTATACTGATGAGGTCTACAAGATTAGGTAGTGTCTTAAGCCAATCTCTTTTGAGATAAATCTCTTGAGAGATATAAAAAAAGAAGTGACCAGAGAGACATGGGGCCTCATACCACCAAGAAAGTAGTGCTGGGAGCAGAGTGCATCCTTTGGACCTGAGGTTCCTGGGCTGAGATGCTCCTTGACCAAGGGAAGACTGATGCATCACAAGGACTTTCCTCCAGAGCTGACAGAGAGAGAAAGCCTTCCCCTGGAGCTGGTGCCCTGAATTCAGACTTCTAGCCTACTGGACTGTGAGAGAATAAACTTCTCTTTGTTAAAGCCATCCACTGGTGGTATTTCTGTTACCGCACCACTAGATGACTAAAACACTGCTGCAACCATTTTTTAATTATCTTTAGCAAAATTTTACTTGTATGTGATATTAATGATATTGTTTGATAATTTCTGCATCCTGTTGGATCACCTTTCTTTGGAATGGGCACAGATATGAATCTTTCAGTCAGTTAGCCAGGTAGCTGTCTTCCAAATTTCTTGGCATAGACAAGAGAGCGCTTCCAGCCTTGCATCCATTTGTTGAAACATCTCTAGTGATAGTCTTTCAGTTCCTGGAGCCTTGTTTTTCACCAGTGCATCCAGTGCAGCTTGAACTTCTTCCTTCAACACCATCAGTTCTTGATCATATGCTACCTCCTGAAATGGTGGCATGTCGACCAATTCTTTTGGTACAGTGACTCTGTGTATGTCTTCCATTTTCTTTTGATGCTTCCTGCATTGTTCAATATTTTGCCCACAGAATCCATCAGTATTGCAGCTTGAGGCTTGAATTTTTTTCTTCAGTTCTTTAATCTTGAGAAATGCCGAGCCTGTTCTTCCCTTTTGGTTTTCTAAGTCCAGGTCTCTGCGCATTGCATTATAACACTTTGTCTTCTGGAGCTGCCCTTTGAAATCTTCTGTTCAGCTCTTTTACTTCATCATTTCCCCCATTTTCTTTAGCCACTGTGCATTTAAGAGCAAGTTTCAGAGTCTCTTCTGACATCCATTTTTGTCTTTTCTTTCTTTCCAGTCTTTTTAATGACCTTTTGCTTTCTTTATGTATGATGTCCTTGATGTCATCCCGCAACCCGTCTGGTCTTTGGTCATTAATATTCAGTGTGTCAAATCTATTCTTGAGATGGTTTCTAAATTCAGGTTATACTTTGGCTCTCGTGGACTTGTTTTAATTTTCTTCAGCTTCAACCTGATTTTGCATATGAGCAGTTGATGGTCTGTTCCAGAGTTGGTCCCTGGCCTCGTTCTGACTGATAATATTGAGCTTCTCCATGTTCTCTTTCCACAGATGTAGTCGATTTGATTCATGTGTATTCCATTTGGTGAGGTCGACGTGTATAGTTGCCGTTTATGTTGTTGAAAACAGATACTTCCAATGAATATGTATTTGGTCTTGCAAAATTCTATCATGACATCTCTGGCATCATTTCTATCACCAAGACCATATTTTCCAACTGCCAACCCTTCTGTGTTTTCAACTTGCACATTCCAACCACCAGTAATTATCAGCGCATCTCGAGTGCATCTTTGATCAATTTCAGAATGCAGATGTTGGTAAAAATGTTTAATTTCTTCATCTTAGGCATTGGTGGTTGATGCATAAATTTGAATAATAGTCATATTAACTGGTCTTCCTTGTAGACATATGGATATTATCCTATTATCCCCTCACTGACAGTGTTGTGCTTCAGAATAGATCTTGAAATTATTTTTTTGAACAATAAATGTAATGCCATTCTTTTCAATTTGTCATTCCCAGCATAGTAGACCATATGATTGTCCGATTTAGAATGGCCAATACCAGTCAATTTCAGCTCAGTAATGCCTAGGATAGGGCCCTGGTGGTGCAGTGGTTAAGCATTTGGTTGCTAACCAAAAGGTTGGCAGTTCAAATCCACCAGCCTCTTCTTGGAAACCCTATGGGGCAGTTCTGCTCTGTCCTCTAGGAACACTATGAGTTGGAATCTACTTGACAGCAATGTGTTTTCTCAATCGATGATGCCTGGGATATCCATCTTCAAGTGTTCTACTTCTCCTAGATTCATACTTCTTACATTCCATGTTCCAATTATTAATGGATGTTTACAGGTGTTTCTTTTTGTTTTGAGCCATGCCACATCAGCAAATGAAGTCCCCAATTTTTTACTTCATCCACATCATTAAGGTCAACTCTACTTTGAGGAAGCAACTCTTCCCCAGTCATATTTTGAGTGCCTTCCAATCTGAGGGGCTCGTCTTCCAGCGCAATATCAAACAATGTTCTGCTGCTATTCAAAAGGTTTTCACTGGCCAATTTTTTTCAGAAGTAGATCGCCAGGTCCTTATTCTCAGTCTGTCGTAGTCTGGAAGGTCTGCTAAAACCTGTCCACCATGGATGACCCTGCTGACATTTGAAATACCACTGTCATAGCTTCCAGCATCACAGCAACATGCAAGCTATCACAGTATAACAAACCGACAGACGAGTAGTGGAAACAAACTCTATTTAAATAGTTTGGACACCTCCTCTCATAAATACTTAAATCCAATTTGCATTTTGCCCCCAAAGTATCTTTAATCTCCTTTTAGAAGAGATTCTAAAGTGTAATATATCATATTTTTAAATATTAATAAACATTTCAACTTCCTGCTTTATCCCACTTTTCATATGCTAAATCATGATAAATAGAAAGCTGTCTTTTTCTCAAAAAGCTATCTGAAATCTTACCAACTCAGCCCATACTTACTTCTTTTTTTCTTTTTCATTTATACATTAAACAATCTTTTGCAAGCAACTGCTAAGGACAAAGTAACAATGCCAAAGCCATGAGCCCTATACAGTCTCTACTTTCAAGAAGTTTACAGTCTATTAGGAAATATAAGGCGTATTTTCAAAAGTCCATAGAACAGACATGAATAGTGCCAGGGCTATGAGTATAAAAAGAAGAAAAACAAATCACTTTTAAGGGATGTGAGTAAAGAAAACAGTGTCGGCATTTGAACAGGCCTTTGAAAAATGTGTAGAATCAGGGAAAAGCTTTATGGCAGATGGGTGGAGACTGCAAAGCAGAAGAGTGGTCTGGAAAACCCCGCTAATCCATATTGGAAACCTTCATTCATTCTTCAGTTATCATTTGAACACCTCTTACGTGCCAGTCTTGTGATGTATCAGTGAATAGAAGAGACAAAGATTCCTGTCTTCAAGGAATTTTTATTCTAATCAAGTATTTGGGGATGCTGATACAGATAGGGGCTCCATCTAATCAAGAACGTTGAGTACCAGACCAGAAGTGTGGAGTTGGTAAGCAGGATTCTTCAGCAGAGAAAGTATTGACAGGGAAGTAAATTAGAGGTTGGCTAAATATGGAGGCTGGGAGAAAAAACAGGAGAATATTGTCAACATGAGGTTGAGAAAGACCTGAACTGGGTAAAGTAACAATAATGTTAAAGACCAATTGAATGAAGAAAAAGTAGTGGTTTTAAGCCCTCAGAAGTGGCAGAATGGCAGCTCCATTGTAAACATAGTGAAGCCATAGGCCAGTGCTGCTTAACTTTTTGGGAGTCACATACCCCTTTGAATATCTATTGAAACATTTAGATCCTCTTCCAGAAAAATACAGTGTATCTAAAACCTGGCTTATAATTTTAAGGGGATTCATGGATTCTTAAAGCCTCTCCATGGACCCCCAGATTAAAGATCTGTATGAAAAGGAGAAGAACTTCAATCCCTAAACACTTGTTGAGCACCTATATTTAAATGGCACTTGGCATTGACTTTGGTGGGGGGACGTGGAGAGGACAGTACATGACTGTAACACAGCTCCTACCCTCAGAGTACACGGAATTATAGAGGTGTCGAATTTTGAGATTTCCAGTGGGACATCTTAGATGGAAATGTCTAGTAGGCAGCTGAAAACTCGGGAAATAGAGCCAATAAATAAAGGTGTGTCCATTAGGTTTAGATTCATCAGTGAGTGACTGAAAATCCCAAATAATAGTGGATTAAACAAGAGAGTTTATTTCTCTCCCACACATTAAAGGCCAGCTTGGAGTTCAGATCATGCTCTGGCTTTCCACTGTGCTTCTCCTATGGTGCGGCCCTCATTTTTGTGGTCCAGCATGTCACCCAAGGTCTAGGCAGCGGGGTGGGAAAGACAAAGAAGAATTATGCTGGCTCTTCAGGAAGTTTCCCAGAAGTTGCCACACACCACTTCCACTTACATGCCACTGGGCAAGACTTGGCCACATGGCCACACCCAGCTGCAAATGAGGCTGGAAAATGTCATTTTTATTCTGGATAGCAAGTGCCAGCCAAAAATTATACTACTATGAAAGAAAGGGGGAATAGATAATTATGGAAACAGCTAGTCTGTTCACTCTCACAAAGAAATGCAAGTAAAATAAGAAGCTGTTGTACCTGTAACATTGGAGGATTTTTAAAATTAAAATACTTAATCCTTGCAAGCATATGGTATAATGAGCACCTCAGACACTGGTGTTTAAGTGCAAATTGATAAAACCTTTCTGGAGAGCAATTGGACAGTGTTTATAAAGAGCTTTAAAAATGTTTCTATACTCTGACTTAGTAATTCTATTTCTAGGAATTTATCTTAAAAAGGTAATCAGCACTACAATGAAATCACAGGGATTATACCACAGTGTCAAGGAGCCCTGGTGGTGCAATTGTTAAGTGCTCAACTGCTAACCAGAAGGTTGGCAGTTTTAACCACCAGCAGCTCCGTTGGAGAAAAGACCTGGCGATGCTCCAATAAAGATTATAGCCTTGAACTCTACAAGGCAGTTCTACTCTCTTTATAGGGTCACTATGAGTTGGAATCAATTTGATGGCACACACCAACAGCAACAATATGGTGTTGTATATAAAGTATTAGAACCAATCTAAATATCCAGCTGTAGAGGAATGGTTCAATAAGTCATGCTCAGTATTTGAAATAAAAAGATAAAGCTGAATTCATCATTTATTGTAGTAAGGAACAACTGTGCTGGTCAGGGTTTTCGGACACAGTACAGCTCAGGTATGGGAGACTTGGATGCCATCATTGGTAAAAGCATGGTTATTTGGGTAAAACTGTTGCCAGTTGGTTGGCACTCAGAGGCAGGTGTATTCGAGTGAATTTGTCTCTGATTGGCTGGCTTTCATAAGAGAGGGACTCACACTTATCGGTTGGCTGCAAAATTGTGTTCACCGAAGCAAGTTGTCATTGATCAGTTGAACGGGTTTAAAACTGGTCCTGATGACTACTTGTTACCATGGCTACAGAACATTCAGTCTTTTCCTAAATTTCTGAGAATACTTTTTAATTGCAATCCACATGATGAAATATTAAAACTAGGTTTTGAAATAATTTTAATGATATGGAAAATGCTTTTGATATAATACAAAGTGGGAAAAAACTGTGATCAAAAATCCCAGTTGTCAGAAGAACTAGGTGGTGCCCAGCTACCACCAGTGGCCACCCTGACAGGGAATAAAACAGAGTCCCAGATGGAGCAGAAGAACAGTGCAGAGCAGAACTCAAATTCACGTAAAAAGACCAGACTTAACGGTCTGACAGAGACTGGAGGAACCCCCGAAACTGTGGCCCCCAGACACTCTGTTAACCCAGAACTAAAACCATTCCTGAAGCCCACTCTGCAGACGAAGATTAGACTGGACTATAAAACAAAAAATAATACTCGTGAGGAGTGTGCTTCTTAATTGAATCGGATACATGAGACCAAATGGGTGGCTCCTGCCTGAAGGCAGGATGAGAAGGCAGTAAGGGACAGGAATGGACACAAGAAACCCCGGGTGAGAAGGGGAGTGTGCTGTCACCTTATAGGGATTGCAACTAATATCACATAACAATATGTGTATAAATTTTTGTATGAGAAATTAACTTGAGCCATAAACTTTCCCCTAAAGCACATGCACACACACAAAAAAATCCCAGTTGCTCACCTGCCCATCTCTTGTCATGCTCCCTTGCTCCTTTTGCAGAGGAAGCATCCATGCGAAGGAACACATTGCTGGGGCCGCGTTTGTGCAGCATTGCTGTGTGACACTCTTACGTGGAGTGTGCTGGAATTAGATGGCTGGACTGTGCCAGAGTATGCCCAGGCATCTGACAGAAGAAAATGAGACACATAAGAGCAGAAGTCTAAATAGAACCGAGAAAAACAGTAGCAAAAATTAGGAAACCAAAAGCAGCGGTTTTATTTTTTAGATCAACAAAATTAATAACCAGACTGATCAGAGAAAAAGAAAAAGAAAACAGAAATGAACACCAGAACTGACCACAGTTGTATTCACAGAGCTTCTCTTTTACTCAAGAACATGTCTCCAGAAACTCTCCCACATCATATATTTTTCTCTCTCTACTGCCAGATCGGAAACCCTGGTGGCGTAGTGGTTAAGTGCTATGGCTGCTAACCCAAGGGTCGGCAGTTCAGATCCACCAGGCATTCCTTGGAAACTCTATGGGGCAGTTCTACTCTGTACTATAGGGTCGCTATGAGTCGGAATCGACTCAACGGCACTGGAGGGTTTTGGACTGCCAGATCTTCCCCAGCAACCTACAAACATGTTGTTCTTTCTCCCATCTTACAAAAAAGAAAAAACAAATCACCCACTTCCCCTGCAGCTTCCACCCCATTTCTCTCCTCCTCTTTTAAAAAAAAGCTCTGAATAAGTTGTCTATATTCTGCTCCAGTTTTCCTCTTCTCTCTCGAGTCCCCACTAATCTTGCTTTAGTCCCTGCCACTCACTGAAACTGCTCTTATCCGTATCACCAATGACCTCCATGTTGCTCAACCCATGGTGTCATTTCTCTGTAACATTTGACACGTCCTTGAAACACTTCCTTTACTTGGTTGCAGGATTCCATATTATCCCGATTTCTTTCTCATCTCTCTACCCATTACTCCTCAGTCTGCTTTTCTATTCAGTTCCCCAACCTTTTAACATTTGCAGACCTAGGGCTCAGTATACTTCTCTTTTATATGCAGTTGGTACTTTGTGGTCTCTTCCAATATCATGGTTTTATGCACCATTTACATACTGGTGGACTTCAAAATTTATACTTCTCAACCTAGACTTCTCCCCTGAACCCAGTGCTTGTATATTCCAGTATTCAACTCAACACTGGATGGATGTCTACTAGGCATCTCCACACTTATTATGTCCAAAGCTGGTCTCTTGATCTTGGCCCAAAACCTGTTCTACCCACATTTTTTCCCATGTCAGATAATGGCAACCCATTCTTCTAGTAACTTGGAACAAAAATCTTGAAGTCATCCTTGACTCATCTCTGTCATACATCATATCCAGTTGGTTCTACTTTTTTTTCAAAATCTGACTGCTTCTCACTACAGCCTCTGTCACAATCCTGGATTACTTACAGAAGCCTCCCAACTGCCTGCTTAATTCGTGCCTCCAAACAAGAGCTAGAGTTATCTGATGAATACATAAATCAAATTATGCCACTCCTCTACTGAAAACCCTTCAGTGGCTTCCCATTTCACTCATATTAAAAGCCAAATTCCTTATAGTTGCTTGCAAGACCGTGCAGGATCTGACCACTTATTCTCTCTTGTACCTCGTGTTCTCAGAGGGATACATTACTCGCTGACCCAACCACACTGGCCTCTCACTATTCCTTGCACATGCCAGTCATGCCCCTGTCTCGGGGCCTTTATACTGGCTTTTCCCTCTGACTAGAACACTCTCGCTAGAGTTCACCATGGCTCACATATATACATAACCCTTGCAGTGAGACCTTTCCTGACTTCTGTTGCTTTAAAATTTTAAACCACATCCTGTCTTTTAACACTTCCCATCTCCCTTTGCTGTTTTATCTTTCTCCATAGTACTTGGCGCCATCTAAAATATTATGACTTTTAAGCATTTTTGAAGAACAACAAAGTAGGAGGCCTCACACTACCTGATCTCAAAACCTGCTATACAATCATAGTAGTCAAAACAACCTGGTACTGGTACAACGACAGACACATAGACCAGTGGAACAGAATTGAGAACCCAGACATAAACCCATCCACCTATGGACATCTGATCTTTGTCAGAGGGCCAGAGTCCATTAAATGGGGAAAAGACAGTCTCTTTAACAAATAGTGCTGACAAAACTGGATGTCCATTTGTAAAAAAATGAAACATGGCCCATATCTCACACCATACACAAAAACTAACTCAAAATGCATCAAAGACCTAAATATAAAACTCAAAACTATAAAGGTGATGGAAGAAAAAGCAGGGACAATGCTACCCCCCCCCAAAAAAAACCCAGTGCCATTGAGTTGATTCTGGCCCTAATATATGGCATAAATAGAATACCAAACATAACTAAAAATGCACAGACAGTAGGATATGAACTAGATAAATGGGACCTCCTAAAAATTAAACACTTATATTTATCAAAAGACTTCTCCAGAAGAGTAAAAAGAGAACCTACAGGCTGGGGAAAAAAAAAATTTGGCTATGACATATCTGACAAAGGTCTGTATGATCTCTAAAATTTATGGAAAACTTCAGCACCTCAACAACAAAAAACAAACAATCCAGTTAAAAAAAATGGACAAAGGATAGGAACAGACACTTCACCAAAAAAAGACATTCAGATGGCTAACAAACGCATGAAGACAAAGCAATTCCGCTCCTAGGTATATACCCTAAAGAAATAAGAGCCATGATATGAATAGACGTATGTGCACCCATGTTCATTGTAGCATTATTCAAAATAGCAAAAAGATGAAAACAACCTAAATGCCCATCAACAGATGAATGGATTAACGAACTGTGGTATATACACACAATGGAATACTATACAACGATAAAGAACAATGACAAAGCCATGAAACATCTCACAACATGGATGAATTTGGAGGCCATTATGCTGAGTGAACTAAGTCAATCACAAAACGACAAATGTTATATGAGATCACCATTATAAAGAAAGAAAAGTTTTACACACAAAAAACAAAACATTCTTTGATGGTTACCAGGGAAAGGTGGGGGAGGGAGGTAAAATTACCAAATGGATAGGAGACACGTGTTAATATTGGTGAAAGGAAAGGAAATATACAGTATGTGGGAAGTCAGCAAAACATGATCAGGGCATGGGAGGACACTGAGAGGAATGCAAGAACAAAGGGCAACAGTGGTAATTGCTATAGCATAGATGTTCCTGCAACAGTAGTGTTAACAAACAGTAATTTAAAAATGGATATATAGGTAGATAAATATGCCAAGAGGCATGGGAGGGTGTAAGGGAACACACCCACCTACAGATACAGGTTTGGTGGTAGATATTTCTATATACATGACTGTAGGTGCTACTTATAAATATAGACAGTAGAGCACACAAGGGTCACAGTCAGGGCAAGTTCTTAGACATAACCAAACACCTTGTGGGACAAAATTCCTAGGCACAAAGGTGGACGAGCATAGACTTGAGACATCTACATCAATGGCACAACATAGTTCACAAAGTTCTGCATTCTACTTTGGTGAGTATTGTCTCAGGTCTTAAAAAGCTTGTGAGCAGCTATCTAAGATACCTCTCTTGATCTCTTACGGTACAGAGCAAAGGAGAGTGAAGAAAACCGAAAACTCAATTAGTTCAGAGAACTAACGGACAACATGAACCACAGCCTACATGACCCCAAGACCAGAAGAACTAGATGGTGCCTGGCTACCACTGCCGACTGCTCTGACTGGGATAACAACAGAGGGTCCTGGACAGACCAGGAGAAAAATTGTAGAATAAAAAAATGAAATTCACAAAGAAGACAAGATTTACTGGTCTGACAGAGACTTGAGGAACACCTAAGACTATGGCCCTAAGACACCCATCTGAACTGGAACTGAAGCCATTCCCAGAGACCACCTTCTTTCAGCCAAACGATAGACAGGCTTATGAAATAAACAATAACACTTGTTCCTTAGAATAATCAATTACACAAGATCAAAAGGGCAGCGTTTCCCCAAAAGCAAAGATGAGAAGGCAGGAAGGGGTACAAAATCAGGATGAAAGGAAGCAGGGAGCCCAGGATGGAAATGGGAAGAATGCTGATACATTATGGGGAATGAAACCAATGTCATGGACCACTTAATGTACAAACTATTGAACGGGAAACTAATTTCCTCTGTAAATTTTTATCTAATGCACAATAGAATATTTAAAATAAAAAAAATAGAATATTATGATTTTTATAAGTTGTATACTGTCTAGAATAGACATTCCATGAAGGTGGTGGTGTTGGTTGTTTGTTAGCTGCCGTTGAGTTGGTTCCAACTCATAGCGGCCCTGTGTACAACAGAACGAAACACTGCCCAGTCCTGCGCAGTCCTCGTGATCTTTTTTATGCCTGAGCCCAAAGTTGCAGACACTGTGTCAGTCCGTCTCATTGAAGGTCTTCCTCTTTTTCGCTCTTTACCTTATCAAGCATGATATCCTTCTCCAGGGACTGATCCCTTTTGATAACATGTCCAGAGTATGTGAAATGGAGCGTTACCACCTTAGCTTCTAAGAAGCACTCTGGCTGTACTTCTTCCAAGAGAGATTTGTTCCTTCTTTTGGCAGTCCATGGTATATTGAGTTTTTTTTGCCTACACCATAATTCAAAAGTATCAATTCTTCAGTCTTCCTTATTCATTGCCAAGGTTTTGCATGCATATGAGGTGATTGAAAATACCATGGCTTGGGTCAGGTGCACTTTAGTCCTTAAAGTACCATCTTTGTTTTTTAACACTTTAAAGAGGTCTTTTGCAGCAGATTTGCCCAATGCAATGCATCGTTGATTTCTTGACTGCTGCTTCCATGGGTGTTGATTGTGGATCCAAGTAAAATCAAATCTTTGACAACTTCAATCTTCTCCTCATTTATCACGATGTTGCTTATTGGTCCAGTTGTGAGGAATTTTATTTTCTTTATGTTGAGGTGTAATCCACACTGAAGGGTGTGTAGTCTTTGGTCTTCATCGGTAAGTGTTTCAAGTTCTCCTCACTTTCAGCAAGCAAGGTTTTGTTATCTGCATATCACAGGTTGTTAATGAGTCATCCTCCCATCCTGAAGCCCTGTTTTTCCTTACGTAATCCAGCTTCTCAGATAAATTTGCTCAGCATACAGATTGAATAAGTATGGTGAAAGGATACAACCCTGATGCACACCTTTCTTGACTTTAAACCACGCGGTATCCCCTTGTCCCATTCGAATGACTGCCTTTTAGTCTATGTACAGGCATGAGCACAGTTAAGTGTTCTGGGATTCCCATTCTTCACAATATTATCCATAATTGGTTCTGATCCACCCAGTCGAATGCCTTTGCATAGTCAATAAAACATAGATAAACATCTTTCTGGTATTCTCTGCTTTCGGCCAGGATCCATCTGACATCAGCACTGATATCCCTTGTTCCATGTCCTCTTATTAATCCAGCTTGAATTTCTGGCAGTTCCGGTCAATATACTGTTACAACTGCTTTTGCATGATCTTCAGCAAAATTTTACTTGGACATGATATTAATGATATTGTTTGATAATTTCCAAATTCATTTGGATCAACTTTCTTTGGAATAGGCATAAATATAGATCTCTTCCAGTCCGTTGGCCAGGTAGCTGTCTTCCAAGTTTCTTGGCATAGATAAGTGAGCACCTCCAGTGCTGCATCTGGTTGTAAAACATCTCAGTTGGTTTTCCGTCAATTTCTAGAGCCTTGTTTTTCCTCCAGTGCCTCAGTGCAGCTTGAATTTCTTCCTTCAGTATCATTGGTTCTTGATCATATGCAGTCTCCTGAAATGATTGATCATCAGCCAGTTCTTTTTGGTACAGTAACTCTGTGTAGTCCTTCCATCTTTTGATGCTTCCTGTATCGTTCAGTGCTTTGCTCATGGAACCCTTCAGTTTTGCAACTCATGGCTTGAATTTTTTCTTCAGTTCTTTCAGTTTGAGAAATGCTAGACGTGTTCTTCCCTTTTGGTTTTCTAACACCAGGTCTTTACACACTTCATTATAATACTTTTTCTTCTTGAGCCGCCCTTTGAAATCTTCCATTTAGCTCTTTTACTTCATCATTTTTCTGTTCACTTTAGCTATTTGATGTTCAAGAGCAAGTTTCAGATTCTCTTTTGGTCTTTTCTTTCTTTTCAAGACCTCTTGTCTTCTTCATGTACAGGGTCCTTGATGTCATTCCACAGTTCGTCTGGTCTTGAATCGTTAGTGTTCAATGAGTCAAATCTATTCTTGAGATGGTCTCTAAATTCAGGTGGGATATATTCGAAGTCATACTTTGGCTCTTGTGGACTTGGTCTAATTTCCTTCAGCTTCCACTTGAACTTGCATATAAGTAATTGATGGTCTGATCCACAGTTGGCCCCTGGCCTTTTTCTGACTGATGAATTCCTTTCATGGAGATAGGAAGAAATTTGATCTGTTTCGTTCACTGATATATTCCAGTTTCTCAGAATGGATGCATGAATTGAATGTTTCATTTTAAACAAGCTTATTTGGGGGAAAAAAAAAAAAAAGTTTTTTTTTCTTTTTTTTTTTTTTGGGTGGGTGAGGTTTCAAGGCTGGGAATGAGGCCTTTAGCTACAAGCTCTTGAAGAGTAACTGCAACTGAGATATACACGGACTTGCCTGTACTAACCAGCATCTCTGCCTCCCACTTTTCTAGGGAAAAGTAACTTAATCTTTATGACACTGTAATTAATTTTTAGATGTTCTGGTGGGTAAATATTTTCAAAGCACTTAGAACAGTGCCTGACACATGGAAAGAGCTGTTGAAGTGTTTATTAAATAAATGACAAATACTTTAGCAAGCATTTAGTGATAAGTAACATTGGCAGAGTGTGAACTAAGACAAATAAATCTCAAGAGGTTCCAAGTGGCTTTAATTCTGTTAATGAAGAGTGGCTTTATTAATTATAGAGTCTGATGGGTCACTGAAAAAATAGTGGTATTCATGTGCCCTCACTGCTCTGGAAAACACAAAACTACCCTGAGTACTTGATAGGATTGTTGATGCAAAGAAGTCTATGGCATGAACTCTAAAGAACCGCTTTTGAATGAAGTCCATAAAACACATGGTTATGATAGGATGACTTCAGAGGTATCAGCAGAGGTGATAGAAAAGGAAGAGTACTTGTACTGAATTCACTCATTCATCAGGTAAACATTTATGTGCCAAGCACCATGTTAGGGGCCAAGGCCAGCCTTCTAGGATCTCACAATCTAGTGGGAGAGGGAGACAAGTTAACCAACAATGAACAATTCAGGCTTTGTTCTACGATAGAGGTGCACCCAGAGTAGACTGGGAGCACAAAATCTCATCCTACTCCCATTTATGAGGTCAAAATAAAGAAAGCATTTACAGTTAAACATGGTGGACAGAGAGGACAATCTGTTTGTCTCCACTCCCTCAGGAAACACATCAAAATGAAAGTAACAAAATTAAAAAAAGCCTGAATCAAGGTGTTTGACTTGACTGAACATTACAAATAGCTGTGGAGATTTTTAAAATCCTAGTGCCTGGCTTATGCCCCAGACCAATTAAATCAGAACCTCTGGGAATGGGACCCAGGCATCAATATTTTTATACTATAATTTTTGCAAAGAGAACAAGAAGGTAGACAGCAGTAGACATAAGAAATCAGCAGCATTTTCGAATTTGAGATGGGGCTGGGCAAGTGAAAGGTACTCAGCAGAACTGAGAACACTGAAAATTGAACCACCTCTGAGAGAAAGAGGTTTGGGGGATGCCAGCTAGAATCAGCAAACTCTCTCCTGCTGCAGAACTTTGGGGAGGCTCAGGAATCGAGGGAACTGGGTATGGGTAGAACGGAGAATAAGAGGAATGATTGAAAGTCTATCTAAGGGCATTCAGATGACCCAGATCAGATGACTCAGATTTGATTCCATGACCGTACCCAACCCCACACCTGGTTTACCCTCCAGAGAGATAGAACAATGTACAGCTAAGGGAAAAGATGAAAAGGGATTTGTGTGAGAGTCTGTATCTTCAACACCCAGGTGCCCCTCTGATAACATTGCTAGCAGATCTATGCCCCTGAACTAGAGGATACAGTTCTGGCCAAACTGTCTGGGAGGAAAGTCTAGTCAAATATGGACATGGTAGAATCCAGGCCCCTGTGATAAGGCCCACCCATACATACGCGTGCCGGTGGACAATTGAGCTTCTACTCAACTTTTGAAGGCCTCACTTAAATAAGAACACCAAAGGTTACCAGATGTTTGAGGAAGTTATCTGAAGTGACCAAAACAGGCTGGAAAAAGTAAATAAATAAAAGGAACTCAGAAAAACACAGATGCTGGAGGGAACAGGAAAAAAAAATTTAAGTGGGTGGGTGGGTGCATATAATAATCGCAGAATGAATAGGGACTATATTGAGAGGCATTATGCTATGCACTGTACATGGTGAAGCACCCGTGCGCTGAGCCAAATTGTGTGAGATTGAGGCCTACCTCCATCACTTCCTGGCTGTGTGATCCTGGATAAGTTACTTAACCTCTGTGTGCCTACGTTCCCTCATGTGTAAAAATATGGGTGATCATAATGGTGTCCAGAGAACCAGAAAGAACTCTTGGAAATTACAAACGTGATGACACAATTTTTTTTTTTAATTCAATGTAGTAAGTTGAAAATTAAAACTAAAAGAAATCGCCCTTCATGCACACTTGCCTCCTTTGCCATGAGACCAGAAGAACTGGATGGTGCTTGGCTAACATTACTGAACATTTTGATCAAAGAGTCCGTAAAAGAACCCTGATCAAAAGGGGGACAATGTAGAACACAATTTCAAATTCTCATGAACTGTAGACTCTTTGGAACCATGGAGGGATAATCTTTAATCCTTAGAACAAAAATATCCCCTGAAGTCATCTTAAAACCAAACAGTAGTTTAACTTAACTAGTAAAAAAGGTCTGCCTTGAGCATTATGCTCTTTTAAGAACCATCTATCTGGGATCAAATTGACAACAGCAACTTATAAGATTAGATGGGAACCTTAGAGGGCAGTGAGTTTATGTTAATGAGGGAGGAACAACTCAGAAAAGGAGGGTGAGGATGGTTGCACAACTTGAAGAATGTAATCAGTGTCACTGAATTGTACATCTAGAAACTGTTGAATTGGTGTGTTTTGCTGTGTATATTCTCAACAACAAAATAAATAAAACTTAGAAAAAGAAAACCCAATAAAAAAAATGAACAAAGGACTTGAATAGACATTTCCCCAAAGAAGATATGCAAATGGATAATAAGCATATGAAAAGATGCTCAAGATTGTTAGTCATTAGGGAAATGCAAATCAAAACCACAATTAGATACCACCTTACCCTCACTAGGATGGCTATTATCAGAAAAAAAACCAAAAACTAGCAAGTGGTCATGAGCATGTGGAGAAGTTGGAGCCCTCTTTCACTGCTGGTGGGATTGTGAAATGGTGTAGCCGCTTTGGAAAACAATTGACAGTTCCTCAAAAAGTTAAACATAGAATCACCATATGTCAGTAATTTCACTTCTAGGTATGTAACCAAGAGTTTTGAAAGCAGGGACTCAACCAAATATGGTACACCAATGGTGATTACAGCATTATTCACAATAACCAAAAGGTGGAAACACCCAAGCATTCATGAGCAAATGAATGGATAAACACAATGTGGTATATCCATACAATGGAATATTATTCAACCATAAAGAGAAATGAAGTTTCGATACATACTATAACATGGATGAACCTTGAGAACAGTATGCTAAGTGAAATAAGTCAGACACAAAAGGACAAATATTTTAGGATCCCACTTACATGAAATATCTAGAATAGGTAAAGTCATAAAGACAAAAGTGGTTACTAGGAGCTGGGGGGAAAGGAACCCTGGTGGTCCAATGGTTAAGCACTTGGTTGCTAACCAAAAGGTTAGCGGTTCAAACCTACCAGCCACCCTGCAGGAGAAAAGACATGATGATCTGCTTCTGTAAAGATTACAGCTGAGAAGACCCTATGGGGCATTTCTACTCTGTCCTATAGGGCAGCTTTGAGTCAGAATCAACTCGGTGGCACACAACAACAACAACAGGGGTGGGAGGAAGGGGAAAATGGGGAGCTATTGCTGAAGGGCACTGGGTTTCCGTTTGAGGTGATATCAAACTTTTGGAAATGGATGTGGTGATGGTAACACCACATGTTGAATGTCACTCAATTAGACACTTGAAAATGATTAAAATGGCGAACTTTTTGTTATATGTATTTTACCATAATAAAAAAATTCCCCCTGGGGGAAAAAAAAAAGTTGAGGAAATCACTAGGAAAGATCAAAGAGACAGAAAAGTGGAAAATAGAAGCAATAAGAAAAAAAGATGATAAATTTGAGAGGTCAACAGAGTTGCAGAGAGAAAGAGACCAGGGGAAAAAGTGGGGCAGAAACCGTTAGAGTAATGTCCAAAACCTTCCCCAGAAATGAAGGCCCTCCAAGCTCAGATTGAAAGGGCCTACGTAGTGCCTGTATGATGGGTGGGAAAAGGCCCAGTCTCGGGCATGTCACCATGACATTTCCAAACACTGCAGAGAGAATGAGATCCCAAATGCTCCTGTTGAGAAGGGATCAGAATTTGAATGGCAAAGGAAACAATCTAGTTCTAAGTAATGTGGAATATTCTGGAAACGCCACACTAGTTCCAGGACGTAAAAATTGTTTGATGAGTCGGAATCAACTCAACAGCAACTGGTTTGGTTTTTGTTTGGCCACTTCAAAAAATAGCTCATGGGTGTGAGGCAGAGCGAAGGCTCCCTGTTTGCTCAGTGAGTCCAAAAATCTCAGCTCTGTCTTTGGCCAGGGGCATCTATTTTATCTAACTAAGGTGAAAGAGACACTTTAAACTCAAGTCCGGGAGTATTGCATTTACCTTCACCTCCACCTCCCCCAGTTCCCTCTCCCTATTCCTTTTCCTTCTCCTGTTTCTTCTCCTTTCCCCTCTTTATTTATCTTCTCAGTCTTCACACTTTTGCTGTGTCTATTTCTGTCTCCTTCTCTCTCTCGCTTTCTATCCCCAGAAGTCTTATGTTTGTCTAATAATTGGCAGGAGAGATCTTTTTTTTTTTTTTTTTTCTTTTTAAGTGATGAATAGTTGGCGTTAGATCAAAGACAAGCCCTGTGGTTTTCTGGCTGCCCCAGAAGGGCGGTGCAGCTGGCAGTCCTCCCAGCTGCCTGGTGATAGGCATGTGGAAGAGATACCAAGCTCACAGGTCACCGTGTGTGTGTTCATGTCCATGTGTTTTTCAGGCCAACAGCAAACTGAAGCAGATTGAGAAGGAATATACTCAGAAGCTTGCCAAGTCTTCACAGGTAAGCAACGTTTAAAAAAGAAAGAAAAGAAAATGAAACTGACACATAAAAGTTTTTGCATTTTAAATTTCTTTTCACTTTTTTATGAATTAGTATCATATTTTTGATGGCTATATATAAAATGTATATATAAAATACACTTTTAATGTTTCAGTCTTATTTTGAAACAATAAGGCATATTGAACCATTTGAACCAACACACATGTGTACGCACACACACACATACTCACTCGAATCTTGTAAAACCAGCCCGTGCACTTGAACAAGCCCAGGCCGAAACATATTTCACAAGGGCGGGAGATTCACACTTACATCTGTGATGTGAGTGGTTTGATACCATCTGTGCTTTTTTTTGCAATGTTCCATTTTGCTGCACCTCAAGGCTGCTTATCAACAAAATTCAAAATGACAATTCTGGGTTAAATCAGCAGCTCAACTGTTGACTCCTTTTGGAAAAAAAGGATTGTAAGTCCCTTCACGCATATTTTGCTGTTTGTTGTTACTGGAGTAGTTTCAGTATAAGAAAGAGCAGCAGTTGAATGCTTGTCTTGCCTTGCAATGTGATGCTTAGAGTACTTGTTCTGCAGAAGTTGTTATGAGGACACCCTGTAGTGTCATTTAGGGAATCCCAAGCATCCCTTAGTGGGATGAGTAATTCTAGAATAAATAAATATTACTTATCTTCGTTTTCACATGCATAAATGAAGCCATTTAATTTTGCGGGCATCATATCTAATAATTTTTTTTCAAATCAGCTTTTCTTAATATTTTTGTATGTATACAGTGACATGTGGTAGTGAATTAGAATTGATATCCTATTTTGTGAGTTACCTCGTAAAAGTAATAACAACACAACAACAAAACAAAAATAATATTAGCATTTATGGGGCACTTCCCATACTGTCTCATTCAGTCTTTATTCACAAGAACTCTGAGGTTAGCAGCTATTACTGACACCATTTTTCCAGTTGAGAAAACAGACTTCAAGAGGTGAGGTCACACAAGTTAAGTCAGTAAGTGACTAAGCCAGGACCCAACCTGTGTCTGACTTCAAAATGGAAGCTCTTCACCTTGACACCAGACTGGCCCAGTCTCTTACATTTTTAATATGGCAGAAGTTGATAGTTACTGTGACATCTCTTAGATTCTGTGATTATTTCTAAAGTGTGTATATGTTATATAATACAGTACATTAGGAAAGCGATCAATCTTTTGTCTAAATGTCTATTTAAAAGATGATGCTTATGCTTTGGTTGCCATTACTCCATCCCTTCCATGAGGAAGGATCATGGGAAAATATCCTTTTTAGTCCATTGAGAAGAAAAAGGCTTGTAGCAAAAAGAAATTTTATTACTCCAAAAGTTGAATTTGCCACTGACTTGCCCTTTACGCCCTGTGTATTTTGCTTTTTGTTAAATGGGGGAAGCAGACCGAGAGTGAGATATAAGATAGCAAACAAAAATGCTTACTTAATGAGAGTATAAACGGAAGTATTTAAGTTGATCTGAAGGAATGTATGAAGCCTGATTAGTCGATATTAAAGCAAATTAAACGTTCGTTAGTGTGAAAGAAAGCCTAAGCTTTAGAGTCTGACAAGCATGAATTTGAATACCAGCCACTTACATGACCATGAGTGAGTTACCTGCACTCTCTGGAATCCAGTTTCCTCATTTGTAAAATGGAGGAGGAGTACTTACCTCATAAGTTGTTCTAAGCACTAAATAAAACAATGTTGAAAAAATGCTTAGTACAGTGCCTAGTACTTAATAAAGCATTTAATAACAGTTATTATAATAGCAGTATCAAAAGTGTACTAAAGAAAGGAAAGGAGAAAGGGAAGAATGAAAAAAGGTCTGGAAGGAGGGAGGAATTATTTATTGAGACTATATTTTTCCATAAATATTTCATTTAGGTCCTCAATATTCATATGAGTTCAATGCCCATTGCTGCTGAGTCTGCTCCATAGGGTTTTCAAGGCTGTAATCTTAATGGTGGAACCCTGGTGGCATAATAGTTAAGAATTATGGCTGTTAACCAAAAGGTTGGCAGTTTGAATCCACCAGGTGCTCCTTGGAAACTCTATGGGGCAGTTCTACTCTATCCTGTAGGGTCACTATGAGTCAGAATCGACTCAACGGCAACAGATTTTTGGTTTTTAATCTTAATGGAGAAAAGATTGAAGTTGTTGAGGATTTCATTTTACTTAGATCTACAGTCAACACCCATGGAAGCAGCAGTCAAGAAATCAAATGGCGTATTGCACTGGGCAAATCTGCAGCAAAAGACCTCTTTAAAGTGTTAAAAAATCAAAGATGTCACTTTAAGGACTAAGGTATGCCTGACCCAAGCCATGGTATTTTCAGTTGCCTTATATGAATGTGAAAGCTGGACAATGAATAAGGAAGACCGAAGAAGAATTGATACCGTTTAGTTATGGTATTGACGAAGAATATTGATCATACCATGGCTGCCAGAAGAAGGAACAAGTCTATCTTGGAAGAAGTACAGCCAGAATGCTCCTTAGAAACAAGGATGTCGAGACTTTGTCTCAGGTACTTTGGACGTGTTAGCAGTAGGGACTAGTCCCTGGAGAAAGATATCATGCTTGATAAAGTAGAGGGTCAGTGAAAAAGAGGAAGACTCTCAAAGGGATGGATTGACATGGTGGCTGAAACAGTGGGCCCAAACATAGCAACAATTGTGAGAATGGTGCAGGACCAGGTAGTGTTTTGCTTTGTTGTACATGGGGTCACCATGAGTCGGAACCGATTCAGTGGCACCTAAAACAACAGCAATCTTTATGGAAGCAGACTGCCATGTCTTTCTCCTGTGGAGCAGCTGGTACGTTTGAACAACTGACCTTTTGGTTAGCAGCCAAGCACTTAACCACTGCAGCTTAGTGCTTAACCATTGTTCCACCAGGGCTCGTTATCATATGAATAGTATTATTATTCTCATTTCATAGGTGAGAAAACTGAGGCTCACGGAGCATAATTTCTCCCCTAATCAGAAAGCTGATACATTGTAGAGCAAGACTCAAACTCATGCCTTCCAACTCCAAGCCCATTTTATTTATATATATATAAACCACTTAGTGGCTCACTTTTGAAACGAGATGAAAGATTAAAATAGCAGAATAGTTTTTGCCAGAGATTTACACACATATATATATATATATATATATATTTACATCTCTTGTCTTGTTTTGAAAGTGATCCACTGAGTGGTTCCCAGACTTTGGGTGTTCAAGAATTGATAAAATCTCCCTCCAAAATAGGATTGCTTACTATTTTTCCAAATAAAAGCATGAAGGAGGAGAAGGTGGAAGCAAAGGAGAAAGAAAAAACAACTAGTAGCAGCTATCATACATTATCATTATCATTTCATAAATGAGAGTGCAATGCCAAAAAAGAAAAATCCTAGAAAGGGCCTAATAATATGATAAAAGATATCCCCTCCTTTTCATAAAAGGTAGGGTGATAATCTTTCATTGATTACATTTTGTTTGACCACCTCTCTTATATAAGTAATTTATTATTGTATTTATATATAAAATTATACTGTGATATGGATACATTTTATAAACACAGCTTCATATTTATAATATATATATGTATATACAAAATTTATCAATATATCTGTACTGGCATACACATACATATATAAAAACTAGCATTTGAGAAATATTGGTTTACAGTGCCTGTCAATTCAGAGAAACATTTGATTATTTAAAAGTGAACATTATAAAACAGAACTGTGGACTGACTTTTTCCATTTTCAAGTGATAGCTTGCTAGGATCTCTAACTCATATATAAGCTGATAAGAAAACCAGAAGCCAAGTTGCTTAACTCTCTTTATCAGATTTTTTTAAATCCTCTTTCAAAAAAACACTAATAAGTAAGTAAAAAAATGAATGAATTGGTAATGAATACATTGGTACCCAGGAGATCATCAGATTAATATGGAAAATATTTTAAATGTTTTCCTCCATTAAAGGGAGTTACTTAATCTTTAATATTTTATCAAGCTTTTATACCAGATGATCTGTATACAGTAAACCCTTGACATACCTAAGGACTGTGTCCCCTTCTGGGATCCTCATCGTTCACTATGACGGAAATGTTTGCATCCACTCCAACTACCATGCTTCCAAATATCATTTCCATCAGAATCACATATTCTTTATATCTTATCACACATTAACCTTCCCTTCTAAATTTTAATACAGTTTTCCCCACTCAAATGACTCACCTCTTGGCCATTTTTCAAAGGGAGGTATTGTCATTGCAAGAACATTTGTAGGTGGAAATGTAAAGACTAAAGCTGAGTTGCCAGCTGACCCCCGCCCCCCCGCCCCCGTCTGATGTCGCCACTGCCCTATACTAGCTTCCATACACCTTATGCAAATTCTTGCCTGGGCATATTCCAACATGCCCCATGTCATGGATTGAATTATGTCCCCCCAGAAATGTGTGTATTAATTTGGTTATGCCATGATTCCCAGTATTCTGTGGCTGTCCTCCATTTTGTGATTGTAATTTTATGTTAAAGATGATTAGGGTAGGATTGTAACACCCTTACCAGGTCACATCCCTGATTCAATATAAAGGGAGTTTCCCTGGGGTGTGGCCTGCACCACTTTTTATCTTTCAAGAGATAGAAGGAAAGGGAAGTAAGCAGAGAATGGAGGGACCTCATACCACCAAGAGAGCAGCACCCGGTGCAGAGCGTATCCTTTGGACCCGGAGTTCCTGCGCCTGAGAAACTCCTTGACCAGGGGAAGATTGAGAACAAGGACCTTCCTCCAGAGAGAGAAAGTCTTCCCCTGGAGCCAAGGCCCTGAATTTTGACTTTTAGCCTACTTTACTGTGAGGAAATATCCTCTTTGTTAAAGCCATCCACTTGTGGTATTTCTGTTATAGCAGCACTAGATGACTAAGACACGCTATATGCTCCAAACCTTCATGTCACTTTCTAGGGTGACAACCCAGAATGCAAAGGTATTGAGGACCCACTCTTCCACTTATTTTAGGAGGATCTTCAAAGTTCACCTAACCTTCCTAAGTGTGGCTCGTCTTGTCTATTATATTTGAAGGAAGAGCTTTATAAAAATCTCAAATTGTACTGCAGTCTGAAAATCAGTAGAATGAGTTAAGGATGAAATCTTAACTCTCTTTACAATACTGTTATTTATAAGACTTTAAGATCACTGACATTTATGTAAAGTGTAAATTGCTTAACAATAATTATAGACTATTATAGTTTTCGTGACTTCGGTTGCTAACAGCATCAGCCCCAAATAACTCTTCTTTTGCTTCCCGATGTATTAATTTTTAATAATCATATGGAAATGATATTCTAATAGCTTCTTCCTCTGAGGCTAATACAGGATAAACACTTAGCTGAGTGGTGGGATTTTGTTTTTTGGTTTTAATTTTTGATTCAAAATGAGGGTTTTGACTATGATTGTATAGATTAGTTTTCATTATCCTCAGCAACTTTTTATATTATTATTGTATAACCAGACTAGATTACCTCAGTATAATTTGCCAAGTGATTATTTTTTTTTATTTACCATGATCATTATATTTTCACTGCTTAAATATTTACTGAGTGTCAATTATATACACTGAGCAAAGGAGAAAATAGTCCATTGTCCTGTACTCTATGCCTACAACCAGTAGAGTTTTGTACCTTACCTAAAGCATATTAATCTGGTTATTATGATTATTCCTTACTCTTAAAGTAAGTCTTAAGTCCTCTTTTTAAAAAATTTTTCTGGCTACCCCATTATATCCATCAGTCTACATGCAAGCAATCTATTTATCTAGCCAAGGTGTTTCACCTGAAGTGTCTTGACATTCTCTCTCTTCTGTCACCCCCATAAATTTTTTAATAAATTTCCAGAGATAATCTCATTATTCCATCAAGGGAATCTCATTATTCCCCCACAAAGAATGTAAAGTTTCATTTTGCACACAAAAGCCAGCATACCCTCCTCAGAACATCCTGGATTCTGCTAGCAGCCCCTTCCCAAACCTGTGTTTATTTCTTTTTGAAGAAGTCTTGTCATAAATCTTCTGAAATGCGAGGTCTCCCTGTTTCATGTCCATGTGGTCATTTGAAGTATCCCAGTATATTTTTATCTTCAGTCTTTGGTCAGTTAAAAGCTAATTTAGATCTTAGTATTTTTTTAAAGAAGCAAATTACTTTGTGCTTTAAAAACATATGACTGTGGTGATGAAGGTATGAGTCTACACATCTGAATCTACACATGTGGTAAAACTGTGTAGAACTAAGCACACACACATACACACTGTAGAATTAAACCCACCACTTCCACAAAGTTGTAGTTTACTCATCTTGAAACATTGAAATAGCATAGTTATTTTTGCTCTTAGGCCCCATGTTCTTATAAAATATCAATCTTAAATTTCGTGTTGGGCCAAGGACATTTGTCTCTTTCTTATCTCTGGCTCCTCCTGCTCTGTGACACTGCATAAGTTGATTATTCACAGTTTTTCACATTTACTACAAGAATTTAAACATCCCTGTGTCACCACAGTGCTGTGACAATTAATTGAATTGATAACAAAATAGAAAAACCATTTAATCAAAATTCAGAAAATAGATGAAAACATCCTCATTGTTGGTCAATGAAACCCTTCAACTTATGGCAGAAGGTTCAATTTTGCATTTGCTAATGTTAATATAATATTATGTACTTTGTGACTTATTTCACAGTTATTTTCTTATTTATGAATTCTAAAAATCTAACTTTATTACAGTGAGTTTGCACATTTCTAAAAGTATAAATACTCCACAGTGGTGCAACAATTAAGCACTCAACTGCTAACCAAAAGTTTGGTGGTTCAAACCCACCCAGTGGCTTTGTGGAGAAAGACCTAGTGATCTGCCTCCGTAAAGATTAGAGTCAAGAAAACCCTATGGGGCAGTTCTCCTCTGTCACATGGGATCAAAGTGAATCAAAATTGACTTGACAGCACCTAACAAAAACATTTATGTCAGTAGTAACAACTAAGATTTCTATAGGACTTGACTTCCGGGGAGCTGTAGATAGTTCCTATTATTGCTTTCTAATGCTGTAATATAGTTTTGTCATCAAATAGTAGTTGAGAAAACAGAAGTTCAATTCAGATAAATTACTTGTCCAATGTTTTTCCCCAACCAGCCTCCCTGCAGTAGAACCAACAGAATTATATTATAACCCAGGACCATTTCCTGCTTTTAAAAAGTCATCGCCCACTGCTAGATGGTAGACAAGGATCAACTTCGGTGAAGGGAAGGATAGCACATAATACAGGGGAAGTCAGCACAACTGGACCAAAGCAAAAACTAAGAAGGTTCCTGGACACATCCAAACACTTTGAGGGACAGAGTATCTGGGGCTAGGGACTGGGGACCATAGTTTCAGGGGACATCTAGGTCAATTGGCATAACAAAGTTTATTAAGAAAACGTTCTGCATCCCACTTTGATGAGTGGCATCTGGGGTCTTAAAAGCTTGTGAGCAGCCATCTATAAGATGCATCAGTTGATCCTGTCTCACTTGGAGCAAAGGAGAATGAAGAAAACCAAAGATACAAGAAAAATATTAGCCCAAGAGGCTAAAGAACCACATAAACCAGAGATTCCACCAGTCTGAGACCGGAAGAACTGGATGGTGCCCTGCTACCACCACTGACCGCCCTAACAGGGAACGCAACAGAGAGTCCTGGATGGAGCGGGAGAAAAGCGTGGAGCAGGACTCAAACTCACATAAAAGAACCAGACTTAATGGTCTTACAGAAACTGGAGGAACCTCCAAAACTGTGACCCCCAGATGCTCTGTTAACCCAGAACTGAAACCATTCCCAAAGCCCACTCTTCAGACAAGGATTAGACAGGACTATAAGACAAAAAATACATATGAGGACTGTGCTTCTTAGTTCAGTCAGATACACGAGACCAAATGGGCAGCTCCTGTCCAGAAGCAGGATGAGAAGGCAGGAAGTGACAGGAACTGGTTGAATAAACACAGGGAACGCTGGCGTGGAAAGGGGGAATGTGCTGTCACATAGTGGGGATTGCAACTATTGTCACAAAACAATCAATCAGTAAATACATAAATAAATAAAAAGTCATCACCATTGACTTTGGAAGGAAAAGGATACATCCAAACCCAAGGGAAGGCAGTGCTTTCAGCAAGCTAGTTTCCTTCCATTAAATGTAAAAGGTCCTTCATCATATGGTTACTTTGAGAACTTGAGAGAACCAAGTCATGAATCCAATTCTCTGATGTAGAACTAGAGTCACTGAAATGACACTACTTGAACCAAAATAAACTTCAATGAAATATATAAGTTAGGAACAAAACAACCTTTTTGGAATTATATCATAATAAACTTGTCTCCAATACCAAATCCTTGTTTAAAAGAAACACAAAGTTGGCTGGTTAGAGGAACCAATTAGTACAGCAGTTGATCTGACTGCATGGTTCACATCCTGCCTGTCTCCTTTGTTGTATATCATCTTCAGCCACTGAAAATATTGGACCTCTTCCTATGCCTCTGTTTCCTCATTTATGAAAGGCAGTCCATCATAACGCTTGTCTCACAGGAGTAAATAACGAGAACTTCATCTGCTTAGCACAGTACGCAGAAATGAGTAAACACTCAAAAAGTATTGGGTAGAGTTAGGTGGCTGTGAAGACTGAACTCTGTTCACTTATTTTCTTTGGTTATTATACTTCAGAGTATCATGAGAGGAAAAACAACTTTGCTCATTCTAGTAAGCATATTTTTCAGCAAAATAAAATCTGACGCTTTTCATATTTTCGAGATCACAGATGTTCTTTCTTCTGATGAGTAAATAGTGTGGAATGTTGTAGTGGAAATGTCTTCCAAATATATTTGGTTCAGCAGTTGCTCACCATTCACTGTTTTATTATAGTCTTTTATTGTGTGGAATTTCATGCATGATGGTGTGTGATATGTTAATTGAAAATACTTAGTTTGTGGAGTAAATTTTTGCCAAAGCCATTCCTCTGTCAGGCATAAATACATATAAAATAGATGCCTCTCACTGAAGAATTTGAAGTCATAGCATGCTGTTTTCATTTTAGATCATAGCTGAACTTCAGACAACCATTTCCTCTCTGAAAGAGGAGAACAGCCGGCAGCAGCTTGCTGCAGAAAGGCGGCTCCAGGATGTTAAACAAAAGTTTGAAGATGAGAAGCAGCAGCTGATTAGAGATAATGACCGAGCAATCAAGGTAATCTGAAGACTTCAGTAACCAGTGGTACCAGCTGCTTTAATGTAATTAAAAGGAGGCCTGAAATCCCAGCAGTGGGCAGATGAACGCAGGTATCTGGCTTGCTCACACAGCCTGCAGCCATCCCATTCACTGGACGCTGCCTTTGATGTAGCCAGTGACTCAGGCCCACTTCCCTCTAAGAGATCACATGCCAACACAAAAACTTTTTTTTTTTTTGGCAAGCCCGATCCATTCACATTGAACAAATATTTGAAAATACCCTGTGCTCTCTCTTGAGAGCCAGCTTGAGAATTCACTCATTTGGGAATTGTCTCTTGAAATTAGCATGAGTGTTTTCATCCAGGACTGCTGGCTAATAGATTCAGAAGTCACTTTGCAACTCACATTCTACTCTTGGGCCACATCCTTTCACTATGTCTTCGCATAATGAGAAATAACCTGTCCGAGGTTTAGAATGCCAACCACTTGAGGTGCTTTGACATAGTACATACAGGGTGGTTGCTGCCGAGAACCTAGGTTGTTTCCAAGCAGCTTCAAAGACTTACACCCTTCATAGCAGCAGAAACCTCCCTGGGCCCTGATTCTTCAGGTGGTAGGCAGTTAAATCCCAAAGAAGTTTCTTCTTGGCTTCACCGTAGTGAATATTATTGTTAAATGTCTACATCATGCTGTGTTTAATCTGTGAGGATAAGCATCTGGAAACCTTTATAAATAAGGTTTAAAAGAGAACAAAAACTTTTTTAAACAATTCCCAGTGAAAGATTATTTTCCAGTGATGTACTTTGTTGTAACAATACTTACAGCATGGAGAGTAATCATACAAAGCAAAGAAAGATAACAGAAACATTTGGGTTTGATCGCTGCCCTTTTCTACGTAACCCCTCCATCTTTCAGTTCTAGAGCCTAGTTTAGACAGTCTGAGTAACTGAGGGACAAGTTTGTTTTAAAATATGTTTTTTTTTTTTATATACTCTTTAAACCTGGACAGCACTGTCTAGAATAAAAAATCCTTAGAGATGGACAAAGCCTTAGAGGCCATTACATCTAGACTCCTCACTTTAGATAGGAGAACTTATTTTTTTGTTAATGACATTTTCTCTATGAATTTCCTTCTGTGAGCTTTTTTCCCTTGTATGTTTTATGAGACAAAAAAAGATGGAATTCTAGTATTTTAGTCTTTTAAGCCTTTTTCTTTTACACATGCACAGAAAATGATCATTGATCTGTATGATTGTTTTGCTTTGCTTAAAGTGAGTCTCATACTTAGGTTAAATTGTTTAGTTATGCAAAAAATTTATTTTAAATGAATTTCTTCTCCAATTGATGCCCAAATACCAAGTGATGATAATTTCCAATTTTTAAATAAAGAAATGAATTCCAGTATAACCAAAAGGGGAGACATGAATTAAGGTACTCCATTATAACAATATAGTTCTAGTATCATTTCATAGAGTTTAAAAAAAATCTTAGAGTTGAAAGAATTATAATCAGTATGTTGTTGTTAGTTGCTATTGAGTCTGTTGACTCATGGTGACTCCACATGTGCAAAATAGAACTGCCCCATAGGGTTTTCAAGGCTGTGATCTTTCAGAAGCTGATCACCAGGCCTGTCTTCCAAGGCACTTACTGATGAATTTGAACCACCAACGTTTTGGCTAGTAGCAGAGTGCTTAACTGTTTGTGCCACCCAGAAACTTCCGTAATCAGCATGTTTAATTATTTGTTTTTTGCAGCTTTAATCCATTTACCTGTTAGTAGGGAAAAACATTTAAATCTTATTTTCAACAAAGTGCCAAATCATAAAGACTGAATTTAAAAGATGGCAGTTTGTATGTATATGCTATATTTATGACCTCTAAAACATATGTATACTGTAAAAACCGAAAAAATAAAACCAACCATCAAGTCGATTCCACCTCAAAGTGACCTTATAGGACAGAGTAGAACTGCCCTGCAGGGTTTCCAAGGAGCAGCTAGTGGATTTGAACTGCTGACCTTTTGATTAGCAGACAAATGCTTACTGACTGTACCACCAGAGCCCCGTGTATACTGTAGGTACCTAAAAGTAAAGAATTAAAAACACAGTGTAGATAGGACATAGTTCAGTTTTGATTTACTCGGATTATGTGTAAAGTGAATCACATTTATTTTTATTAACTTATTTAAAGTTGCTAAGATAATTATTAGCATTCATAATGAATAAGAAAATAGCTGATGTTTATTCAACATATACCAGGCTTGCATCTCCTGTTCCATTATTTTATTTAAACCCAACAGTAGTCTTTATGAGGAAAGTATTTCTGTCACCCCCATTGTACAAATAGGAAAACTGAGGCTCCGAGGTCAGATAACCAGCCCAAGGTCATGCTGCTAGACAACTGTCAGAGTCAGGTTCAAGTTACAGTCTGTCTAACCTCAGTGCCTCAGCTATTAACTCTTACACAATACTTCAGTCTCTTACATTCTGATTATGAAAGAGAGGCAGTGACCAAGGGCATAAATGAACCTGGATATCCTCACTCTAATTTTCTCTCTGCCTGGAACCTGGATGATGCAGTATTTTTACAACAGGTCTTTGATTTAGACATTCTAACTATATTTGATTATTTTATACATATAGACATGGGTACTCAAAGATAGGCATAGTCACCATGAACCCTGATTTTCTGAAATCAAATACATTTGTCTGTGGGCATATTAAATAAGGCTGCCCAAACAGTGTACGTGCTAGTTGTTCAGCATACTTTATGCTACTTCTTGGGTTGTTGATGAACTGAGCTCTCAAGAATGGAGATACTGATCAAGAATAGAGATGGAAAGCAAGTACTCACTCTGCCAGAGCTTACAATACTTCCACAGATAAATAACACCTTTCGCTGAAGTAATTCTTTAGAGAAAACTTAGGGTATCAAGGGCCACCAGTCTGGCACAGTATAACTTGATGAAACGTTTCTGGAGGAAAAGTTTACAATACTTATCATTATTAAATTGCCTGAGTGGCTTGCCTGGTTTTTGACCCATTTCCAGGATTTATCCTAAGATCGAAATTAAAGAGTTGCACTGAGATCTAGCTAGCCAAAAGGATGCTCATTATAGCTTTCATTCATTTATTGAGTAAATATTTATTGGGCTCCTATTATGTGCCATGTACCCCCAGCCCCAGCATTCTGCATCTTCTTTCTGTATTTTTCACCATAGTGCATACACTGACAACTATGCAGCATTGAAAATGATGTTGGAGAAGAATATTTAAGGATATTGAAAATGTCCACAAGATATCTTTTAACAGAGAGGAGCTGCCCCATAAGGTTTCCAAGAAACGGCTGGTGGATTTGAACCGCCAGTCTTTTGGTTTGCAGCCACCACTGGTTAGCAGCCACTACTGCTACCAGGGCTCCAATCAAAATGCAGCTTTCAAAATATTATGTAATATGAACATATTTTTGCAAATAAAATACACACAAAAAAGAAAAAATACAGAAATTGTATATAAAATTGTACTAGTAGTTATCTCTGAATCATGGGATTTATGGTTTTTTTTTTTTTTTCTTTTGTCTTAGCTCTGTATTTTAAAATAACTTATACTGTCGCTTTTACTATAAGAAACCACGAAAACTGCTTGGCTAAAAAAGAAGAGCTCCCAGTCTAAAGGAATTCAGTGGGCATTAAGGGAAAAGTTGTAGCTGATCTCGCAGCAGGCATGATCCTCGCTGTCGAAGAAACAGCAGAAAAGGCAAGGTCGTCCACAGAATAGAATTTCTTTGGTGTAAAAAGAGTTATAGAGACAAAGTAATTCATAAAAACATATCTTTTCTGCAGTATAACCTACATTTAAAAATTGAGTGCAAAAATCTCCTTTATTGCTTGCTTACTGCCTTAATTCACTCCTGCATTTAAAATCATACTTCTAAAAAGAGTTATCTGCATAACAAACCACCCCAAAACTTGGTAGCTTAAAGCAACAACTATGTTCTATGCTCATTATTCTTAGGATCAAGAATTCAGTCAAGGATCTGCTGGGTTCAATGTTCTTCTGCTCAGTGTGGCATTGGCTGGACTCTTCAGGGATCCATTCAGCAGGAAGCTTGGCAGGAGCTGGAATATCCCTTCCATACAGCCTCTCTTCCCAACAGAATAGTCAGACCTTTGACATGGCAGCTGGGCCCTAAGAGGGAACATAGGAAGAAATGAAGGCAGAAGCTGTCCTTCTCTTAAGGACCAGCCTGGGAAGTTCCATAGTGTTATTTCTCCCACATTCTATTGGACAAAACAGGTCACGGGGCCAGCCCAGCACCAAGGGGAGGGAAAATAGAGCCCACCGTTCAATGGGATTTTGAGGCCATCCTAAATCCACCACAGTACTCTATATTGAAGGTCCACTTTTAATTTCCCATTCATTCCTCAACTGTACAAAATAGTACAAAGAAGAAAATATCTATATCCCTATCACCCAGAATCCAGAATCAGCTTTCTTAATTAACATAGTGGCGTGGTCACATCAGTCTTTTAAAAAAAAGACAATCCACTGTGTTTTTTCGTAAAAAAGAAAGGAACATCGCTTATGCTCATTATAAATAATACAAAATGCAGGAAAAAAGCAAAGGTAAAATTTTTGAAGTCCCCCTAAACCCCATCAACCCAGAAATAAAACCAAACCCTTTGTCATCAAGTTGATTCTGACTCATAGCAACTCTATTGGACAGAGTAGAACTGCCCCTATACGGTTTCCAAGACTGTAAATCTTCGCAGAAGCAGACTGCCACATCTTTCTCCCACAGAGCAGCTGGTGGGTTCGAACCACTGACCTTTCCGTTAGCAACCAAGCATTTCACCCCTGCACCACGAGGGCTCCTCAAGTTTAGATTAAAAACCAGGATAAATTCAGTAACTAACAAGGATATATCAAGATGTTAGCCATTCAATATCAAATTTTTCTGAAATAGAGTGCTTCTCCTCTCTCTTTAAGCAAAACTGATTTGTAGTAGCTCTCTGTGTTCTCTAGCCTGAGGGAAGGCGAAGGAAGAACTGGAGTAGAGGTCTTTTAGTCTGACTGTTGTCTCTGAGATTTTGTGAAATGTTTTACGGGTTCACACTATCTCAATGATAGTGTCTTCTATCCCCTTGAGTTTTGAATTGTCACCCCAATTAGGGTTCCCCCCAATTAGTCTTCCCTTCCCTCAGAAGAGTCAGCCCTGATATTTACCTGTTTCTCCACCACATCCATAGCCACTCCTCCCAGTCAGAATAGTATGAGGCTGCCCGCAGTTTTCTTCTCTCCAAATTTGGTGATATTCATGAGAATTCTCAGGATTTTGTTGGCTCATAATAAAATCGTTCATCCAGGGGACTAGCAGATTTTGAAATTGAGCCATTGTACAACTCCTCAGTATGCCACGGGGTCATGTTTCCTTCCCTGGTAACAGTTTTTGGGGGTCTTTTGTATTATGTCTACCTGTTTGGCTGCTGTCAGTGATGGGTTTTTTGTTTGTTTTGCCTTTTTTTTTTTTTTTTTTTGCTACTTTTTATTCCTATTTACCCGTTTCTTTAGATGATGGGGGAAGGAAATTTAATCTACTAATCCTAGATGCCAAGTTTGACTTCTTTATAACCTTAAATAAGGAACCTGTGTTAGCTATTACCACAATAATGCTACATAACAAACAATCCCCAAAACTCAGTAACTTATAGTAATAAACATTTATTTTTCTTACAGCATGTCTGTGGGTCACTAGGGAGGCTCTGATTCAGGCTGTGAATTGACTGGGTTTGACTCCAGGCTTTAGACTGGATTCGGGCCAGCTCTGGATGTTTCCCCATTCTTCTTGGGCTGGTCGCTACCTGGAGTTTCCTCCTCACGGTGGATTGCAGAAGTACAAAAGGATGAGAAAAAAAAATCCTGGCGGCCTCAACTTTCTTCCATCCACATCTGTGGGGCTGGGAAATGTACACCCACTCCAGTAGGAAGCCATGAACAATTGTGAGCAATGATTTAATCTGTCACGTAAACAGTCTCTAAAAACTCCCTTGGCTCCATGGCGACACTTTGCTGATTCATCTGCCTTTCTGAAACTTTCTCATTCTTCTTTCCTGTCTTCTCTGTATCATTTCTGCCCTCAAATATTGGTATTCATCAGTCCTTTTCATATTCTCTGTATAGACTGTCCCTGGACAACCTCATTCCTTCATGTAAGCTTCCATGCAAATGAATTTTGAATTTTCACCTCCACCCAGACCTCTGCCCTGTGATCTTAATCAATATTTCTAACTCTTGTTGGACATTTTAACTTGAATGGTCAAAACAAGAAACCAGTTGCTGTTAAGTCAGTTCTGACTCATGGCAACCCCGTGTGTCTCAAGGTAGAACTGTGCTCCGTAGTGTTTTCAAAGGCCGATTTTTCAGAAGTAGATTGCCAGGCCTTGCTTGCAAGGCATCTCTGACTGAACTCAAACCTCCAACCTTTCAGTTAGCAGCCAAGTATGTTAACCATCTGCTCCACTCAGAGACTCCTGAATGGCCCAAAGACCCCTCAAACTCAATATATCATAAACTGAATTTATCTTCCTCTACCCCCAGCCTGCTCTTCATCTAGTATTGTGTGAATTAAAGTACGGCTGTCATCCACCTAGTCACTCAAGTCAGGTTCCTAAAGTCCCTCTGAACAAATACTTCTCTTTCCTCACTTCTCATAGGTACCTGGTCACTAGTTCCAAGAGATAACTCCTAAATATCGCCAAACTCATGCCCACCTCCCAATCACTAGTTCCTACTTTTTTAATCAGACCCGCATCGTCTTTGGTCTGTTTACTACAGTCCTTCTTATCTAGGAAGACTGACTTTTCTAAAATACTGATTGAACATATTGGTTGCTACTTAAAATTCATCAGTGGCCTTTCCATTGCCTACAGAATAAAGCCTAAACATGTCAGCATGGTATACGAAACACTTAGCATCTAAACCAGCGGTTCTCCTAGTGACGTCCTTAGACCCCTACAGGTCCGTTAGACTTTTTTAAGGACTCTGTGAGGTCAAACATATTTTCTTAATAACATTAAGACATTTTTTGCCTTTTTCATTGTGTTACTATTTGCACTGATGGCAGCTTAGCACGGAACAAGGCATTGGCACCAGCAGTGCCAGCAGTCATTATTTTCTTCATCAGCACTTACTTGTGACTTAAAGAAAAAAAGATTTGAAGTAATAAAATATATTGGTTTTATTAAATCTCAACCCATGAGGACATATCTTTTAAATATTAATAGGAAGTACACTTAAAGCACTTCTGCATACGGAAGCAGCATGGTTGTCTCCCGGAAAAGCTGTTCCACCTTTGAGTGTGAGCTGAACTCTAGTCACTCTGAAAGAATGACTGACAAGCAATGCTTTTTCAGACTTGAGTATTTGGCAGATGTTTTCTTGAAATTGAACTAAGTGAGCCTGACACGTCAAGGAAAACAATTGACTGTATCATTGCTAATGATAAAATTTGAGCTTTCAAGCAAAAAATTAGAATTTTAGAAAGCTTGTATTTGCCATTGTAACCCTGACAGCTTCCCAGTACTTACCGACTTTTCTGATGAGATCAGTGGTGGCACTAATGATGTGAAGGGGCTGGGGGTATGACAATGAAGTGTATCAAGATTTGGAAGATTTGTGGAACTCACTGAACCAATGACTTCCAAGTGACCAATGACTTCCAAGTGACCAATGCCTGGTGTTACAAAAACATGAATGGGTAAAAGATCCATTCAAAGTGCAAGAGAGAATGATGGATTTTAACATAACAGAATAAGAAATTCACTGATGGTTTCAGATTCCACATTGCAGCTAACCTTTAAGAAACTACCACTTGTCAAGTTTTGGTGTAGTAACAAAGCATACCCACAGTCATCTGAAAAGGCTATTGAAATACTTCTCCCAATCTGTGTGGGACCAGTTTTTCTCCCTGTACTTTAACCAAAGCAACATATTGCAAAAGATAGAATGCAGAAGCAGATACGAGAATCCAACTACCTTCTATTAAGCCAAACACTAAAAAGATTAGCAAAAATGTAAAACGGTGTCACTCTTCTCACTATTTTTTTTCCTTTGGAAAATAGTTATTTTTCATCAAAAATTTTTTATCTGGATTGACATTAACACATAATGGTTTACTACTATCACTTTAAAATGAATTAGTTAATAAATATTTTTAACATTTCTTAGTTTGAATTTCTAAAGTGGTAATTTTCAACAGATGTAAACCACATAAACAAATCCTCTTTGGGAGTCTTGATTTTTAAGAGTGTAAGGGGGTTCTGAAACCAAACACTTTGAGAAGCACTTGTCTAGACGTGTTATTCTCTCTCCACCTCATCGTCTACCATCCTCAACATACATGCCAGGCTTCCTGTGACCCCATGCTCCTATGTGAAATGTCTGTGACCTCTCTGTAAAACTCCTTCCCTTTAAGATTTAAATGTCATGCAGCCCTGTTCATTCCTCTAGTGAGGCTCTGCTGCATTCTAATGTTGCTGCACAATCACTTATCCAAAGCCTTGAGGTCGTCGGGTGTGTCTTGCAAATCAGAATCTACAGGTTCTAGCAAGGTAATACAGTGTGTAAACTGTATCCCCAGTGGGGTCTGGGTCAGCACGTGGTACCGAAACACATAAATGTGCAGTGAAAGGTGTAAATATCCCCCAGTAAGTGGGATAAATAAAGACTGGAAATAACCTTACAACATCAGTCAGATTTTGTTACCAAACAAGTTAGCAGCAACCTTTCAAAAAGAAGTTGTGGTTTTCAGAGCATTTTTGGATTTCAGAATTGCAGATAAGTGCTTGTGAGCCTCTTTTTTTTTTTTTTTTCATTAAATCTCTTTCTACCCTGGTGGCGTAGTGGTTAAGTGCTGCGGCTACTAACCAAGAGGTCAGCAGTTCGAGTCCACCAGGTGCTCCTTGGAAACTCTGTGGGGCAGTTCTGCTCTGTCTTATAGAGTCGCTATGGGTCGGAATTTACTTGATGGCAGTGAGTTTTTTTGGTATCCAACTAGACTCTAAGCTTCTTGACAGCAAGCACTTACCACAATGCTTGGTTCAGTGGAAGTGCTGTGAATATGCCAAATTAATGAATGATGCCGAATCATAGACCAAGGCTCTGGTGACTAATGATGTCAATTTAATCTCATTTTATTAACCCCAGCCAGCTTATAAATACTTGGTAATGACATAGCAGATATTGGAAGATAACTCAAAGCTTGTATAATAGTGATATATATTTTGCCAGATTAAGCAGAATCTAATTTTTTTTTTTTTTAATAAAATACTTACCTTATGTATATTCTCCAAAAAAAAACCCAAACCCACTGCCGTGGAGTCAATTCCAACTCATAGCGACCCTATAGGGTAGAGCAGAACTGCCCGATAGAGTTTCCAAGGAGTGCCTGGCGGATTTGAACTGCTGACCTCTTGGTTAGCAGCCGTAGTTCTTAACCACTACGCCACAAGGGTTTCATGTATATTCTCAGAGAGCATAAATTGTATACTCCAGGGCAAGCATCCCCAAAAGGCTGTACACCAAAGCCGGGTTATCTAAATGTTAGTCCGCAAGCACTAGCCACTGAACTCACAGCAGAAGTTCATTTGGGGAAATTGTTAGAAATAGTTCTGGAGAAAGCCTGTGGAACATTCTTTTGGCATCAGTACACACCACTGCTAAGTCCTTTTCTTTGAAGCTAGTGTATTGAAAGTTCCTCACTGTGAAGCCAGATGTCCAAGCAGAGATTTCATATCAAGGAGAAATGCTGTAAAATTTTTGCTCGTAGGCATAGAAGAGAGATTTTAAAGCAGTGATGCTTCTCTCCCTTGGCCACTGACTTGAGTTCACGAGAAAAGGTCAGCTGCCAGTAGGACATCTAGAAATCTGGTCTGTGTTACCAGAAGGGCTTGAGGAGGGAAAAAAGAATATTTCGTAAGATTGGGCAGTTCTCACTGTGTGAAAAGCTTACTGGAATCCATCTTCCAAAGAATAAAATTACAAATCTCATTGTGGGGTTTTAGTAGCATTGAGAAACAGAAAGAAATCTCAGTGCCTAGCATCCGATGGCTTTGTTTGGGACCTGTTCGTTAATTCTTGCCTCCCCTGCATGCATGTCCTCAGGGCACAGAGGGAAGTTGCATTTTCTTTGCACCCTCCTGAAATTAGAATTAACAATGCTAAGAATAGAAATGTATTTATCATCCCACCCAAGAAGGCTTACCTGCTCACTCAGAAAAGAAGATGGAGCCAGTCAGTCACAATAGGATAAAGCAAAATGCTGTTTTCCAGGAAGAATGCTCTGGAAGATAGGCTGGGATACAGAGAGGCAGTGAATTCTGACCTTGTGTCCTAAAGCAAGGAAAGGCAGTGGCAATAAATGAGCAGAGAAGAAATGAGCCATTAAAAAAAAAAAAAAAACCATTGCCGTCGAGTCAATTCTGACTCATAGCAACCCTATAGGACAGAAGAAATGAGCAGTTACCCTAAGGTGTCTTACCCCATCCCTTTCCTACAGCTCTTTTCTCTGGCAGATTATTATTTTATTTAAAAACTAGTCAAAGGAAATTCTTTGTTCAGTAGACACAATTCTTCAAGTACTACGGGAAATACTTTTAGCCCCTGGAACATTGTATATACTAAGGAATCACTTAAGGTTTGATGAGTGAATGCATGAATGTGTGAGGGTGTGAGCAGAAGAATACAGGTGAAAACAGAATCTCCTTCACCAATGGCTAGGTAAGTTTAACTCTTTGGAAGGCACTAAGTGACTATGTAAAGAGCCCTGGTGATACAACGGTTAAGTACTCTGCTCCTAACCGAAAGGTCACTGGTTTGGTTCTAACCCACCAGTGGCTCTGCGGGAAAAAAGACCTGGTGACCTTCTCCCATAAAGATTACAGCCGAGCAAACCTGGTGGGGCAGTTCGGCTCTGTGGCATAGAGTATCTCTGAGTCGAAATCAACCCAACGGCACGCAGCAACAGGTGATTTTGTGTAGTAAACGTCATTGTATGGTTCAAAAAATGAATTGCTTTGGCTAATCAACTATTGAAATAAATGTGTGTCTTTTAGTCTTTTTAATTTAACAAGAGACTATTTGGAAAAATTCTAATGTTAATAATTCTGAGCTGTATCACTGAAATATATAAATGTACCAATCAACAACCAAAAGCATTGAAGGACTACTGTGTGTACGTATGCGTATATATTTACATCCGCATGTGTATTCAGAAGTGCTGGGTTATACAGAAGCCTAGTTAATAGAAGATTTAATAATGACATATTAAATTATTTTTTTAATAATTTTATGATCTCTTTATTTGATTAGCTGCCTCATTGTTCATTCTAACAAATGCTTATCTTCTATTCAGCTTCTGGTGATTCTTGACCAATATTTCTTTCACCACTCATCAATATTGAAGTCTGTGCTTCTGCCTCTTCCTTTTAATTATCACCTTATTGTCTCTTGCTTCCCGGGATTTATTCCTGGGAGAATTCAGCATCTTGAGCTTTTGTTTTCCTATATCCCATCTCCAGCTTCATCATTGGTAATGTCAACATCCAGGTTTACTCTACAATCAGTGGTATGCTGCAGCCTGCTGTAAGGGCTTGCTTGTGGCTTTTGGCTTGAGCAGTTGTTACCTTGTCAGGAATTTTGAGAACGAGGTGTTAAACCATTGCTAGTGTAAAATTGGCCATGGTGGCAGTATGTACGCCATTGGAAGTAGGCTTCAAATCGGGGCTTTTATTTTTTTTTGAGAACCAGTTATTAAACATTTGCCAGTGAACTGCTGCATACAACAGTTCCCTTTCCCCACTTTCTTGACCCCGTTAACTTCCAGCTTCAGTCCCCATGGTCATGGTGACACTCATCCTTCTCTAAGGGTGAGGGGACAGATGAGTGGATGAACATTTTCCACTCTCTTAACTACTCTTTCTAGCTATCGAACAAGCTCTTGCTCTACGTTTTCTGATGTGTATATGCATATGATTTCACTCTTCTATCCACTCCACTAAAGCCTTTTTTCTAATTCCAACATAACACAGGAAGTTTCTTTTACCAAGTAGGCCATTATCTCTTGTCTGCATTCAATAGCTTTTTTTCCCGTTCTAATCATCCTCCGACTCCATGCAGTATTTGACTGTATTGACCACCATTTTCTTTCTGGAACAGGGATGGATTGGCAAACATTTGTTTCCTATAAAGAGCCAGAAAGTAAATATTTTAGGCTTTGTGGGCCATATGTTGTCTGTTGCAACTGCTCAGCTCTTGCCATTGTGGTATGAAAGCAGCCATAGATAATATGTCAACAAATGGATGAGGCTGTGTTCCAATAAAACTTTACTTAGAAAAAGGCTGGCGGCCAGATTTGGTCTGCTAGCTATAGTTTGCCGACCCCTGTTCTAGAAGTTCACTCTTCTCTTGGCTTCTAGGCTATTCTTTTTACTGGCCTATCTTCCTCCTAGTGGGCCTTCCTCAAGGCTAAGTCCTTTTTGCTTCTCTTTGTCCTTTCCACAGTGAGCGCATCTCCTCTGTGACGTCAGCTGTCACTTCTTTAAAGATGATTCACAGAAGTGCATACTTGATTCCTGGTTTTGTCCTATATCTCACCCTGCCTCTAAATCATCTTCTTTTGGATGATACACCACCATTGCAAACTTAGGAACTACAGCATTGAATTGCTGCCTTCCCTTCCAAATTGGCTCTTCTTTCTAATTTCTCAAGGTTACCCCCAATCTTTCTGTTTCCTGTTAGAAACTTTGAGCTCATCTTTCTCCTATCTTTCCTTCTTCCCTATTTATCTCAAGTCTATCACCAGAGTCCTTGAATGTATTTCTTATTCTTCTGATATGACCCTCTTTGGAGCCCTTCTCATCTTCCAATTGATTTAAAACAGCCTCCTCTCTGCTGATATCCCTGCCAAAAGTCTCTCAGCTTCAGTCCAGTATGGAGAACACTGCCAGAGAAAGCTGAAATCACCATGATGGCCCTGCCTTGCACAGAGAGCTTAGAATCCAACAGGAAAAGACTCACAACCCAGTAGACAAAAAGAGCAAAGGATATGAGCCCAGAATTCCCAGACAAAAAGATTCATGTCCAGTAAATGTACAAAAAATACGTATTCTCATTTATAATTAAAGAAATGTAAATCAAAACTACAAAGATGGGACCTTTTAGAAGGTCCAGCTGCCACCTGATTGGCAAAAACATTAAATTTGAAAAAAGATACGGCGGTTGCAAAAATGTGGGAAAACAGGCAGCCTCGTGCCCCGTTGCTCAGAGCATAAGTCTGTGTAACTCTTGGGAGGGCAGTGTGGTAGCATCTAGCAGCATCTTAAATGCATGGAACATTTGGCCCAGGAGCTCCACTGTTAGGATTTTATCCCATGAATACCCTTGCAAGGAGATCACAGTATCTGACCAGCAATGACTGAGCAAAAAGCTTGGGGGGAGAAACCTCAGTTATGGTACATCTATGGGATGGAATATTATACAGCCATTTTAGAAGAATGAAATAGATCTCTGTGTGAAAATGAGGAAAGATTGACAATATGTAGTAAGAGAACAGAGTATAAAATATATACATTTAAAATTTCCTGAAAGGGTCTTCAAAAATGGGTAGCAGTGGTTATTTTGGGGGAAATGGGACTTTTCTTTTTCAGTTTAGATCTTTTGATAGTATTTTAATTTCTTACAACATCTTATTACTAAATTAAGTGGTTGCGTATAACACCCAGACCAAACTCTTCTGCCTGGCTTCCAAAGCCCATCCCATTTCTCACTACTCCTCAGCTTGGACTTTCTGTTCTGGTCCATCTGGTGCTCTCAGTGTCCCCAAGGACCACGTCCGTTTCTACATCCTGCCCTCACTCACGCCACACATCTTCCCTGTGCCACTCATTCACTCCTCACACTTGTCAAGAGTTAGCAAAGCCCTTGCAAGGTCCTGCCTACCTGCTCCATGAAGCTTCCCTGACTGCTCAGTCTCTGGGGAGCATACACTTTCATCAAGTCCTATTCATGTTTAATGACTCTGATATTATTTCATGTCTCATACTTCTGGCCTCTGCATATACCCACAGTGCTGGGCACCCAAAAAGTAAATAGTTGATTTAAATAATATAATCCCTCATTATTAAATGCTGAATTGTATGTCTGTCATTGCTTGATTTTAATCTGGCTTTAAGCACATCAGCAAGAACGATGGTGGTGCAGTGGTAGAATTCTTGCCTTTCACGTGAGAGACCTGGGTTTGCTTTCTGGCCAGTGCACCTCAAGCGCAGCCACCACCCATCTGTCATTGGAGGCATGCGTGTTGATAGATTTCTGAGCAAATTTCAGTGGAGCTTCCAGACTAAGACAGACTAGGAAGAAAGGCCTAGCGATCTACTTCCGAAAATCAGCAGTGAGAACTCTGTGGATCCGAACAGTCCAATCCCGATGTGCATGAGGTTGCCACGAGTCCAGGCTCAACTCCATGGCAGCTAACAACAACAACAACAAGCATATCCACACCAATCTTGCAGCTGGAAGAAGTAGGAACTTCCCCCCCCCCCACACACACACACACACAAATCTCACTTAAATATCTAAGCCTTCGGATTGGCAAACTCTACTTTTAAAAACGCAAATATCACTTGATGTCTTAACATATTAAACCACTTGAAGTAACTCACACTCTAATGTGAAATTGTTTAATCCAAGACTTTCTCCTTAACAGTTAGATGAGATCATCTCACTTGATGGACTAGAAGTGGTATTTAGAGGAGAAGGGAGAGGGAGAGAGCTAGAGGGCATTTAGGAACCTGAGGAATAGAACTTGAAGGTATCTTCAGGGGTGGGACAGGCAGCCTTGAGGGCAACAGGAAAGGCCTGGCAGTAGAAGTGGGGAAGGGACTAGATGGAAATGGGAACAAGACTGGCTGAGAAGTAGCCTGTGAGTGGACTTCATTCCAGATCATCTTTGTGGCTCCTGAAGTGTAACACCTGACTTCATAAGTATTTCTGGCTGTATTTTTTTTTTTTTTATGCATACATCCATGTTTAGATTGAGATAGTGTGCACTTCTTCAAAAGGAAATGGAATGTATGTGTGTGCTATGTGTGTGTGTATGCTTTTCCAAAGAAGATAGAATGAATATACCTGTCCATATATATATATGTATATTTTCTCATATATGTATATGAGAAGAAAGTGAAGCTATAAATAAAGAGTTGTATTAGCATAACTGATTCTGCAGAATGTGCCATGTAAATCCTGGAAAATTTGAAGACAACTCTGGCTCATTCTGTTTTACATGTATATACTGTTATTTTTAGGGGATATTTTGCTTAAGGACATACATAATGTAGGGAATTATATAGCTTTACACAGCATTTCTAAGGAACTGAATTGAAATCAATAAATTAAGCAAAAGAAGCCTGGTTTTATATGTGCCTTGTGTTTTCCAAACATATAAAATTGAAAAAAATTAATGCGATACTGCCATGCCATCATAAAAGCTGGCAAAATGTTATTTCTAGGGTTGTCAATAGGAGGCTGTTGCTATCAGAGCAGTGGTGTAGCGCCTGAAACTAAAGATTTGCAGCCAAAGAGCACTGGGGTGGTTGGTGGGTTACAGGAATGCTTTAATGTTGGAAGCACAGAGAAAAGGGGGAATTAAAAACAAAAAAGTAGCCCCCATTTTTTCAAGAGAGGCAGAAGCCTTTGCTTTTATGTCTCTGTCACTTGCTCCAGGATTCTTCATAAAGCCTTCTAACCACCGAAATAAATATTCATATGGCTGTTCAAAATCTCATTAATAAAACAAGACTTGGTGGTAAAATATTTCAGGATAACATGATTTGCACCTCACCCTTGTTTAGCTTTAAATCTCAGGCAATTAATAAATTAGACTCGGGAGCTTTTTCAGAAGTAACATCTTACATGCACCACAAATTGCATTATTTTTATGTGTAAATAATGATGAAAGGGGAGATTGTTCCTTTGATGTCTATAAACTACACTGTAAAATATGCAGAAAACATTCTTGAGTTTAGTTGGAGCCAAAACAAATAGACTAGTTCATAAAACAAAGCAGCAGCATTCTTAGAAACAAGCATTAATTTTTCCTTTTCTTCCCAATTGCTCTTTTTCCATACTTTGTATTCTTACCATTCTAAGTGGCAGATTCATTCCAAATTCAAAAGCAGTGTTAGCCTCTATTTCCTCATCCAGAGAACTGGGTTTTTCTCAGGTTCCTCCCAGGACACTTAGATTCCCATACAACTGTTACCAGACCTCGACTCTCAACAGAACTGCTAGTATTGATTCAGTGAATCATTTTTGTCAGTTATATTTCATTCTTGCTTTAAAAAAAATCATTTCTAACGTTAGGAAATCCTGGTGTTCCCCAGGGAAGTATATTACTGTCCCTTCTATTTTCCAAGCTGGCTTGGGCAATGTCATTTTGTTTTTAAATTGTATCGGCAAATCTTCATTTACAAAGACCCTGAGTTTGGCCTAATTTTTTTCTTTGGTGTAGTTAATAAAGAGTACCTCGTTGTGGTCAGCACAACTGGACTAAACCAAAAGCAAAGAAGTTTCCTAAATAAACAACGCTTCAAAGGCCAGAGTAGCAAGGGTAAGAGTCTGGGGACCATGGTTTCAGAGTATATCTAGGTCAATTGACATAATAAAATCTATTAAGAAAACATTCTGCATCCCACTTTGGTGAGTGGCATCTGGGGCCTTAAATGCTAGCAAGCGGCCATCTAAGATACATCAATTGATCTCAGCTCACCCGGAGCAGAGGAAAACGAAGAACACCAAATACACAAGGCAATTATGAGTCCAGGAGACAGAAAGGGCTGCATAAACCAGAGACTACATCAGCCTGAGACCAGAAGAACTAGATGGTGCCCGGCTACAACCGATGACTGCCCTGACAGGGAACACAACAGAGAACCCCTGAGGGAGCAGGAGAGCAGTGGGATGCAGACCCCAAATTCTCATAAAAAGACCAGACTTCATGGTCTGACTGAGACTAGAAGGACCCCGGAGGTCATGTTCCCCAGACCTTCTGTTAGCCCAAGACTGGAACCATTCCCAAAGTCAACTCTTCAAACAGGAATTGGTCTGAACTGTAAGATAGAAGATGGTGCTGGTGAGGAGTGAGCTTCTTGGCTCAAGTGGACACATGAGACTATGTGGGCGGCTCCTGTCTGAAGGGGAGATGGGAAGGCAGAGGGGGACAGAAGCTGGCTGAATGGACACAGGGCATACAGGGTGGAGGGAAGAAATGTGCTGTTTCATTAGGGGGAGAGCAACTAGGAGTACATAGCAAGGTGTATATAAGTTTTTGTGTGAGAGACTGACTTCATTTGTAAAGTTTCACTTAAAGCACAATTAAAAAAAGAAAGAAGAAAAAAGAGTACCTCATTATAAGTTATGTCTACCAGAGGAAGTATACAGAAGTATATTTAGACTTAGAATACAGAGCAAGTACATTGATAACATCACAAGATGGTTTTTATTTGACAGCTGACTGCACATGTGTTCTTTGAACACGTAGTGTAGGATTAGATTAAATACTATCTGGACATGCTTAAAACCATTCTGTTACCATTGGCATAAACAGTATACCAGCCACTTTTTATGCCTCTGGACCTCAGAGGTAAGGCATTATTCCGGTTCCAAAGCGTTTAGCATCAAGGTGGATCCCTTTTGAAATGCCTGATGGGTAGCAGATCGGAGTTGGAGCCTTGTTGTGTAGGCTAAGCATTTCATTAGGTGATGCAGTTTTGTAAACTTTTGCTTTTTTTTATTTTTTTTATTTCTGTGAGGTAAGCCTTGCAAGCATAATTATGGCTTTCCTGTATGATAGGGAGCACTAATTGGTTGGTTTCAGTTTTCTGGGTTGTATTTGGAAAACCAGAGGTTCCCCATGTAACCTAAAGGAAAGGCGGCAGCAATAAATTATCTACCTGGGTCTCAGTGGTATACTGTCATGCCACAGATCAGTGGCACCAAAGCGCCACTCACCTCATTGGTGGATTATATTGTCAGATCATATTTCTCAAAATCCATATTACCAACCAGAAATTTAAACACACTCAATTAGTAAGCAAGCATTACAATACTGAAAACACATGCCATGAAAAAAAAATTAAGGAGAAAAATGTAGTAATGAAAGGGTTAAAACTTACTTTTTATATATATATATACACACACACATATATATATGTCTCCACACCAAATCTGTTGCCGTGGAGTCAATTCCAGCTCATAGCAACCCTACAGGACAGAGTAGAACTGCCCTATACGGTTTCCAAGGAGTGCTTGATGGACTCAAACCGCCAACCTTCTGGTTAGCAGCCAAACTCTTAACCACCATGCTACCAGGGTTTCCTGTCTAGGTATCTGTCTATCTATCTACACACACACACACACACACACACACACACACACACTCCACAGCAACTAACAAATAGGCTTATTTGGAGGGGCCAAAAATGTATGTGTGACCCAAAATCCCTCCCAGCCTGGACAGTGGGTATTCCTCCATGTGCTCAACTGCTGTAAGCCCCTGTTTCAGGCTTCCTGCCAATGAGTCTACCATTTCACTCCTTAGCCTAATGCTTTTTCATTAAAACTGATCCTGAGCTCTGATCGCTTCAGGTATCAGTCTTTTCTATCAGATCCTATGTCACATTTCCTCTAGCTGAGTTTTTATTCTGACTTCTTTTCTTCTTGATGGTAATTTTCCACTTAAGCTCACCATCTCTTTGTTCTGAAACATCATGTTGTCACCTTTCCTTCCTTTATTCTTAACCAAGTTTAATGAGCAGAGTATTAAATATAGTAGATCCATGTGAATCTGTTTGCTTTTATACCAGTTAAAAGCATGGCCCTATAGTATTTCACTGAGTAACAAAATTTTAAGGCTAAAAGGAATCTTAAGAGCCAGCCCCAGTGGTCTCCCACTTCACCCTACTACCCCCTGACCACTCCATTTCACAAATGAAAATCTTGAGCCCCCATGAGGGGAAGTGCCTGGTCATTTTCTTGTAGCTATTGGTAGCACCAGCCTTCAAACACAGGACTTCCAAATTTTTACTCTTTCCTTCATACCCAGTGTATTCAAATACACAGAAAATAGAAATACTGTTTTTACTTTAAAATGTGTCTTAGCTGCCAAGATGAGTGGAGCATCTCTCAAAGTCTATTATGGTTCTTTACAACTCAAGCAGAACTTCCCCCTTGAATTTGAGAGTGGAACTTAGCAAAGCTTTCTCATTCGGACTGCCTAAGAAGTGTTTCCTTGGCTTTGTTGTTTGCTGTGGTCTTTTTTTTTTTTCTTTTTTAATTATCATTACTTGTCCTTGGAAGCCAAATGTTCAAAGGCCAATTTAGAAAAGAGGTCATGATTTTAAAAGGCAACTTTCTAAACACTTTACCTAATTTAAAGAGCATTCCAAAGGAAGGAAATGTTGATGAATAACGATCTCCTACAGCCTCAGAGATATGGAGGTTTAGCAAAAATTGATTTGCAGGAAGCTTGAGGAATTTGTTTTCCAAAAAGAAACCAATTATTTTGAGGATGTATTTAGTTCAAATGATTTTATTTCTGTGATGTCAGGTGATCAATGAATAAATAAGAGGGGTCAATACAGCAGCAGTCTTTCTTTTTAGGACAGTAACACAGTAGAATGAAGATGGCTGTGTATTGGAGTAATTTATCAAACTATGAAGTGTTATATGAAACCTGTTTTTTGTTTTGTTTATGTTATCACTGTTTTGTTTCTCTTAAGGCTTAAAGTCTCCTCTTGCATGTGTAGGGCTTAAGAACATGGATTCTGGAGCAAGGCTGCTGCATTCATATCCTGGCTGTGCCGCTCAGAAGCTGTGTAACCTCAAACAAGTTGCCGTGCCTCAGTTTCCTCCTTTCTAAAATGGGAGTAATAATAATACTTGTCTCATACGAACTGTGAGAATTAATGCTCACAGAGCATTTGAGAACAGTTTCTACTACTCAATAATCCTACATATATGTGATAATTAAATTTAAAAAAAAAAAGTGGCTTTATCCAGTAAAAGTTAAGATATGCTCAAATGTAACCTGTATCAAACAAGCCCCTCTTGATTCCATTCCCCCCTCTAGCTACTGTCTGTACCCTCTTCACTCCATTCCTACTCATTTCTTATTCACAGTCTGGCCTCTGCCCCCATCACTCCACAGAAACTGCCCTTTGAGTTGCCAATGACATGCTTGTTGCTAACTCCACTGGGCATTGTCCTTATCTGCGTGACTCCTCTGTAGCATCTGACACAGTGGAATGTTCTCTCCTTCCTCTTGCCTCTCTGGCAGCTCCCTCCTAGTCTCCTTTATAGACCCCTCTTTGTCTCTTTCTCTCAAACACTGTTGGTCTTCAGGAGAGCTGGCCTGGGCTGCTGCTTCTCATTGGGCTCTGCAGTCACACTAGCCAGTTGCATCTACTACCATCTATATTCTGACAACTGGCAACATGTTCTATTGCTAGCCCAGATCTGTCAGATTTCACTGTGTTCCAGACCTTTCTAGAAGCTTCCTGGATATCTACACAGATCTCAACATGTCCTACAGAAATATGAAACTCACTTTGTCCAAAACTGAAATTATTATTTGAACCCACTTAAACCTACTGCTGTTCCTGTGTTCCCAAATGCAATTAATGGCACCTTATGCCTGTTTGACCCCAGTTTGACCCCACCAGACTCCTAGGCCTCGCCCATCCTCTCTCTTTCATTTCTCATAGGCAGTCAATCATTTATGTACCACCTGAATCTCAATTCAACTCATCCTCTTCTCTGCAGCAAGACCCTTCCCTTAGTTCAGGAAAGCAGCAACTCTCTCCTGATTCTGTGCAGGCTCCCACTCCAGACTTGCCTTCTCTGATCCCTTCCTCACTACACATCCCAAGTGATCTTTCACTTCATTGGGTCCCCATGGCCCTTAGCATCCAACCTACATGCTCTAACAAGGTTTACAAGGCTCTTGTGTTTGCTCTGGGTGTCTCAGTCATGTCTCACCTCTTCCCTCCTTGCACTCCACACTCTCACCGTTCTGATATTTTCTTCAAATATAATAAGTTCTCAACTCCATCTTTTGGCACGTGCTGTTTCTTCTCCCTTTTGCTCCTTGCCCGGTGTCACTCCTACTCATCCTTAGATTTCCTTGACCATTCCAGCCTCCTAAGACTTGCTTAAGAACCATCTTTTGTGTTCCTCTTATACCCTGTGTTCTCCCCTGGTAACACCTACATGATGCTACATAGTGATTGCTGTTATTCTCTGCATCTTCCAGTGGCCTATAAGCTGTACAAGGGCAGGGCCCTTCTAAGCTGAGCCCCAGAGCCAAGCACAGTGCCTGAGATATGGTAGTCACACAGTGTTCATTTGTCAACTCAACGATACTCACTGCCAAGTACAAGACTTGGTGTACACTCATGTGTGAAAGGCATACAGCAACCAAAATATAGTTTCTTCTGAAAAGCACTTTCTTTTTAAAATGATACTCCGGTCCCATAACATGATGAATGCAACCAATTTCACTGAGGTGTATATATAAAATATGTTGAATTGGCAAGTGTTTTGTTCTATGTATATATTTTTTAACAATAAAACAGTTCTTAAATTGATATGGCAATATATATTCAGAGAAAACTGCAATTTAACTTATTGTTGTTAGGTACCATCAAGTTGGTCCCAACTCATAGTGACCCTGTGTACAACTGAACGAAATACTGCCTGGTCCTGCTGCGTCACCCTCACAATCATTGTTATGCTTGAGCCCATTGTTGTAGCTACTGTGTCAGTCCATCTGATTGAAGGTCTTCCTCTTTTTTGCTGACCCTCCACTTTACTAAGCATGATGTCCTTCTCCAAGGACTCATCCATCTTCATAACATGTCCAAAGTATGTGAGGGGAAGCCTCTTCATCATCACTTCTAAGTAGCTTTCTGGCTGTACTTCTTCCAAGACAGATTTGTTCATTCTTTTGGCAGTCCATGGTATATTCAGTATTCTTCGCCAAGACCATAGTTCAAAGGCATCAATCTTCTTCAGTCTTCCTTATTCATTGCCCAGCTTTTGCGTGCATATGAGGCATTTGAAAACACCATGGCTTGGGTCAGATGCACCTTAGCCTTTAAAGTGACATCTTTGCTTTTTAACACTTTAAAGAGGTCTTTTGCAGTTAAAGAGGTCTTTTGCAGCAGATTTGCCCAATGCAATACATCTTTTGATTTCTTGACTGCTGCTTCCATGGGCATTAATTGTGGATCCAAGTATAATGAAATCTTTGACAGCTTCAGTTTTTTCTGCATTTATCGTGATGTTGCTTATTGGCCCAGTTGTGAAGATTTTGTTTTCCTTATGTTGAGGAGTAATGCATACTGAAGGCTATAGTCTTTGATCTTCATCAGTAAGTGCTTCAAATCCTCTTCATTTTCAGCAAGCAAAGTTGTGTCGTCTGCATAATGCAGGTCATTAATGAGTCTTCCTCCAATCCTGATGCCCCATTCTTCATATAGTCTAGTTTCTCAGATTATTTGCTCAGATTGAATAGGTATGGTAAAAGGCTACAACCCTGTCACACACCTTTCCTGACTTTAAACGCTGTAGTATCCCCTTGTTCTGTGTGAATGACTGCCTCTTGGTCTGTGTACAGGTTCATTGTGAGGACGATTAAGTGTTCTGGGATTCCCATTCTTCTCAATGTTATCCATAATTATTATGATCCCCACAGTAGAATGCCTTTGCATAGTCAAGATTTTAATGATATTGCTCCATAATTTCCACATTTGGCTGGATCACCTTTCTTTGGAATAGGCATAAATATGAATCTCTTCCAGTTTACCAGGTAGCTGTCTTCCAAATACCTTGGCATAGACGAGTGAGCACTTCCAGTGCTGCATATGTTTGTTGAAACATCTCAATTGGTATACCCTCAATTCCTGGAGCCTTGTTTTTTTTGCCAATGCCTTCAGTGCAGCTTGAACTTCTTCCTTCAGTACCATCAGTTCTTGACCATATGACACCTCCTGAAATGATTGAATGTCGACCAGTTCTTTCTGGTACAGTGACTTTGTGTATTCCTTCCAGAATACACAGAGCTCAGTATTTTGCCCATAGAATCCTTCAGTATTGCAACTTGAAGCTTGAATTTCTTCTTCAGTTCTTTCAGCTTGAGAAATGGTGAATGTATACTTCCCTTTTGGTTTTCTAACTCCATATCTTTACACATGTCTTTATAATACTGTGTCTTCTCGAACCTCTCTTTGAAATCTTCTGTTCAGCTCTTTTAGTTCATCATTTCTTTCATTTGCTTTAGCTCGGTGTTCAAGAGTAAGTTTCAGAGTCTCTTCTGACATGCATTTTGGTCTTTTCTTTTTTTCCTGTCTTTTTAATGACCTCTTGCTTTCTTCATGTATGATATCCTTGATGTCATTCCACAACTCCTCTGGCCTTTGGTCATTAGTATTCAATGCGTCAAATCTATTCTTGAGATGGTCTCTAAACTCAGGTGGGATATACTCAAGGTTGTGCTTTGGCTCTTGTGGACTTGTTCTAATTTTCTTCAGCTTCACCTTGAACTTATATAAGAGCAATTGATGGTCTATTCCGCAGTTGACCCTGTCTTGTTCTGGCTGATGATGTTGAGCTTCTCCATCGTCTCTTTCCCCAGATGTAGTCAACTGGATTCTGTGTATTCCATCCGGTGAGATCCACATGTATGGTTGCCATATATGTTGTTAAAGAAAGGTATTTACAATGAAGAAGTCATTGGTCTTGCAAAATATTGTCATGTGATCTCCAGCATCATTTCTATCATCAAGACCATATTTTCCAACTACCAATCCTTCTTTGTTTCCAACTTTCCCATTCCAATCACCAGTAATTATCAGTGCATCCTGATTGCACGTTCGATCAATTTCAGACTGCAGAAGTTGGTAAAAATCTTCATTTTCTTCATCTTTGGTCTTAGTGGTTGATGTATGAATTTGTATAATAGTTATAATAACTGGTCTTCCTTGTAGGCATATGGATATTATTCTATCACTGACAGCATTGTACTTCAGGATAGATCTTGAAATGTTCTTTTTGACAATGAACGCAATGCTATTCCTCTCCAAGTTGTCATTCCCGGCATAGTAGACAATATGATTGTCTGATTCAGAATGGCTAATACCAGTCCATTTCAGCTCACTAATGCCTAGGATATCGATGTTAATGCATTCCATTTCATTTTTGACAATTTCCAATTTTCCTAGGTTTGTACATCTTACATACCACGTTCTGATTATTAGTGGATGTTTGCAGCTGTTTCTTCTCGTTTTAAGTGGTGCCGCATCAGCATATGAAGGTCCTGAAAGCTTGACTCCATCCACCTTATTATGGTCGACTCTACTGTGAGGAGACAGACAGCTCTTTTCCCAGTCGTCTTTTGAGTGCGTTCCAACCTGAGAGGCTCATCTTCCAGCACTATATCAGACAGTGTTTCGCTGCTATTCGTAAGGCTTTCACTGGCTAATTCTTTTCAGAAGTAGACTTCTGGGTCCTTCTTCCTAGTCTTTCTTAGCCTGGAAGCTCAACTGAAGCCTGTCTACCATGGGTGACCCTGCTGGTATTTGGATACTGGTGGCATAGTGTCCACCATCACGGCAACACGCAAGCCCCAATAGCACGACAAATTGACAGATCCGTGGAGGATTTAACTTCTTAAGCACTCATAAATTTCTTCTACTTTCCATGACTTTTTGGGGGGTGAGTCCAAAGGTTATCTTCCCACTTCTGTTTTCTTCCCCTTTCTCTCTCTGAGGTAAATGATTACATAATGTTTTTCTGAAATTTTCATGGGCTAAGAGAAAAATATTACTTCCAGGCTTCACTCTAAGATAAAAACATTTTCTCATCTCCTCCTCTCAATTTTCAATCCCTAAACTATATGGAAGCTCTGAAAAGCTGAATTCTCTTTCCTTTCTTCTTTTAATGTTTACCTAAATTTTTATTTCATCATATTGAGGTGGTATTATTTCATAACATAAAAATTCCTTTATACAATTTTTAATTAAAAAATTCTTTTAACTTATCAATAACCATAAACAAATATGTCAAAAAATACCAGAAAGCTAAACTAAATCCTTCCTAAATAAAATAAGTAGAATTTAATATGTACTAGTTTTTTTTTTTTTTTTTTAGTTCAGCTGCTAGTCAAGTAGATACTACAATTAAGAGGCCCGTGGAAAAAAAATGGGATGCATTGAAGGAGGCACTTTGCAAAAATTTAGTCATTGATAATATTCTGTGGAGAAAATTGTAAATATTTGGTTGAAATTAAAATGCTAAGTGCAACTTCCAATGAAGACATAGCAGAATATTACATTTATACCCCAACATTTTTGTTGAGTTGTGTATGGATAGTTAAAAAGGGGACCAAATTTTATATTAACAAAGAAGTTGTCAGAAAAAAAATGTACGGGCCAGTTTTTTTTTTTTTCTTTCCTTTTTTTTTTTTTTTTTTTGGGTGCTCTTTGGTTTTGAAAGAAAGATTGCTAAGAATGCTTATAAGTTTGACCCCTTAAATGATTAGCAGTGGGTATATTTGTTTCTAAGTGTGCCCTCACAAAATGCTACAAAGTAGTGGCTTAAAATGACAGGAATTTATTGCCTCACAGTTCTGGAGACTACAAGTCCAAATTTTGAGTACATTAAGGCCACGCTGTCTCTGAAGGCTCCAGGGAAAGATCTTTTCTTGTCTCTCCCAGCTCCTGGTAACCCCAGGTGTCCATTGGCTGACTGCTGCAACAGTACGCCAATCTCTGCCTCTAGCCTCACTTGGTATCCTTCCCTCTGCCTCCGTCTCTGCGTTCCTTCACCTCTTTTTATAAAGATATCAGTCATACTGGATTAGGACCCACCGTACTCCAATGTGACCTCATGTTAACTGATAACATCTTCAAAGACCCTATTTCCCAAAAAGGTCACATTCATAGGGACCTTTTTGGATGATACAGTTCAACCAGTAACAGTAACCATGAGATAAAACGAGCTGTATCTGAGGGTCTGCTTCTCTGCTTTGTTTCCTCTTATTCTCTCCTGGCCAAGAACTCAGACCCTTTTAAATATTTTCACTTTCACCCACACGTGTACTCAGATTCTCTACTGCTAGCTTTCTAAGACATATGTGCAGGAAAGTGAAAACTCAAAAGCTGGGAGAGTCTGGAAAAAAGAATTTGAGAAAAAAAATATTTCAAAGTGGTGCTTTATATTTATTACATAGCATTTATGAAGTATACCTACTGTGCTGGGGACACTGAATTAGAATATGTACTTTCAAACAGGTGCCTTTAGATTAAGCTCTGGAGCCCAGAGGAAGTTCCAGGATTCAAAAGCTAGAGCAGAATAATCACTGATCAAAAAAAAGATTTAAAAAATAAGTACTGTGGTCATATACGGTATTTCTGAAAATCATTAGATAAGTTTCAGAAACTTATTTTTGTTCTATTTCTAGTGTCTTTTTGGAATTATTCTCTCTCTTCTGGGACCAACTTGTTTTAGCATCTGTGAGATCATTATAAATTAAAGACAGTATGCCAGAGCTCCATACTGCCTATCCAGCCATTTGCCTGAGGCACGTGACAGCCTTAGAAAGGCTCTTTCAGGGGGCATGGCGAGTTAATAAATTCACAGAAAAGACTTTTAAATCTGATATAGTAACAAGTCCTAAAATGGCTAGCCTAGAAAATTATATTTACCAACAAGAGCCCAATCAGAAAGGTTAGTATTTTTCTAAGGATTAGGTAAAATGGAACATGTAAATATAAATTTCACTGCAGCTGAGAAAGTCTTCAGGCTTAAATTATTTGCACCATTGTTTAGAGACTCCTGCCTTCTGTAGGTTCAAAGTGCAATTTTTTATTTAAAGGTTATGGCAAGAATAAATAATTTCTAGAATTCTGTTGCCGCAATCATAGCATAAGACTCCCAGTCTTCCATTTCCTATAACTTTTTTGCCCCTACATGTTCTCAGCAAGGCCCCCAGAATCACATTGTTCCTGGAATGCCCCTTTACAGCATCATGTTCTGTAATGGGTTTTTCCTCATAGTCTCGTTATTCCCTTTCTCGTTTCTATCGTTACCTTCAAAAGTTTGAATCAGTTATACCACCAAGACTGTTGCAGGGAGCGTTGCTTTCCTGGCACCCCAAATAGAAACTCAGAACACATTTTCCAACAGAAACACAATTTTAAGTGGTAGTTGGGTCTCACAGTGATATTAGCACAATAGAATACTTCAGACCCATAAGGATCAAATCATCTTTTTTTGGATTTAGTTCCTCCCCTAAAAACAAAATTTGATGTGACTCTGACAAGCACCCTCCACCTAGACTGCTTTCCTGTCTCAACCTCCTTCAACCACCAAATTCTTACAAGAGTAGGGTCTCCCTCTGCCTTCTCACCATGCAGTCATGTCTTTTACTTCACTTTATACCTTGTACCCAGTTTGGTATTTGGTAAATAGTAAGTACCCATAAATTTTTGTTAAATGGCAACATGAATTTGGCTTTTACATCTATCAACCAATAAAATCACATTCCTAGAATTTATAACAACCTCTTTTAGTATAAGCAGTGGTGGTAGTGGTGGTGGCAGTGGTGATGGAGGTGGCAGTGGTGGTGGTGGTGGCAGCAATGGGGGTGGCTGTGGTGGCGGTGGCAGTGGTGGAGATGATAAGAGGTGGTGGTGATGGAGGTGGTGGAGGTAATGGAGGTGGTGATGGTGGCGGTGGTGGAGGTGGTTGTGGCTGTGGTGGCAGCGGTGGAGGCTGTGGTGGCAGCGGTGGAGGCTGCGGTGGAGGTGGTGGTAGAGGTGATAGAGGTGGTGGCGGTGGTGGAGGTAATGGAGGCGGTGGAGGTGGTGGTGAGGGTGGTGGCGGCAGTGGAGGCGGCGGTGGGGGCGGTGGCGGTGGTGGAGGTTATGGAGGTGGTGGTGGTGGTATCGGTGGTGGTGGCAGTGGTGGAGACTGTGGTGGCAGTGGTGGAGGCGGTGATGGAGGTGGTGGTAGTAGTGGTCGTGGTAGTGGTGGTGCTGGTGGTGGTGGTGAAGATGATATTGGTAAGGATGATATCAATCACGAATCCCTCCAGCTTCCCTGAACAACATTAGATTCTGATAACCATATCCTTGAAATTTTCTCCTCCCTTAACTGCCCGATTCCACACTACACTAGTTTCTTCTGTGGCCATATTCATTGTCCCTTCTCTTCAAGTTTCCTAAGTATAAAGTCTTCCCCCAAAGCTCTATGTTGTTTTCCTTTCTATGCTTCCTCCTTCTGCAAACACATCCACTCCAATAATTTCAACTCTAATCACTCTGCAGAAGAATCACAACTTTGAACCCTAGTGCTCCCTCAAGTTCCAGACTAAATAGATACCTTGGTGTGGATGAGCATCTGGAACTCCACATATCTCCTACTGACTCTCACTCACTACTCCTGACTTAAATTATGCTGAGAGCCTTGGCTGCCTTTTTCTCCTTCCCTCATTTCCTGCATAGTCAGCTGCTTCTTTGCTTAAACTAATCCTTTATTTTCCATTATCATTGTCTCAATCCAATTTATGTTTATTACTCCTCACCTAGACTCCTCCCTGGTCTCCTTGCTCCCTCTCACCCAACTCCTTTGTGTAGTGGATAAATAGGCTATATATCTTTTCAGACCTACTAATATTACTCCCCTACCCAAGAAACAAGCAAACAAAAACCTTTACAAGTTCCCCACTGCCCAGTGAAATGTGAAACAAACAGCCCAACTGGCCTACCCCTCATCTTTAGTACTGTACGTGTACCCGAAGCATCAACCAGAGTGGACTATTTTTATTCCTTTAATATCTCTACTGTTTTCTTGTATATAAATCTTTTTATGATACTGTTCCTTTTACATGGTTGGGTATGGGACTGCTTAGTTTAAGATTTCAGACACGCACCAGGTTATAGCAGTAGAATCGGTTGACAAAAAAGAGGCTGAAGTTAAGACTTCCAGAGGAGAGGAGATGAAGGAACTAAGAAGATGGCTAGGGAGACAGATGGCTGGTTAATGAAAATATCAAGGCCATGTAATTTTAAGATGGGGGGAAAGGGAGAAGGGAGGCATGGGGTCACATTCTGAAATGACAAAGAGGGACAAGAGAAGACCAACAGATGTGTACACTCTTAAGCAATTGTCACCTTCGTCTCAATGACCAATAACTATCAAGTTGGTGATAAAAATGTTGGCATCATATAGACAAAAAACTAATAAAAAATATTATGAAATAACCAATTCGTTGGCTTTGTCACATTTTGATCAGTTGGATAATCACAACCCAAAATAAATTGGCAGGTGAGTGCTTAACCACTGCACCACCAGTGGTGTCCTTTCTAAAATAATTAGATGTAACAAATAGAATTAGCTAAAAATATTACATATTTACATTGTGTGCAGGATTGTGTGTGTAAAGAAAGAAAGAGAACAATTGGAATTATATTCGGAGCCCATAGGAACATATTGTCTTAGAAGATCTCAAATCATTTTTGGAGAGAAGAAGATAGAGAATGTGTGCATAGTTTAAGTGAGGGGCACATTGAAGACTTAAGGAACTAACGTGAGAAGCCTACTTTAGAAGAGAGCCAACAAGTTGGTACATACAAATTAAGACTGGCCGAAATTAGAAGAGGTGGTTTAAGTATTCTTCCGCTCCTTGGAGAAGAACTTATGGAAGAAAGAAAATTGATTCAGTATGGGAGGAAATAATACCTATGAAAGAATTTGAGAGCTAGGAGTGGGCTCTGTTAGTGGAATACTTGAATTTTTGTCATCACCTTCATCTTTTTTGTGGGAACCAGTGTATAGTACAACAATTTGGTATAACTTCTTAAAATAACTTTTAAATTGTTCTTTAGATAGTATAGGTTTTCCTTAAATGGCTATATTTAGATTTTCTTATGTTTTTGTTTCTAAAGTTAATATAATTTGTATCCTTTGCAGATTTGAACTCGCCATTCCCCAAAATAAAAACAGCAATTTCAGAAGGCTATGCAATAATTTGAATTATATCAGCAGGTTCTAATTGTCTGCATACCTGGTAACACCCTAGACCACTACTATCTGCTAGAAAGCCATACTCTACTCACATCTTCTATTATGCACTTCCGTAGAACTACCAGAATACTCAGTTGCCACATATCATCTACCTACCTGACTATAAAGCTCAGAAACCAGAAAAACACACAGGAAAAGTGAGAATGATTGATATATGGCGATTATATGTGGCTTGGGTTGTCAGTGTTAACGTACTGTGCTTTGAATGTGTTTCCCATTTATTTTGTGCCTTGCGTCAGCCTGTCATGTTTTCTTATGCCCAGTTTTCACCTCCTTCCCGAACCAGCATTAGCTAATTCAGTTTGGCATAGGTGATTTTTGGCACGAACGCAAGCCTCACTCTCGTTCTGTGCTGGCGATAGCACGGCTCTGCGCCCTGTCCAGTCCTTTCCTTTGAATGTCACCCACAACATCCACCTACACAGAGGACAAACTTCCTCACATCTTCTCATCAAAAGCAAAAATTAGAGCAGGATCCAGACGGTTCTAGCACAGCTTACTTTCTAGAACTATTTTGGTCACTATTTACATTTGCTGGTGAGAAAGCAGAAGGCTTTTTTTGTTGCTCAAAGCCCTTTTGAAGCCCCACAGTGCAGCAGAAATTATATGTTTGTCTGTGTTTTGCCAGTTGGATGGAACTACCCAATGAGGAATGGGGATGCGGACAGCCTTGTCCAGCTCTATATAGTATTTTAGTGAGCATTTTTAATACGCCATGTTTTAAAAGTACTTGAAACTATTCATGCCTGAGATAGAAGCAACATCAAACATAGTTTTCTCCAAGCTACTTTCCCCCAGACATATAAATACAGAATACTAACGTCTCCTCAGAGATCTAAAAGAAGTTTTGAGGAGGTGTTTATTTTTTGTCCCACTACTTGTCCTCTGTATGCAGTGTAGCCACACATTATGAAAAACAAAAATGCATACTCTGCGAAGCACTTTTGGCAGGCAACAACCATTAATTTGACACTTTTATTTTCCTCAATTAACGTGCTCAACTGCTAACAGAAAGGTTGGAGGTTCAAGTCCACCCAGAGTTGCCTGGAAAGAAAGGCTTGGTAATCTACTTTCGAAAAAACAGCTATTGAGAACCCTATGCAGCACAGTTCTACTCTGACACACATGGGGTCGCCATGAATGAGAGCTGACAGCAGCTGGTTTGGCGGGATTTTTTTCCCCTCACAGCATCTCAGACACTGGTCTGTTGAGCACAGTAGGTGTTTGATCCATATCCCTTTCAGTGAGCACAGGATGCAAGTGAGATTTCCTGTCAGGGTGCTGACTCTCATGTTGGTGTGAGAGTGGCACTGATGTCATGAGGAAGCAGGGCACGGTCCTGGGGTGTGTGGCCCCAAGCAGGCTCACTGACGCAAGTCAAACTCAGTCTCTCTAGGCGATGGGGGAAAGTGATGGCTTGTTACTTCTGTTGTGTCCACTCTTGTACTTTGCCAGAAGTAGTTCAGTGAGCACATATCACTTCTGTGATCAGGGAGGGAAAAGTTAAACATTCAGTCATGTGGCTCTTCGATAATGGAAGTGATAAATAAAACAGAAAGTTGGGTCTCCTTGCACCCCGCAAAGATCACAAATGATTTCCCAGCTCCTTTGAAATTCTAGTACTTTTTTGCCACGTGTTCGTTTTTGTGACTACTAACATTCTAGGGGTAAGTGGAGAATTAAAACATATGCTGAAAAATGTTCTCACATCACAAAACTCTCTTAGATATTTGATTTAAAAAAAAAAAAAACCAACAATTATTCAAAAAGCTTGAGAGTTCTAGCTCAGTCTCAACTGTTATAGTTAGGTGGCCCTGACCTGGAGTTCCCAGAAGAAAAATTATTACAAAACTTAACAAGAGAAAAGTGCATCATATAATCACATAGGTAAATGTGGTTGACCCTCTCTTATCGCTCAACTGTGATAAAATAATAGCTAGCATTTCAGCCCTCTATTATTGCTCAATTGTGGTAAAATATAATAATAGCTAACGTTCATGAAGCTCTTTTATGTGCTAAGTATTTTGCTTTTGTGTATTAATTCTATCTTCACAGCCATCGTATGACCTAGGTACTATTATAATCCCTCTCTTTGTGGCACAAAAGAGCCCTGGTGGCACGGTGGTTAAGCACTTGGCTGCTAGCCAAAAGGTTGGTGGTTCAAACCCCCCAGCCACTCCACGGGAGAAAGATGTGGCAATCTGCTTCATTAAAGATTACAGCCTTAGAAACCCTACGGGGCAGTTCTACTCTGTCCTGTAGGGTCACTATGAATCAGAATCAACTCGATGGCAACAGGTTGGGTTTTGGTGATTTGTGGCACTATGGTTAATTGCTCGGCTGTTAACTGAAATGTTTGAGGTTCGAACCACCAGTGGCTCCACCGCAAAAAGACCTAGCAATTAGGTATTTCAAGAATTATGTTAAAAAAACAGCCTAGAAAACTCTATGGGGCAGTTCTACTCTGTCACATGGGGGTCACTATGAGTCAGAATCAACTCGACAGTACCAAACAACATTGACAAAGGAGCAAACTGAAGCTCAGAGGAATTTAAGTATCTTCCCCAAGGTCATGTAACTAGCAGGAAGTGAAACAGAGACTCAAACCCCACCAGCTAGACTCAAAAACTCGGATGTTTAATCCCCATACAATCCATTTAATGTTTCCTCACCAGACTAAACTGCCGCTGTAGTATTAGAAACTCCAGTTTATCCTAGGCCAATTGAAGTTAGACCTGGAAGATGTCTTGCAAAACATATTTTGAAATGTCCTACGGTAAGATAGATGGAAACACAAATTTGAAAGGTCACATGACTTGCCCACAGGCACACTGTTACTGAGTGAATAAGGCTGGGCTGCAGGCTCCCTCCCCAGCCCTCTTCCTGCCAAGCCATACTGGCTCACACATGAATGAATGCCATTACAAGCAGGTGACCTTCATTAAATGGACCCTTTCTTCTGTTTTACAACTTGACAGGAATTTGCTCATTTTTAGAAGTCCTGACTGTTCAGTTGTTCACGAAGCCTGCTGCTTTGGAGCCTTACTTATGTTGGAGAAGAGCAGCAAGCCGAAAAGCTCTCGCTTGGAAAAGGGTAGGACACAGAGTGTCCTGGGGCCTGGACATTTCTGAAACTACAGCAAAGCATAGACCTCATACTCTGACCTGCCAGAAGCCTTATCCCAAATCCTCTCTGGCCCCAAATTTTCAGTCCCTCTTACACAAGAATTTCCTATGGAAACATACCTCCAGGTTTGAGATAGAAATAGCTTATACTGGGCTTCTTCAGACACAGCCCTGGTAGTACAACAGTTAGGTGCTTGGCTGCTAACTAGAAGGTTGTCAGTTCAGACCCACCCAATGGCTCAGTGGGAGAAAGACCTGATGATCTGCTTCTGTAAAGATTACAGCTAAGAAAACCCAATGGGGCAGTTCTCCTCTGTCACACGGGGTCACTATGAGTCGAAATCGACTCCACGGCCCACAACAACAACAACAGACACAAGTTTGAGAAGGGAAAGCCAAGATTGGAGTTAAATATACCAGCTGGGGCAGAGCAAGCAGCAGCGTTGGGGAAAGAAACATCTGCAAGTGCCCAGAGAATGCGTTGTTTACTAACATCAGCAATGACTGGCTGACTTACACATACACAAATTTTAGATACATTAAACCTGCTGTCATTGAGTCACTTCCGATTCACAGAGACTCTATAGGACAGAGTAGAGCTGCCCCATTGGGTTTCCAAGGCTGTAAACTTTTACAGAACCAGATTGCCACATCTTTCTCCAGCAGAGCGGTGGTACATTCAAACTGCTGACCTTTCAGTTAGCACCTGAGCACTTAACCACTGCGCCATCAGGGCCCCTTCACTAGATACATACGCTACCTCATTCCAAAAAGCATTTCAAGTGACTTACATAGTACAGCGGAGCCCTGGTGACAGAGTGATTAAGAGATCAGCTACTAACCAAAGGATCAGCAGTTCGAATCTACCAGCCGCTCCTTGGAAACTTATGGGGCAGTTCTACTCTGTCTTATAGGGCCGCTATGAGCTGGAATCGACTCAACAGCAACGAGTTTGGTTTTTTTGGTTTACGTGATACAACAGGATAAGAATTAAGAAAGTACTGAGAAAATCAGAGCGAAGCAAAAAGAGAAGAAAATAAGATGAAACCAAGAGGCGGATTAGCAAATAAAATGCGTGCCATAAAGTCCACGAAAACTACTCAAGTAGAGCTGCAGGTTCAATAGTCAGGGTGTCCTTAATAGAAGTCAAGTCAAATGCTTAGGAGAAGCTCAGCTTTTCCTAGCTGAGACCTGAGAGAAGTTTCTGCTGTGAAGTCCTCACAGGGTACCCTGTATGCATGCGTCTCACACTTGGATGTGTCTACAGATCACCTGGGAATCCTGTGAAGGTACAGGTTCTGATTCTGGAGGTCTAGGGATAGGGCCCAAGGCCCTGCAATTCTAACAAGCTTCCAAACTAGACTTTGACTAGCAAGGGTGTGTGTGCAATGCCTGGGGGATTGAAATTATCCTGAAGAACAAGCGAAGATTTTTCAGAAGAGTGGGATCAAGGTCAGGTGTGTGTTTTGGAAGGATCGTAGGCAGCAGTGTAGAAGATGGATTGGAGGACACAGAAAGACATTGTAGAAGAAAAACTATAAAATGTTGCTTATCGTGATCTGAGCAACATTCTAACAAGAAAGTCAACAAGTTTAGCAAGGCTATTTCTTATACTCAGACTGATGACCCATACCCAAAGCACACACTTCTACAAGGGGCTAGAATGATGGTTTCATCCATGAATTGGATTTTAAATATCCAGAAATCAATTTAGTGTATGATGTTATTGTTGTTGTTGTTAGGTGCCGTCAAGTTGGTTCGGACTCATGGCAACTCTGTGTACTACAGAACAAAACATGGATCGTGTGCCATGCTCCCAATCATTGTTATGCTTGACCCAGTTGTTGCAGCCACTGTGTCAGTTCATCTCGTTGGGGTCTTCTCCTTCTTCGCTGACCCTGTACTTTACTAAGCAGGACATCCTTCTCCAGGGACTGATCCCTCCTGATAACATGTCCAAAGTATGTCAGACGTTGTCTCGCCATCCTTGCTTCTGAGGAGCATTCTGGTTGTACTTCTTCCAGGACAGATTCATTCATTCTTTTGACAGTCCATGGTGTATTCAATATTCTTCTCCAACACCACAATTCAAAGGCATTAATTCTTCTTCAGTCTTTCTTACTCACTGTCCAGCTTTCACATGAATATGATGTGACTGAAAATATCATGACTTGGGTCAGGTGCATCTTTGCTTTTCAGTGCTTTAAAGAGCTCTTTCACAGCGGATTTGCCCAACGCAATGTGCCTTTCGATTTCTTGCCTGCTGCTTCCGTGGGGATTGATTTGGATTCAAGTAAAATGAAATGTGTATCTTTGGACAAATCTTTACAAATACTGAATTCATTAATCTTTGTTAAGAATTAAGCTATAGAGGGCTGAAGATGTTTTACTATCTAGCAAGAGCCAAGAGTTCAAGACATTCCATGCTGTCTGTTAAGGGGAGATTCATGCTTATGTTTAACCCTCATCAGAGGAAGAGAGAGGGGCAATAGAGAAGACCATCTTATTGGAAAGGCAAAGAGCAATGTACAAAGAGAACTGCACAAAGCACTGAAGCCAGGCAGGCAGGGCGAAGACAGATGTTGAAGGGTATTCCCAGGGGAGAATAAAACACAACAACTGGAGTGTGAGGTAAGGAGACACCCAAGCATCGAGCCTTACCTCAAGCATCATCACGTTGGTGTTAGGTGCCAGCACCCTGGACACTCAACTGAGACACAGGTCCCTGGGTCAAAGGCAAATGCAAGTAAAACTACCTTGATAATAAATCCCAGGATGGTGCTCTGGAGTCCCTCAGATGTGTCCCATCTAAGGTTAAATTGCTTTTAGGAACAATTTAAATTTCTGTTGTTGTTGTTAGGTGCCATTGAGTCCATTCTGACTCATAGCAATTCCATGTGAAGAGTGGAACTGACACACAGGGTTTTCTTGGCTGTAATCTTTATGGAAGTGGATCGCCAGGTCTTTCTCCTATGGAGCCACGGGTGAGTTTGAACTGCCAACCTTTCGGTGAGGGCCGAGCACTTAACTACACCACCAGGGTTGGATTGACTATGTGTACAATGTAAAGTGACTGTAGGACTGGACAGACTGAAAAATCAAGGCACCTGCCTGAGTTTTCATGGAGGGGCAGGCAAAGAGCTGCCCCTCAAAGCAGGATTAACGGACCAGGAAGATGAGAGAGAGGCTTTTGTGATGACGCTCAGTGAGTCCTGCAGGCTCAACATGCCAGTTTTATAGGCATGGGAAAGAAGATGTAGAAAATATACAGTGTGTTAACAGTGGACATGTTATCAGGAAGGACTAGTCCCTGGAGAAAGACATCATGCTTGGTGAAGTAGAGGGTCAGCAAAAAAGAGGAAGCCCCTCACCGAGGCGAATTGACACAGTAGCTACAGCAGTTGGCTCAAGCGTAACAACAACTGTGAGGATGGCAGTGTTCGCTTCTGCTGTGCACAGGGTCTCTATGAGTCGGAACCGACTCTATGGCACCGAACAGCAGGAGCAGTGCTCATGCCTAAGTGCAAGGATTACGGAGATTTTCTTTTTTGCTTTGTGCTTTCCTGATTTTTCTCAATTAGCATGTCTTATTTTACAATCAGAAGTAAAACATAAAATTTGTAAATTGGTAGATCCTTGAACAGGGCTTGCTGTACCAGTGGGACATTAAGTGGCCTTAACTGTGTGGAAGTTGGGCTGACAAAATCAATGAGGACACAGTTTTTTTTAATGAAGTCAGATTCCTGGGCCACGTCTATTTCAAGGATGCCTAGTCGTGTAACGCACTAAAATGAGTTTTGTCAATTTTGAGGAGAAACAAGGCTATATCATAAGCTTCAGGTATTTGGTCTCTGGCAATTCATTGCAAAGAAGTCTCACAGTTCTCATTGCAGGCATACTTCATTAATAAATGAAAGCCTTTGATGAAAAGTTACGGTTGAACAAATGTAGTTTGGCTGCACTGCCAAAAGCCAGCCTTGGTTTTTGCTTAAAAATATACTTTTGACTGTTTGCCTCCCTAAATTAAACACGAAGCAGCCTGGTGGCATAGTGGTTAAGTGATCAGGATGCTAACTGAAAGGTTGGCAGTTCAAACTCACCTAATGGCTCCACGGGAGAAGGACCTGGTGATTTGCTCCCATCAAGATTACAGTGTAGGAACGCTGTGGGGCAGCTCTTCTCTGTCACATAGGGTTACTATGAATCAGAATCAATTTGGTGGCAGCCAGCAACAAAGTAAGTGCTGGATCTTTTGGTTCAGGCTAGTTCTTGTTCAGTCTATGAAGTCGTGATTTACCACACACATGATTGTCTTTGATTAAAGTTACTTTGAAAGGTGTTAAAACATTATTAAGGGCTTTTCTTTGTAAAAGACTTATAGTTTCTATCCATCCTGTACCGCTCCGACTACTAACGGGGAAAATGCTTAAATTCCTGACAACGGTAATTGTTAATCCAATAATTCAAAAACCTTTTAATCCTTTGCATTCTGTAAACTTGCCTGGGAGACCACAATCAAAAATAAATAAATAAATCCAGTTAGAAACTTTCATCTTAAAAAAGCAGTGCAAATCATCTAATTAGAAGCCTCATAATTTTATTAATGCAATCCTTGTTATGTCTTCAGGAGCATAAACGCCCATATTCTTCATTGTATACCCAAAGTGGAATTCAGAAACAATACAGATTTGCTCTCTTCCCACTGTTAGTTTCATTTCCAAGGAGAATGGCCTTTTAAACACATTGGTCTTTAAAGCCCTTCCATCCGAGAATAATCCCTGCCTCGTGTAAATAGATGCCAGACAAACAAAGTGATCATGCAAATAAATGTAGAAATATGACTCTGGTGTGTCCTTGGCTTGCTGCTCTTCTCCACCACAAGCAGGGCTCCAAAGCAGCAGGCTTTATGAAAACTGAGGACTTCTGTCTCAAAATAAGTTAATTCCTGTCAAATCATAAGTCAAAAGAAAGGGTTCATTTAATGAAGGTCACCTGTTTGTAGTGGCATTAGTATGTGAGCCAGCGTGTCTTGATAAGACATTTGTAAAGGCGCATCGTACTATAGGAGCACACCACGACAGACCTGATCAGAGAGGTTTCTCTGAGAGACTGCCGTTGACGCTCCAATCTAAAGGATGTGTGGGGAGACAGCTAAGAAGAGTAAAGTAAGGAAATCATGCTCCAGATAGAACAGAAGGTGCAAAGCCCTGTGGTGGGAGGGACATGGCATATGTGACAAGCTAAGAGAGCCGGGGTAGCTGTAGCATGAGGAATGGCTCAGGGTGAAGATCTTGAGGTGGGCAGAGGTCAGACCAGGAAGTGCCTTGAATACCATGTGAGGAGTTGGGGGCTTTATCGTACAAGTGATGGAAGCCTTTGGCATACTTTAAACAGTAGAGGACGTAATCAGGTATTATTCAGCACCTTCTATGTACCAAGGACTATTCTAGAGCCCTGCAGTATGGTAGTGAACAGAATAAGTTCCTGGCTTTCATAGATTTTTAATAAGAGAGAAAGAGAAACATAGATGAGACTTTGGTGACAACCGTTCTGTAGAGATTTTAAAAAGTTATTATCATAAAGTATGGCCAGTGGCCAATTTAGGTGGCATGGTCAGGAAGGACCTCACTGAAGAAGTGGTGTTTAAACTGAGACTGGCTACAAGAAGTTGACCGTATGAAGATCATGAGAAAAATATTCCCAAAAGAAGGAAAGAACTATTACAAGACTCTAAGGTGGTAATGAATCGGACATGTCTAAAAAACAGAAGGAAAGCAAGTGTGGAGTGGCTGGAAGACAAAGAATAAGGAGAAGCCTACTACAAGAAGAGGCCTGAGAGATAGGTGGAAGCCAGATCTTGCAGGACCTTGTTGGCAGTGGTGAGGGTTTTGGATATTATTCTAAGTCTAATGGTAAGCCATTGGAGAATTATGAGTAGGTGAGGGGCATTTACATTTCAAATGGATCAAGCTGGGTACTGTGTGCAGAATGGATGGTAGGGAGTTGGAGGGAGACCATTAGGCTGTTACAGTGGTCTTCAGATAAAAGAAGACCATGGCTTGGACAAGGGTGGTGGTCCTGTGGTTGAATTACCCATATGCTTTTAAGGGAGAGTCAGTAGAACTTAGTGATGAATTGGATACAGCAGGGTGGAGGGAAAGAGCAGATTCAACGATAACGCCTGGATATACCTCTTGAAATGGTAACAGGGTGCTCTATGAAGAATAGACTGAGGGGAGCCAGAGGAATGAGCGGAGACCAGATAGGAGACTGTGACAGTAAAATTTGAAAATGTCAGTAGAGATGATGTGAAGTGGACCAAATCAAAAAGTATTTAAGAGATTGAATACACAGTGATGGAAAACAGGACTCTGTGGGAGGGAATAGGTAGAATAGAGGCAAGTTGTCAAGGATATCTCCTGAGTTTTTTGCCTTGCATAATTTGATGTATTGTGTGTGTGAAGACAGCATCATTCACTGAGATGGAGTAAACCCCAAGATGGTAAGGAAAATTACATACTGTGGCAACAGTGAATTAGACTTGGGAGACCAGCAAGTGGATGTCATTGTCCAGATGAGCAATGACAAGGGCAGTAGCAGTAGGGCTGGAAAGAAGAAATGTTTAGAAGGCAAGTAAATGTTTGGATGGAAGGTGAAGAGGTAGGGAAAATTCAGGGGTGTCCTCCAGATTCCCGATTTGCATAGCTGGGAGAATAGTGGCTCCATTAATCTAGATGTGAATATATAGCAGGAGAAATAGATTTAGGCAAAGGGGCAGGTGAGAAGATAGGGAAGATAATGGGAAAGCTGATAATATATCCAGCTTTGAACTTGATAAACCTGGGCCATGTGTTGTAGATACATAGGAGGCGGTTTTGTATACCATTTTTGAGTTTAGCAATTGGACAAAAGCCCCCTCTTCTCTTCACCAAATTAAGTGCAAGCTCATGTCAGCATTCAAGGCCTCTGTTCTCATCTACCTTCTCAGGATTCCCCCTCCTCCATTTATTCCAAGTGCTGCGCTCTAGACAGCACACTCTTTGCTGAGCACATGCCTGTTTTCCTCATTTACCTTTGCAAATGCCCCTTCTTTGGCAGATAGTTCTTCCACTTCTCCCGCCTTCTGCCTATCAGAATTGTAGCTTTTGGGTGATGTACCTAGATGATGTACCTTAGGTATTTTAGAGTGCCTCTTGAAAAACACAGGTATTGTGTTATATAACCACAGCGCCTTTGTCAGATCTAACAAAATTAACAATTACCCTTTAGTGTCATCTAATACCTGGTTCATAATTAAATTTCTCCAATTGACTAAACAATCCCATTTTGTGTTTGGTTTGCTCGAATCAGGATCCAGACAAGAGCCAAACATCGCATTTGTTTGTTATATCCTTTATGTCTTTTTTAATCTAAAGCAGACTCTGCTTCATTTTTTTCCCATGCCATTGATTTCTTGCAGAAACCAAGTCAGTTGCCCTATAGAACGTCCAGCATTCTGGATTTATCTGTTTGCATCCTTGTGGTGCCGTTGAACTTCTTTCCCTGTCCTTCCCTTTTCCTTTTGGTCTCTCAGTTGAACGCTTAAGACACTGTGCTTTTCTGCTTTCCATCTTATCACATACCTTCTCTTATAGTGTAAGCTCCTTAAAAGATAAGGCCACGTTTTACCCAACTTTGTGCTCTCTATCTGATGTCCAACACATTATATACACTCAAAAAAATTACCCAATTGAATTATCTAGAAAGAGTTTTGATTCCTCTTGTCAAAATATATACCAGAGGCAGGGAAACTAGATTAATGGAAATGGAACAGCCAGAACAAAAACAATGAGAATGTTCATGCATGGTGAAGAATATAACTATAGTGGATTGAATTGTGTCCCCGAAAAATGTGTCAGCTTGGCTAGGTCATGATTCCCAGTATTGTATGGTGGTCCACCATTTTGTGATCTGATGTGATTATCCTATGTGCTGTAAATCCTAACCTCTGTGATGTTAATGAGGCAGGACTGAATCTATAGGATTAAGTTGTATCTTGAGTCAATCTCTTTTGAGATATAAAGGAGAGAAGCAAGCAGAGAGGAGAGGGACCTCATGCCACCAAGAAAGACCCTTTGGACCCAGGGTCCCTGTGCTGAGTAGCTCCTAGACCAAGGGAATACTGATGACAAGGGCATTTCCCCAGAAAACTTTCCCTTAGAGCTGACACCCTTGATTTCAGACTTCTAGCCTCCTAAACTGTGAGAAAATAAATTTCTGTTTGTTAAAGCCGTCTACTTGTGGTATTTCTGTTATAGCAGCACTGGATAACTAAGACGGTAACCAGTGTCACTGGACAACTTATGTAGAAATTTTTGAATGGGAACCTAAACTGCTATGTAAACCTTCACCAAAAAAATATTATTTAAAAATATATATATATATGTACCTATATATACCAGAACTTTTTCTCAGTCTGAAGAAATTAACATTAGGAATAAAGTTACCAAGAAGTCTTTTCAATGATGTAGGTCACTGTTTCCCTATTTGCACTGAAAGAATTGTAGTCCTAACTCAAAATAGCACATTCTAGTATCTGAAGAGTCTCACCATTTGGGGGCTGGTAAGACACTTAGATGAAATTTCCAAGTCCCCTGCAGTCTCTTGGTCCATCTAGAAAGCCAACTGTGTTGTGCATTGAGCATGAGAACTAGGTCACTAATCATTTTTCTAATCAGGAGAATTTAATTTTGCTTAGTAGTTCAGAACTCAGACTGCAAGACGACGATAAAAACACCATCACATGTATGCTTTGTTGTTGATAACTAACTGCAATTCAGCTTTAATAACTAAAAGGGAGTGGAAGAAACTTCAAAAGGTTGCATGATAAATGTTTTTGACAATGTGTCAGCTGAACATTAAACAGAATCTTTGTAAATCCTCTCATTCTAAGTGGTTTAAATGGAAAGTTTTAAACTTCTTCCTTCGTAAGTATTGGCTCCAGATATCACAGTATCCTAAGGTTAAAACACACACACACACTTTATCTGGCATATATGACTTCTGTCCTCCATACAAATGTAGTACAGGAAACAGCCTCACCTAAAGATCTCTGCGTCCACACTTCGACCATTTTCCTTTTCACCATCCAGTATTGCACCATGATTATATTGGAGTGGCTGTCTTTTTAACCCAAAATGGCGATGTACACACAATTATAGAAACAAAAGTGTGTAAATATGACAGCAGTAACACTTCCCTAAAACCATTTTCCAGATTGTCTGGTAATGAGAATACTGTTGGTCCTTACATGGATAAAATGAGACCTAGTAGAACTTGGTAGTATGGAAGGAGTGTGCGTATGAGCACCTTAGCATTTCAGAGAGAAAATGTTTAAAACAAAGGAAGTTTCTTCATATATAATAAATATTCTTCTTTTTTGGCAGCAGACTCAAATAGGCAAGACATTAGCATAATTATTACTGTTGAATATTTGTCATACAGGAACGTATTTTCCTCTTGCTTTTCTTTTTTCTTACATTTTAGGTCATCCAGTTAAGGACTAAAAAGCTTGAAACCAAACTCAGAGCATTTTGGGCCACTGAAGGCTTAAAGGAAGGTATTGTTAGCACAGAAGGAAAAACAGGCACTCTAGATAAGATGCACAAAACAACAAAGGCCCGCAGGGCAGTGTGAATCTGGGCCTGTAGAGAAGGTGGAAGTGACCAGGCGGGAGAGGCAGGTGCCCAGGCAGCACTGCTCCCTCCAGGGTCAAGATGACCTGGGTTATTTCCCTTCTGCATGACTTTCTAGCTGGGCAGCCTTGGGTAACTTAAAAGGAGCCTTAGCTTCCTCTTGTAAAATGAGGTCTCCACGTCAGAAGGGTTATTTTGAAAGGAGGTGGAGTGATCAAAGCCCCTAGCACAGTGCCTAACACATGAGAACTAACTAATATAAGCTTTGAGTTAGTATGTTGAGCACCGTAAGAAGTCCAAATGGAGAAACCAGGCCAGTTTATACAGGGATTCGAAGCTAGGTGGAGGGATTTTAGCCTTAATTTGGTAGGAGAGTGCAGGAATTTTAAGTTTTTGGAGATGGAGAATAACATAAAAAGGCAGTCTTTGAGAAAATGTGTCTGCTGGTGATATGAAGGATGATGCAATTGGGAAAAGTCTGGGCCTTAGTGTGAAGAAATAAGGACCTAGAGTAGTTGGAGAAACTCAAGCAAATAACTGGGAGTGAGAACTGAACAGGGGTAGGGGGACATCTCACCGATGATAGTGAGATTTAAACCCAAGTGACTGAAAGAAAGCCTGTGTCACTGATCAGCAGGACATTTGGTGGGAGGGGAGGCATGGCAGAGAAATCAGAAGTTTAGTTTTGGACTTGGTAAGTCTGAGATGACAATAAGGCAGCTGTGTTCACACAGAAGAGGACCCTCAGAGATGTCAAATCAGAGGACTCATGAGATCCTAGGTGTGGAGATGAGCTTTAGGAATCACCAGAAGGAAAGAACTAGTTAAAATTGATGTTTCCATTGCCTGTTGGGTATCGTGATACACATTCCCACTCAGTGGCTCTAAAACTGGATTCAGGATCTTGCTGCTCCAAAACTGCTTCTTCTATTCGGTTTTTTTTTTTTTTTTTTGGTACCATACTATAATGGGCCAAGCCATTGGTGTCACTATTACTGTTCTCTTCCTTTCCACACATTATAATCCTACTGTGTTCCCTGCCTTGATCAATGATAGCTTCCAGCCAGCCATGCTGGAAACCTCATAAAAACCTCAAACCTCCTTCTCATACCCAGCACATTCATTCCTTTTCGAAGCCCCAGCAGTTCTACCTTCTGCCCAACACTGCCCCCACAGGTACATTCCTCCCAGACCCGTCACTCCTCACCATCTCTAGTCCAAGCCAGGCTTGTCTCTCACATGACTGCTGCAGTAGCCTCGTAATGGTCTCCCAGTCCTGGCAGAGTGAACTCCTGAGGCAGATTCTACTACACGGTTTATGTTACGAAGTGTGTACAGTTGTACTTTATTATTATTTGGGCGTTTTTATAGAGTTTCCAAACCATTTCACACCAACTTGGAATTGAATTTGTTTTGCTCTTATATTCTGCCTCATTCTGTCTTCCCAAGCCTTTTGAAAATGCTTGTGCCTGGCCTCTTAACAAATCAACATGAAGCCCACAGGCATGTTTTTCTGGGCCTTGTTGCCTAACCATACATTTAGAGGGTGGGACATAAACAGATTATTTTCTCTGTTCTGTCCCATAGGTTCACCCACATGTCTTTTAGTGGCCTCCAACTGGCCTCACTGCCACCGTTCCCCACATTTCCACCTGAATATTCTTCCTGTGTTGTAAACCTGATGTCTTAGGCACATTTGTGGCTCCCCATTACTACAGGAGAAAATCTGGGGTTCTCTGGTTCTCAGGGCCCTTCCAGGCAACCCCAGCTAGCCTTCCAGGTTCAGTAACCATCCCTCTGCTCACTGCACCATCTATACAGTCAACACACCTTGCTGTTCATGCCGCTGTGCCTTTCCACTGTGATTGAATCTTTTCTCTTCTCTCAGCAAACATTCTTCAGCTCACACATTACCTCCTCAATGAAGTCTTCTCTGCCTCACCTTCCTTAGCATGTGTTGTTTTCGTCCTGTGTTCGGTCTTAATGCTGGTAAGACTTCTCTGTATCGTGTTTACATGGTATTAAAATTATTCATTTGTCAGTTTGTGTTATACATTATATTAGGTGCTGTTTGATAGTAAAGGAGCCCTGGTGGTGCAGTGATTAAGCACATGGCTACTAACCAAAGGGTCATTGGTTTGAACCTACCAGCTGTTCCATGGGAGACAGATGTGGCAGCCTGCTTCTGTAAAGATTAAAAAAAATTAGAAACCCAAGGGGCAGTTCTGCTCTGTCCTACAGGGTCACTATGAATTGGAATCAACTCGATGGCAACGGATTTGGTTTTTTGGTTTGAGGGTAATGTTTAGCACAGTTCCTGGCATATTTTATATGTCCAGATTTTAGAAATACTCTTACTAATTTATGGAATTGATTCAGTAATTAACCAGTGGAGACAGTTCATAGAGAGAAAAGTGAAGAGCCACTAACCAAGTTTGGAAAGTATCTTGAAAGAGAAGAAGAGGAGGAGGAGCAAAAGGCATGCTGAAAGAGGGAGGAGGGTAACCAGGATTTTGTGGTGTCAAGGGATGAGATTTCTAAAAGGAGAGAGTTCTAACAGTGTTCAGTGCAACAGAAAAGTCAAGAATAAAGATGTAGAAAAGCCATTGGAAGGGAGCAATAAGAGGGTTGTTGCCAGCCTTGCAAAGGGCAAGTGTAGTAACATGATGGAGACCAAAATGAGGCTGCAGAAGAGGAATGAGTTAGCTGACAGGAAAGAAATAAGAGTAATGGAGTGAAACATCTGTTTGAGGAATGTGGTCATCACAAAATAAAAGAATATCAGGGGTTACTGTGCTCCTTTAAAAAATCACCTCTGTGAGACCAAACAGTCAACAATTACTTTAACACAAAGATGGGGATGTAAGGGGGCAGGGAAACATGGAAATGGAACAACCAGAACAGAAATAATGAGAATGCTCACACATTGTGAAGAATGTAACCAATGTCACTGAACAACTTGTATAGAAATCATAATGGAAATCTAAACTGCTTGTGAACCTTCATCAAAAACACAATAAGATATTATTTTTAAAAATAATAAAATATTACTTAAAAAAATAAAAGAATATCAGGGTTGAAGAGACCATAGAGGCCTTCACCCCTAGGGGGACAGCAGAGTAAAGACAGTTGTGCAGGTTTAGACTGCGGGAGAGGATCAGCAAGAAGGGGAGAGGTAACACCTATGACTCCTGAGAATTTGCAAAGAGAACTGAGGACAATGGTAGATGTGTTATCTTGAGAAAACAAGAAGGGACACCACTTCTAGACACTTGAGGGAGCAGACTGGGTAAAGCTATTTTTATCTAGGATCAAAGTAAGAAGAGATGTCGTTTAGTTGGAGAGGGAAAAAATCTGGAGAAATGCTAGTGGGAATACCTTGTTTTGAAGAAAAGGCAACTTGATCTTTATATAATTGGCTAATGTTACCAGTCCTGGTGGCGCAGCGGTTAAGAGTTCGGCTGTTAACCAAAAAGGCAGTTTGGATCCATCAGCCGCTCCTTGGGAACCTTATGGGGCAGCTCTGCCCTGTCCTATAGGGTTGCTGTGAGTCACGATTGACTGAATGGCAACAGGTTTGGTGTAATGTTACTAGTAAATAATTAGTGCCGTAATGTAAATAACACCTTACTAAGCAATTTCACCTAAAAAGTATGGAAAACAAATATATGTCGCCCTGACAGAGCTCATAGTCTCAAACAAGGAAAAAGACAAATGAGTTCATAATACAAAGAGATACGTAAATATGTTATCATACTGAGGGCATAAAAACTTATTGAGAATTATGAGTTGTCTTCAATCTAGGTTTGAAATGGTTCGTGGAAGAAATATCTTCAGTTTTAATAGAGAAGAAATTCACGGTTTGTCAGGGGGATTTGGAATGATGCTGCAGGCTCGATGGATCACATGTGTAAACGATTAGCATGTAAGAAGATCAAAATATAAATGAATGACTTTTGGATCCTTCCCCTTGCCTGGGCTTGCGCAGAAGAGGGGCTGGTCCATTTAAAGAGGCTTTAACAGTTTACAATCCTCTCCTCAGAGACTGAATTGAAGCTGGAATAGTTATCTCACTGGCCAAATGAGGAAATTCCTCTAGGATCCTGAAAAAATCTGTGATTCTTGAACTTGATCCTAGATTTCTACCACCCAAGATAAGACCTTGTTCACAAGTGAAGCCGTATGGAGTGACAGAGGGGGAAATGTGCTTTGAATTCCCTGAGTGGAAGTATACTGGCTACTTTAAGAGGAGATGTGTGTAATGTCGGAAAGGTCCTTTGTGTGACGAGGGAAACATTAATGAAGTGTCTTAGGGGATTCCAGCTTCCTTAGATCATCAAAGTCTTGGAATAACATGATTTCTTTTTCCTGGAATCTCTGTTAAGACTAGGAAACACTAACTTTAAAAAAAAAAAAAAATGCAGTTTAGGACTTTTAAAGAAATTCCTTTAGAAATTTCGAAGTACCAAAAATACATGAAAGAAGAAAAAAGAGAAACAGAAAATGCAAACTTTCTTATTCTTTGAAGAAAACACTACTGTTGTTTTGATAATGGCCACAATATCTTTATCTTTTATGTCAAGTCAGTCTAGTAAGTTCTATAGCGATGGGCCATTTATGTGCAATTTCTCATATATGTGGTTTGTTGCAACAACTAAAAAGTTCCCACCTGAAAGGAATTGTGCCTTATGTGAAGAGTAACATATGTATTGGGTTAAAACCCTGAAAGATCTCCTTTCTTCCCACCAATATCACAAGAAAGAGACTGAATCATGAGGTTTGAAAAAAAAAAAAAAAGGTGCTTGCTTGGAATGTGAAAAAGAATTTTTAAATCTGAATGTAGACCATGATGAAAAAAATATATACAATTGTGTTCTAAATATATTAGTGGTCTCTGTAGTAACTGTAAGAAGCTCTAGTGGTGCAGTGGTTAAGTGCTCTGCTGCTAACTGAAGGGTTGATGGTTTGAACCCACCAGCTGCTACTCGCTACTCGGGAGGAAGATGTAGCAGCCAGCTTCTGTAAAGATTACAGCCTTGCCTACTATGCTAATAAAAAAAAAATGCTAATACAACTTGATAAAACTTTTAAAGAGTCTAAAAAAAAAAAAACCATTACAGCCTTGGAAACCCTATGAGGCAGTTCTGCTCTGTTGTGTAGGGTGGGTGGGGTAGTAACAGTAGTTCCGATTGTCCTCAGGTCTGTAGTATGAACCTTGGAATCACTACTGAAACTTTTTTTACGGTTTGTTAGTCATCCTGGGGAGGTCTGAATGAAAAAGTCACGTTAAAAGAAATCTTGAGTGTCATTTCAGTTGAAAAAGACTTGTTACTTTTGTTAGTAGATTTAGCCTATTTAAAAATAATAATAAAACGGGAGCTATAGTGTCCTCTGTCCCGAGGAGACTGCCCAGTAAAAATATCACCCTCTGCCATTGTGTAATCTTTGATTGTCCCAGATTTGTGTCTCCTCCTGAGGATGACAGGGTGTGGCCATCTTGCTTTGTCCCAGTCATTTAAGATGGGATAAAAAAAAAGTCTATAAATCTGACATGAAATACAGTGAAATTTTATTGCTTTCATTTGTATCTTAGCCTTCAGTTAGCAGTAGTAGAAAAACATTTACCACTTCTGCTCTATTTACATGTCAAAGAAACTTAGAAATATTATCAGCACCATTTATAGACTGAATTGCAGTAATGCTACTTAAACAAATGTGGGCATCATTAAAAAGGCAATTAAGGTTTAAATTAGAGGTACCCTTATTTTGCCTTTATAATTGTGTCTCTTCACTGTAGTCACAGATCAGATCTCATTTCTGTTTGATATGTAAACCAACCAGCGGAAAATAGGTTCATGTCAAAATTTTATAATCTTAACAGATATTTTATGACAACAATTTTTAAATCATATTACATATCTTAAATAAAAAACAGGCCATTGCCACTAAAAATAAACCTGGCATTTACTGTATATAAATTATATTTTGATTTAAAAAAAATCTAGTTAAGCCTTCTTTTTCCACTTTTCCTCTCCTTAGGTCAAAATATGAACATCCTCCTTCCTGTTTCCCTCATTTTATGTCCAGAATATACATTGGGAAATCCTCCTAGATCATTCCCTGTCCACTGAGTGATGAATGAATCACCTCTTTTCTTCTGAGTAAGAGTTGATTTGAACCTCTTTAAAGGAAGAATATGGTGACTTCATTTTTTTTTTAAGTGGGAAAAGCTTTTTTTAAAAAAAATAATTGCTGGAAGTTATTTAACAGCTTAGTAATACAGTTGGTCTAACATTCAAGTTCAGAGCTTTCCAAAAGAACTTTCTGCCATGATGGAAATCCTCTATGAGTCTGAGCTGTCCAATAATACATGTGGCTGTTGAACACTTGAAATGTGGCTAGTACAACCAAGAAACTGAATTTTAATTGCCTTTTTTTTTTTTAACTTGTTATTATGGAAACTTTCAAACATACACAAAAGAAGGGACAGTCCTATATAGAACCCCCATGTACCCATCAACCAGTTTTAATAATTTTCAGCAGTTAGTCAAGGTGACTCTTTGAAGTATCTTCAGTATAAATACTCTGACTGTTTTTTTTTTCTCTTATAACCCCTCAGCTATGCAGAGCTTGAGACCCGTCTGAATTTCCCCAGCACAGGCTGGACTGCTTCACTCCATTACATGACCCCACACTGAACCCCAAGCCCTCAAAATCCACAACTTTGCCGACACCATTTTATATTTACGTTGTTAAATTTTTTGCTCACGTATGGTTTAATCCAGCCTCTCTAAGTAAAAGAACACTGTAGCGTTCAAGGTTCCCCCTTACACAGACCACATGGGAGAATCTATGGGACAAAGAGACACAAGGATCCCTTCATACTCCACCCTCTCAATGTATGGTAGCAAACCGGCCTCGTGATGATTTGTGAAAAGACCAGGCATAAGCATTTTTCCAAGACTTGGGAACACAGAATGAAGCAAGAGATAAGTGTAAACACAATAAACGTCAAGTCAGTGAAAAAAAATCTTTTAAAAAAAAAAAAAATGGCAATCATACAAACAGGAGACATAAAATGCACAAGAGAATCTGCCTCACAAGTTCACACGGCCACGACAGTGTTTCCAGAACAGAGGATTCAGAGAAGAGACTTTTGTGCTGTCAATGATTCTGTTTTGACTTGGAAGTAGATTTTTCCAGATTTCTCCCAAGATTTTGATAAAGATGGAAAATGATCTGGTAAGAACCTGGAGTGCAGCTGAAGACAGATCTGTGTCCTTAAACAGCCTATTGTGAAAGGGTGGTGGAGTCACAGCTCTCACATAACAGCCAGAGGCTGGCCAAAGGCAAGGTCAGAAATCTCTGGAAAGACTTCTGGTCACACAAAAATACTAAGTCTGAAAGCCTCTCTCTTCCATGCCTTGTAGACCAGGAAAATTTGGATGATCTGTTTTTTGTTACAATGGTAGCACAGTATTTCGATGGTAGCACAGTATTTCCCCCTGCCAATGAAGCTTTTCTTTATTAAATAACTTAACAATTTCATATTTGAGATGAATTTTTGTCTCTTCCTGCTTATTTAATTGATTCAGAACTATGAGAAAAAAAAACATTAGCTTTTAATAAGACTGCGCACAGTTCCTTTATACCTGGTTTTACAAGTTAGGGAGTGGCTTGCTTTGAATTATGTTCGTAACTTTTATGAAAATAGCATTGACTGTGATACTCTTTTTTTTTCCCCCCCAAATCGACAGGAAAGCCCTAGTGCTGCCATTCCATCAGCACATTAACTTCTGGCACTTTCCACTCACTCTGAAGGGTCTGTTCACATGTAAACTCTTTTACACTTTAATTTGCTTTAATGATTTCCATTTTTTAAACAAACAAATCAGATTATCCTATAACCTCCCTTTTAAAGAGTGTGGTATATCCTCAATGTTCTTGTAAAGCTTATTATGTCATTTACATTTTTCTTCTGGAAAGTGTAATTCTTTGTTCCTGACCAATACAAAGCACTCTCAAAGTCAGGCACAGCGTCCTTTCCTACATCAAGCTGACTTAAAGGCAAATTGAATTGGGGGAAAAGAAATTTCTTTTCAGTACTGATGCATTTTAACCCAGCAGAGCTGAGAGACAAGGGATAATTTTGCAGAATAAACAGCTTAGCTGTTTAAGTTGGATTTTGGTTTTTATTTTTGACCCAGTATCAGACATTCTGTTCTTTAATTATCTTGGGCTTTTCTCGAGAATAAACTAAAAATTGTGATGATGTGTGTGTGTTTGTGTGTGTGTGTGTGTATGTGAAATGTCAAATTTGAATTAAAGAAGCCATAACTGAAAAGAAAGCTCCCAGTTATATTTATTGAGTAATTGTGGTCATTTTCACATAGTCCTTATGTCGAATTCTGAGGTTGGAGTCCTAATAGCCTAATAATGTATTAGAATGTAAGACTGGAAAAAGCTGCCAGTATAAACTGTCATTTTCCTTTCATCTAGTGCATTTTAACTTTTTTGAAAGTGAAATATTATTTGGTTACTTTTTAATTTTTTAAACTGATGTTTTAATAGATAATAAAAGTCATTTCTAGACATAACTGCTTTCTTTGATTAACCTTAGGCAGATCACATGTTTTACATCTTTATTTAAACTATGAGCAGGTTTTAACAGTGGTACCTTTTAAAAAATTAAATATACTTTAAATTCTACTTTGATAATGTTAATAAAATATGGTAGACTTAATAGTCTCTTCACTATGTTTAAGTTTGGAGAAAGGATCAGATGTAATTGTATTACCCTGTCCTCTTTGAAAGCCTGTTTTACCTAGCTTTCCATAAAACACTTACTCCTCACTTATCGGCTGTCTTGTTATCCAACATTTCACATTTACGACAGTAGTGAAAAATCTACTCTCTGACTATTTTGCACATTAACAATGTACATCTGGCAGTAACGAATGCTGAGGTGCAAGGTGGAAGTAATATTGGCTGTGATGGTTAAGGTTATGTGTCACCTTGGCTGGGTCATGATTCTCAGTGGTGTGGCAGTTATGTGATGATGTAATTTGGCAGTTATTAATGATGTAATTTGGCAGTTACGTAATGATTTAGTCATCCTCCATTTTGTGATCTTATGTGGCCATCCTCCATTTTCACATAATGCCGATTTTCACATAACAACCTGGTCTTTGGAACCTAACCATGTTAATAAGTGAGGAGTGGGTGTACTAACTTCTCCTTAGTCGCTTCCTATCCATCTGAATTCCCATCGGCATTCATGGCCTCTTCCTTCTCCTCTGTCTGCTCTTTCCTGTGGGTATCACCAATGGTCAAGTTGTAGAACCTCTCCTCTTTTTCCTTGCTTCCCTGGGAAGTTTCCCCATCTGCACCTCTGTCTGAGACCTCTCTCCATTGTTCAGACCCATCTTTCCAATGTGATCTACCAGGTAGCTCCCCCTTGAAGTCTGGCCAGCACCCCAAACTCAACATGTCTTAAACCATACTGCCCCTCCCTTCTGAATTGCTCCTTGTTGCTTCAACAGTTTGTGGTGTCACTATTCTATGGTCATTCAGTATCAAAGCCTACTGGTATCCTTGAGTTCCTTTTTTCCCAGACCCCCCTTAGTGATTCTACCAAATCCTCCCCATTCTCTGTATCTATGGCCTTGTTTCAAGCCCTTCACTTTTGCAGCAGCCTCCTTACTTAACCCCTGACTTCCCTGTGAAGAAGTATTTCCTTAAAACGCAAGGGAGTAAAACAGTTGGTCCATGAACAGGGCCAAATGCTGCCATTGGATGAGGTCGAAAATTGACTTCTGGCTTTGGCGTTTAGGAGTTAACAAGCAGCCGTGGTGAAGGCAGACCAAGGGGTGGGGGTAAAAGTCAGGATCTAAGAGGTGCTGAGGGGATGGAAGGGCACACAGGACACTGAGTGCGGGCCACTCTCAAGAGTTTGCTGGTAATGGGGAGGAGGAAGATGAGGCCTGAGGTGGGGAACAGTTTTTTTCTTTAGGAGAAGAGAGACTCACATCTTCTCTGTGAAATTATTTAATCATAGCAGACCCAAGACAATGCTCCTCCCTCAATCTTCACCATCTCAGTAAATGGCAGCTGCGTTTTTCTAGCTACTCAGACCCAAATCCTTGGGTCATCCTGTTTGACGCCTCTTTGTGTCTCACTTTGTCAGAGCTGTCATCTCTACCTTACTATATGTCCAGAATCCGCCACCCTAGTCCAGCTCTCCAGCATCCTTTGCCTAGTACATTGCAGTGGCCTCTCACCTACCTCCCTGCTTTAGCCCTCACCCCTCTTCAGTCTGTTCTTCAAGCAGCAACCAAAGCAACCCCTGCTCACAACTCCCTAGGAGCTTCTATTACACTCAGATAAAATCTGAAGTCCTAAACTGACCTATGAGGCTAGTGATTCAGTGTGACTTGTTGTTAGATGTTGTTGAGTTAACTTTCAACTCATAGCAATCCAATATGACAAAGTAGAACTGCCCCATAGAGTTTTCTAGGTAGTAATCTTTACAGAAGCAAATTGCTATCCTGTTACATCCTTGACCTTATTTCTCCCTCTTTGTTCACTGTCTACGCTGGCCACTGTGGTTCCTCAGACGTCCGTCTCAGGGTCTTTGCACTTGTAGTTTCCACTGACTGGAAGGCTCTTCCTCCACATACCTGTGTGACAGTGCTCTCTCTTCTTCAGATCTCCCTGGGCCATCTGTTTAAATTTGCAAACCTTCCCCCTTCGCCCCAACTCCAGAACTATCTATCCCTCTTCCCCACTTTGTTTTTCTTCTGCACTTATCTCTGATGTATATTATACTTATCGTTTGCATATTGCCTCCCTCCATTACCATGCAAGCTTTATGAATGCAGGGTTGTCTTCTTTGTTTTGGGTTTTTTTTTTTTTTGGCCTGCTTTTCTTCACTGCTGTGTCTATCGTCTATAGTGGTTATCATAGCTGTTGACATATAGCTGGAACTCAGTAATATCAACTGAACAAATTTTACTTCTGAGAATTTATCTGTCGTCCTTGCTGTTACCATATTATGCGTCCTGCTCACTGTAACTTTCTGCCTGTTATATCTATAATTGGGTTATTTGAATGGATTCTGTTTTGTTTTGTTGTATTTTTTCTAGTTCACCTCTTTACTTAAAATAGTAGTTGGTACGGTGATACTTACTGAGCTTTGTGATTTCTAAGTTTCCTGTATTAACATGGATTGTATTTCTGACTGGTACTTGACAACTGAAAGACTTAATCTCTGTTCACTTCTTACAGGTTGTTCCAATTCCATGCCATCCCCTCTGACTTAATAAAGAAGTTCCTTTAAGGTTACTTTAATTTACTCAAATTACTATAGCATAATTTTGAAAAATGTCGTGGTGGCCAGATATTGCTGTACGTCATAACGCTTTCTCGAGAGTAAGCATACCTTGCAGGTGTACTTGCAGAGCTATTTTAATTAACAATAGCTTTACACCTTATTTCATGTTTGTGGGCCCTACGCTGGGAATATAATAGACATTTTCACAAAATAAATTGACACCTGCTAATTTTCTGCGCTGTTAGTTTAGAATTTTTTCATACTAAGTATTCTTAAGGCAGAAACATCTGGGCCTGGCAGATGAAAGTCTGGTTCTGTTTGTCTGAACTCTTTTGGCACAACAGTAATAGAATGGAGATCTGAGGCCTTTTTAATGCCAGTTCATGTGGTAAAACTTTCTTTCAAGTGTGCAGATTTTTAATGTTTATATGTTTCTCTTGTACTGTTTCAGGCCCTACAAGATGAACTGGACACCCGTACTAATCAGGTGCGGAATGCGGAGAAAAAATTACAGCACAGAGAGCTGGAGTCACAAGAACAGGTATGCTCTCCTTCCTTGCTCAGCCTCTTTGCTTGCTGACTTTCTCTAGGTCAAGGAACTTAGGTACTACCTGCTTCAGTCAGAGTGCTTTGGTGTGAATAACAGAAAATGCCACCTTTTTTTTTTTTTTTTTAGTTGGCATAAGCAACAAGAGAATTTATTACTTCACAAAACAAGAAGCCTGTAGGCAGGGCTGGCTCTGGGCAGAGAGCCTCGGGGCTCTGGCTCTGCTTCTCTGACATTCTTGTGGTAGCTTCATTCTAAAGGTAAATCAAGATGGCTCTGCCAGTTCCAGGTGTCCCATCCAGACCTGGCAATGTCCAGGGCTAAAGGGACTGTCAGTTTCTGGGGTCTCCTTCTGAAGAGTAAGGAAACTTTCTCCAGAAGCCCCCCTCCCAGCCTCCCTTTGCATCTCAGGGGCCAGAACAGGTCACATGCTCAGCCCTGGCATGCCCAGCCCTGGCAGGAGGACTTGGAGTACCTAAATTAGCCTAGACCAATCAGGATCTACAGGTGAGTGATGGAGTTAGGCCAGGAAGGACAACCTGAACAGGAAGAGGGAAAGTGAATGTTGGGTATGTGGCCAACAGTGACTGCTGTGTCATCCTTTTAAAATAAATGGGCATTATTTTAGTTAAACTTATAAATCATACTTTCTTTTGAATTTTAGTGTTCTCTCCTTTTTTCCCCTTATGTTAATTAAAAAAAAAAAAGTTAATTAAATAGTCTGATATAATTCTAGAAGTATCTGGCTATGACAATAGCCAATGACCTATTTTATTTTCAAATGACAGGATTATTTTCATCCAGTTCTTCTGATAAATTATTTTTGGTGGTAATTTTGACAGTTTAAAATAAAAAGTCAATAATATGTCAATAAAGATCATGAGTCTTAATGAAACCTTTCATAAAGGCATTGTCTATGGCCATTGGATATAGCACTGTTTATTTCCTTCTGAAGAAGTGCCAGTAAACCATTAGGTACAGAACCTGCACTAGGTATGACAGACTTTTATATTTGGATTATCTCATAGTAAAACTCAGTACAGGAATATTAAATTAGTTCATTTTGACTTTGTGGAGGGAGTAGACACTGAAGTAAGGCTGATAGAAAAACTTTTATCATCTATGGAAAGGTTTACAAACAGCATCCGGGGGCACAGGATTATACAAAATGGCAAAAGTAAGCACCAAATAGTTGTTGAGTATTGATACATACAGAATTGAATTGACTCCCTATAATTCCTTCCTCCTCTCTTATATCCTGTATTATATGTCTGTGTCATATATATATCATATATATGTGTACATAATATACATATGATAGTCATAAACACATGTATATGTGTATGTATGTACATATCAGAAAGGGTCTATGCTATGTAGTCAATAATACTAGAATGAAGTACCACAATAAAAAAATTAATAATAGCTCCAGTTTTTCAAGTGCCTGCAATATGACAGACACTATGCACGAAATGTTACACATATTAGTTCATTTAATCCTCACAACAACCATATAAGGTCAATATTATTATCCCCATTTTAAATCACATACTGACACCCAGAGAGATTGAGAAACACATCCAAGATCACACAGCTAGTAAGTAGAAGATAGATGGCTGCCATTGAGTCAGCTTTGACTCCTGGTGGTCTTACGTACAACAGAACAAAATATTGCCCAGTCCTGAATCATTCTTACGATCTTCAGCATATTTGAGTCCCATCACTGTGGCTTTTGTGCCAGTCCATCTCACCGAGCATCTCCCTCACCCTCACTGGCCCCCTCATTCACCAAACATGATGTCCTCCTCCAGCAAATAGTCCCTCCTGATGACGTGTCCAAAGCAAGCAAGTCATGCAGTAATCCGTAAGACCTTTATTGGCTAATTTTCAGATTTGATGTCAATTTGATGCCTGTGTTTTCTATCCGGTGAGGTCCACGTATATAGTTGCTGTTTATGTTGTTGAAAAAAGGTATTTGCAATGAGTAAGTCAGTGGTTTTGCAAAATTCTATCATGCGATCTCCGGCATCATTTCTGTCTCCAAACCCATGTTTTCCAACTACGGATCCTTCTTCTTCGTTTCCAACTTTTGCATTCCAAACACTAGTAATTATCAATGCATCTTGATTGCGTGTTTGATCAATTTCAGACTGCAGAAGTAGGTAAAAATCTTCAGTTTCTTCATCTTTGGCCTTTGTGGTTGGTACGTAAATTTAATAGTCATATTAACTGGTCTTCCATGTATGCTTGTGGATATTATCCTATCACTGACAGCATTGTATTTCAGGATAGGTCTTGTTGAAATGTTCAATGATGAATGTGACGCCACTCCCGTCAATTTGTCTTTCCCAATACAGTAGACCTGATTCAAAAAGGCCAATACCAGTACATTTCGGCTCAGTAACACCTAGAATATGGATCTTTATGTGTTCCATTTCATTTTTGACAACTTCAGATTTTCCTAGATTCATACCTCATACATTCTGCATTCCAATTAATAATGAATGTTTGCAGCTGTTTCTTCTCATTTTGAGTAGCGCCACATCAGCATGGGAAGGACATGAAACGAGGGATATCCTTGCCGATGTCAGATGGATCTTGGCCGAAAGCAGAGAAAACCGGTGTTTTGTTGACTATGAAAAAGCATTCAACTGTGTGGATCATAACAAATTATGAATAACATTGCAAAAAATGGAAATTCCAGAACACTTAATTGTGTTCATGTGAAACCTGTACGTAGACCAAGAGGCAGTCTTTCAAATAGAACAGGGGGATACTGCGTGTTTTAAAATCAGGAGAGGTGTGCCTCGGGATTATATCCTTTTACCATACTTATTCAATCTGTATGCTAAGCAGATAATCTGAGAAGGTGGACTATATGAAGAAGAACACAGCATTAGGATTGGAGAAGACTCATCAACAACCTGCATTATGCAGATGACACAATCCTGCTTACTGAAAGCTAAGAGGACCTGAAGCACTTACTGATGAAGATCAAAAACCACACCTTCCGTATGGATTATACCTCAACATACAGAAAACAAAAATCCTCACAACTGGACCAGTAAGCAACATCATGATAAACAAGAAAAGATTGAAATTGTCAAGGATTTCATTTTACTTGGATCCACAATCAACACCCATGGAAGCATCAGTCAAGAAATCAAAAGATACATTGCATTAGGCAAATCTGCTGCCAAAGACCTCTTTAAAGTGTTGAAAAGCAAAGATGTCACTTTGAGGACTAAAGTGCGCCTGACCCAAACCATGGTATTTTCAGTCACCTCATATGCATACAAAAGCTGGACAAAGAATAAGGAAAACTAAAGGAGAATTGACACCTTTGAATTGTGGTGTTGGTGAAGAATATTGAATATACCATGGACTGCCAGAAGAACAAACAAATCTGTCTTGGAAGAAGTACATCCAGAATGCTCCTCAGAAGCAAGGATGGTGAGACTTTGTCTTACGTACTTTGGACATGTTATCAGGAGGGACCAGTCCCCGGAGAAGGACATCATGCTTGGTAAGGTAAAGGACAGCAAAAAAGAGGAAGACCCTCAGTGAGATGGATTGACACAGTGGCTGCAACAACGGGCTCAAACGTAGCAACGATTGTGAGGATGGTGCAAGACCAGGCAGTGTTTCATTCTTTTGTACATCGGGTCGCTATGAGTTGGAACCGACTGGACAGCACCTAACAACAGCAAGAACAATTTTCAGAAGTAGATCACCAGGCCTTTCTTCTGAGTCTGTCTTAGTCTGGAACCTCCACTGAAACCTGTCCACCATGGGTGACCCTGTTGGTATATGAAATACCAGTGGAATAGCTTCCAGCATCACAACATGAAAGCCACCACAAACTGACAGATGGGTGGTAGAGTAAGTAATAGAGGTGCCCTCAAACCAAGTTTATTTGAATTCCAAACCTTTGGTCTTTCTTGATAATTTTTAAGATACAACATTTTAAGTTAATAAAAAAGACAGCTCGATAGCTGTGATAGGAGAAGCAAGTCTGCATTTTGATTGTAAGCAGATTTGATTGAGTTGAAGCAGATTTATTAAGGGTGGTAGGGAAACACGTACTGTTCCAGATACCTGGTACAGTAGCAAAATGCCGTTTTAGCCCTCCATCCCCATGAGCAGAAAAAAGCAAAGAGCAAAGAAACTCAAAGCACAGCAGATTTAGCCACGGAAAATGGCACCTTAGATTGAAGGGTGGTCTTCAAGTCTAATCAGCATATGTCTCATTGTCACTGGAGGTCAGCTGAGCTCCATCCTCTGTCTAGGAATTTTATAAGCAAAAGAAGAAAAGACAAGCCTCTTAGAAGCAGGAAATGGTGCTCCCTGGAGGATCGGGGCTTCTCCAGTGTGTGATAAAATATGACTTAAGGTAAAACTTTGTTGACATCACTCTAATTCATGGCAAAACTTCACACGGAAAATTCCATAATATATTGAGGGTAGGGAAATTAAGAAATCCCACATGAGCAAGAGGGGAGGATTCAGGAAATACTTGCAGTCTTTTTTTATTGACTTCTTTTTGATCATCAGAGTTGCTTTCATCTTTGTAGTGACAATAGCTTTTTAGAATATTTCTTACACTGATTTCTGATATCCTATTTTAGGCTACAGTTTACCAAAGAAAAGTCAGGAAATACCCATGGGTAAAGCTGAATATTTCATCGTTTCTGCAACCATGAGATGTTGGGTTCTTTCCACAACGTCCTAGGGTGTAACCAGAAAAAAATGCCAGTAGTTTCAACAAAACTAAAGGGCAAATAATAGGCATTTAATAAATGCCATTCATCTGTATTTAATTTAATCTGTGGTTCTATCAAAATTTGACCTATTTCTTTCTTCCAATTTGTGCCACCAATAGAAGTAATCAAAAATCATTAGAATTGCTGCCATGTCCATTTTTAAGGGTCTGCTTATATATGAGCCTACTTGAGATACCTAATCAGTCAAGGCAACTGCAATAATAGTAGCTAGCCTCCCATCAGTCAGGCAGACAACTGAAATGTGTGCAAAACAGCTACTTGGAATTTTCTTCCCTTTTCAACCAAATATTATCTTGATACAAGTTGCATAAAGAATCAAAATTGAAACTGGCAGAATTACAAAGGACAATTTCCTGGGCTTCTTTTTTTAACTTGCTTGCTTAAAAAAAAAAAAAAAATTAGACTGTTTCTGTTTTTCATTTAAGAAAAATTCCTGTGTTTTGATTCTATAAAAACAAAAGATGAATGAGGCATTTTAAGAGTGATGTTTTTAATTAAAAACAAAAAGCTGCTCCTCATCAGGTCTTGATGGGTGGCATCCTTGCTGCCTGCCACTTGCCTTGGTACCATCAACTCTCTCTTCCAGCTCCTTAAGCTTGGCAGCTCAGTAAATGGAGTCCCAGAGAATGCTTGTTCATTAGTCATGTTACAAACAGTTAATTTCTTCCGTATGCAGATTCAAGATGTTGTTGTTAGGTGCCATCTTGTCAGTTCCAGCTCACAGTGACCCTATGTACAACAGAACAAAACACTGCCCGGTCTTGCGCCATCCTTACAGTCATTGCTATGTTTCAGCCCATTGTTGCAGCCACTCTGTCAGTCCATCTTGTTGAGGGTCATCTTCTTTTTTGCGTGCTTTAGCAAGTATGATGTCCTTCTCCAGGGACTGGTTCCTCCTGATAACATGTCCAAAGTATGCAAGATGAAATCTCACCATTCTTGTTTCTAAGGGGCTTTCTTGCTGTACTTCTTCCAAGACAGATTTGTTTGTTCTTCTGTCAGTCCATGGTATATTCAATATTCGTCACCAAGACCATGATTCAAAGGCATCCGTTCTTCTTTGGTATTCATTACTCATTGTCCAGCTTTTGTGTGCGTATCAGGCTATCGAAAATACCATGGTTGGGGTCAGGCCTACCTCAGTCCTCAAAGTGATGTCTTTCAACCAGACTTAATGGCCTGACAGAGACTGGAGAAGCTCTGAGAGTATGACCCCTGCATACCTTTTTAACTCAGTAGTGAAGTCACTCTTGAGGTTCACCTTTCAGCCAAAGATTAGATAGCCCCAAAAAACAAAATGGGACTAAATGGCCACACCAGCTAAGGGGCAGGGACTAGAAGGCATGAAGGTACAGGAAAGCTGGTAATGGGGAGCCCAAAGTCAAGAAAGTGAGAGTGTTGACATGTTGTGGGGTTGTCAACCAATGTCACAAAACAATATGTGAATTAATTGTTTAATGAGAAACTTACTTGCTCAGTAAACCTTCATCTAAAGTACAATTAAAAAAATAGAAAAGTGACATCTTTGCTTTTTAACGCTTTAAAGAGGTCATTTGTAACAGATTTGCCCAATGCAATACACTGTTTGATTTCTTGACTACTGCTTCCATGGCATTGATTGTTGACCCAAGTAAAATGAAATTCTTGGCAACTTCAGTATTTTCTCCATTTATCATGGTGATGCTTATTGATCCAATTGTGAGGATTTTTTGTTTTCTTTATGTTGAGGTGTAATCCATACTGAAGGCTATAGCTTTGATCTTCATCAGTAAGTGCTTCAAGTCCTCTTAGCTTTTAGCAAGCAAGATTTTGTCATCTGCATATTGCAGGTTGTTAATGAGCCTTCCACCAAACTGGATGCCATGTTCTTCTTCCTGTACTCCAGCTTCTCAAATTATTTGCTCAACATGCAGCTTCTCAAATTATTTGCTCAACATGAAGATTGAATAAGCATGGTGAAAGGATACAACCCCGATGCATGCCTTTCCTGGTTTGAAACCACACACTATCCCCTTGTTCTGTTCAAATGACTGCCTCTTTGTCTATGTACAGGTTCTGCATGGACACAATTAAGGGTTCTGGAATTTACATTTTTCACAATGTTATTTATAATTTGTTATGATTCACACAGTCAAATGCCTTTGCATGGTCAGTAAAACACAGGTACACTAAATTACAAATGGATACATAGGGAAATAGATGCCAAGAGTTGTGGGAGAATATAAGTGAACACTCCCACCTGCTGATAGAGGTTTGGTGGTGGCTATTTCTACATGCATAACTGTAACTGCTGCCTACATATTAATAAAGACAATTGAGCACACAGGGACCACAGTCAGGGCAACTTCTTAGTAATAAACAAACACCTTTGGAAACAAAGCTCCCAGACTCAAAGGCAAAGGACCGTAGACTCAGGGGACATCTATGTCAGTTGGCACATTATAATTCAAAAAGACAAAGCTCTGTGTCCTACTTTGGTGAGTTGCATCTGGGATCTTAAAAGCTTGCGAATAGCCATCTAAGAAACAACTATTGGTGTCTTATGTCTGGAACAAAGGAGAATTAAGAAAATCAAAGACCCAAAGGAGCAGTTAGTCCAAAGGACTAAAGGATCACATGAACCACAGCCTACACAACCCTAAGACCAGAAGAACTAATGGCGCCAGCTACCACTACCCACTGCTCTGAGTGGGATCACAACAGGGGCCCTGGACAGAGCGAGAGAAAAATTGCAGAATAAAAAATCAAATTTTCAAAAAAGACCAGACTTACTGGTCTGACAGAGATTGGAGGAACCCCCAAGACTATGGCCCTAAGACACCTTTCTGAACTGGAACTGAAGTCATTCCTGGAGACCACCTTTCAGCCAAACCGTAGACAAACCCATAAAATAAGCACCAAGAGGAATGTGCTCTTTAGAACAGTTATATAAGATCAAGGAGGCAGGGCCAAGATGGCAGAGTAGTCAGCCACTTCCTATGATCCCTCTTACAACAAAGACCTGAAAAAACAAGTGAAGCGATTATATATATGACAGGTTAGGAGCCCTGAATATCAAAAGCAAAGTTAGGAAATCAGACTGAGTGGCAGGGAGAGGGAGAGACAGTTCAGAAGTGATGAGGAGTTGCCGGACCTGACTCAGTGGGAACCAGTGCCTCTCAGGCACAATCCCCTGGTGTGACCATGGTGAGGCTAGTGGCATTTGGGACACGGGTTCCTCAGGGAGAGATAGCAAGCTGCACGGTCTACTCACGCCTCCAGAATCAAAGAAAAACAGCACTCTCAGCAAAAGATAAGTACGTGCCTCTAATTTACTGCACCCCCAGCCCCCAAGCCGGCTTCAGTGGACATCGACTTCCCTGGGCCTGAGATAGATTCTGCTGCGTGTCCTGGGCCATTCTCCCAGCCTTGGAGAATGAATAAATTAACAATTGGGGGAGAATAATCTGCCAGCTCCCCTAAGCTGGGAACTCAGAACAGAAGTGGCTCCTATCCAGGCACAAATGGTCCACAGACTCTGAATGCCTTTCACCCCTGCATGGACCTGTGTGGGCCCATTTCAGGAGCATAGACCCTTGTTGGCAGACTGCAACACTATATGTGCTTGAGACCTGACTTCAACCGTTTCAGCTGTGCGGTGGAGAGGTGGGTTTTTGATGCTTGACACCACTCTGCCTATTAAACAGGGTCCTTGCCTACCCACATCAGGGGCCTGAGGACTGGTGGCTCCACCCATGCCACCTAGCCACCCACAACAGGGGTCCAAGGATAAGTGGTATCTCCCAGTCCCTACAACCAAAAGCATTGGGTACCCATGGTCCGGCTGCAGAGCCCACCCACCTGTGCACTCTAGGAAACAGGGCCACACTTTCCTCACAGACACTTGGGGGATGGTTTTCAACCCCCTGCCTTGCTCAGAGTGTGACCCCCTGCTGCAACCAGATACCTGTGCCTACACCAATCACTCTTGCCCCTCTAAGACTGTAGGACAGAGCCTGCACCACATACTTGGTGGCTGACTACCTGGACACCTATGCTGAATCCATACAAGAAAAGTGAATGGACTCCTAGGCTCATATACCTGGTAACAGCTCTAGCCATCTGGTGAAAGGACGTTAGAGCTTCAGTTGCACAAATACTCAAGCTAGCTGTCTCAGGAAGCCTATTTGGGCATAACAAAACAAACCAAGAAGCTAGGAATACAGTAAGCAAACATAAAATAAATTAATACAATAGCTGATAGATGGTTCAGAGACAACAGTCAATATCAAATCACATAAAGAAGCAGACTATGATCATTTCAACAAGCTCTCAAAACAAAGAATCAAGGAATCTTCCAGACAAAAGAGTAATTTACAGAACTCCTCAAGACACCAGGAAGGAGATCAGGCAAAATGCAGAATAAGCCAAGGGACACACAGATAAAGCAGCAGAGGAAATTAAGAAGGTTATTCAAGAGTAAATGAAAAATTCAATAGGCTGCAAGAATCCATAGAGAGACAGCAATCAGAAATTCAGAAGATTAACAATAAAATTTTCAGAATTAGTCAACTCAATAGAAAGTCAGAGGCGCAGAATTGAGAAAATGAAAGTCAGAATTAGTGAGATTGAAGATAAAACACTTGACACCAATATATTCTAAGAAAAATCAGATAAAAGAATTTTCAAAAATGAAGAAACCTTAAGAATCATGTGGGACTCTATCAAGAGAAATAACCTATGAATGATTGGAGTACCAGAACAGGGAGGGATAACAGAAAATACAGAGAGAATTGCTGAAGATTTGTTGGTAGAAAACTTCCCTGATATTGTGAAAGATGAGAAATCTATCCAAGAGGTTCATCGAACACCACATAAGGTAGATTCCAAAAGAAAGTCACCAAGACATACTGTAATCAAATTTGCCAAAACCAAAGATAAAGAGAGAACTTTAAGAGCGGCTAGGGATAAACGAAAAGTCACCTACAAAGGAGAGCCAATAAGAATAAGCTTGGACTACTCAGCAGAAACCATGCAGGCGAGAAGGCAATGGGATGACATATATAAAGCCTTGAGGGAAAAAAAATGGCCAGCCAAGAATCATATATCCAGCAAAACTGTCTCTCAAATATGAAGGTGAAATTAGGACATTTCCAGACAAACAAAAGTTTAGGGAATTTGCAGAAATGAAACGAAAACTACGGGAAATACTAAAGGGAGTTCTCTGGTTAGAAAACCAATAACATCAGATATCAACCCAAGACTAGAACACAGGACAGAGCAACCAGCTATCAACCCAGATAGGGAAATCACAAAAATAAATCAAGATTTTAAAAAAATGCTCAAAACAGGAAAACGGTGATGTCATTATGTAAAAGATGACAACATTAAATCAATAAAGAGGGACTAAAAAAATGTAGTCATAGATCTTTCATATGGAGAGGAAGTCAAGGCAACATAAAGAAATAAAAGTTTGGTTTAAACGTAGAAAAATAGGGGTAAATATTAAGGTAACCATAAAGGAGACTAACAACCCTACACATCAAAATAAAATACAAGAAAAACGTAAAGACTCAGCAGAAACAAAATCAACGACAATGAAAAAGAGGAAAAGACAATATATAAAGAAAAACCACTCAGCACAAAAAATTAAGTGGAAAAAGGAAACTGTCAAGAACACACAAAAAAAGACATAAAAATGACAGCACTAAACTCATACCTATCTGTAATTATGCTGAATGTAAATGGACTAAATGCACCAGTAAAGAGACAGGGAATGGCAGAATGGAAATATGAGGTCAAAAGGGCAACATTTGCCCAAAAGCAAAGATGAAAAGTCAGGAAGTGATAGAAAACCAGGACAAAAGGAAACAGAGAACCTAGGCCAGAAATGGGGACAGTGGGGAGTGAAACCAATGTCATGGAACACTTTATGTACAAACTGTTGAATGGGAAACTAATTCGTTCTGTAAAGTTTCACGTAAAGCACAATAAAAAAATTTTTTTAAATAAATAGATACATCTTTCTAGTATTCTCTGCCTTCAGCCAAGATCCATCAGGCATCAGCAATGTTATTCCTCATTCCATGTCCTCTTCTGAATCCAGCTTGAATTTCTGGCAGTTACCTGTTGATGTCCTGATGCAACTGTTTTTGAATTATCTTTAGCAAAATTTTACTTGTGTGTGATATTAATGATATTGTTCGATTATTTCCACATTCTGTTGGATCGCCTTCCTTTGGAATGGACGCAAATATGGCCTCTTCCAGTCGGTTGTCCAGGTAGCTCTTCTGAATTTCTTGGCATGGATAAGTGAACACTTCCAGCGTTGCATTCATCTGTTGAAACGTCTCAGTTGGTATTCTGTCACTTCCTGGAGCCTTGTTTCTCACCAGTGTCTTCAGTGCAGCTTGAACTTCTTCCTTCAGTACCATTGGTTCTTGATCATATGCTATCTTCTGAAATGGCTGAATGTCGACCAGTTCTTTTTGGTACAGTGATTCTGTATATTCTTTCCATCTTCCTTTGATGCTTCCTGCATCCTTCAGTATTTTGCCCATAGAATCCTTCAATATTGCAACTCAGGCTTAAGTTTTTCCTTCAGTTCTTTCGGCTTGAGAAATGCCAAATGTGTTCATTTCTTTTGGTTTTCTATCTCCAGATCTTCCCAAATTTCATTATAATATTTTGCCTTCTTGAGCCATCCTTTGAAATCTGTTGAGCCCTTTCGGTTCGTCATTTCTTCTGTTTGCTTTAGCTGCAGTATGTTCAAGAGTAAGTTTCAGTATCTCTTCTGACATCCGTTTTGGTCTTTTCTTTCTTTCCTGTCTTTTTAATGACCTTTTGCTTCTTTCATGTATGATGTCCTTGATGTCATTCCATAACTTGTCTGGTCTCTGGTCATACATGTTTAATGTGTCATATCTATTCTTGAGATGGTCTCTGAATTCAGGCAGGATATACTCAAGGTCATACTTTGGCTTTTGTGGATTTGTTCTAATTTTCTTCAGCTTCAACTTGAACTTGCATATGAGCAATTGATGCTCTGTTCTGCAGTTAGCCCCTGGCCTTATTCTGACTGATGATGTCGAGCTCTCTCCACCGATACAGTCAATTTGAGATACATACGATCTCTGGCATCAGTTCTATCACCAAGGCCATATTTTCCAACTACTGAGTCTTCTTTTTTGTTTCCAGCTTTAGCATTCCAATTACCAGTAATTACCAATGCATCTTGATTGCGTGTTTGGTTTATTTTCGGACAGCAGAAATTGGTTAAAATCTTCAATTGTACAATGTTGTCAGTGATAGGATAATATCCATATGCCTACAAAGAGGACCGGTTAATACAACTGTTATTCGAATGTACACACCAACCACTAAGGACAAAGATGAAGATATTGAAGAAGATTCAAGATAAATCACACAAATAAAATTAGAACTTACTAATTTTCTAAGTCAGCCTTACAGAAACCTCTTTCTTTCCTTTATTTCATAAATTGTAAGGTAATTAAAAATTGCTATTATTGTTATCCATACCAGGAGTTAATAATTTCTAATTCTAGATAAAGTCCAAACCAGACCCCATAATTTCAGCAAAGGAGGGGAGATCAGAGATCTGATCACACTCCCTCATTGTACAAGGAAACTGCGTTATTGGAAAAGGATATGAATTCCTTAACATCACACAACACAGTAGTAGCAGACTCAGTGTAAGACCCCTTACTCCCAGGATATTATTTTCCATTATTTTAAACAATGCAAAATGGACATGTGCCATGTATCACCAGGTTCAGGTACAGATTAAAATATTACATGTAAAACTAAAATTCACTTTCATGAGCCATGTTTTCATTACTCACACTGAGACTAAATAAATTACTAGCCCTTGCAAGATAATTTGCTTTGATAAATGATTAAAAAAAAAAAAGAGGAAAAGAAAGAAATTAATCTAAAATTATTTAGGTATCAACATACATGTTAACACAATACTGCCTTGAACAAGGTACCTTAAATTTTGAAAATAAAAATCACTTTGATTACATTGGTCACTCAGCTTCCCAAAATATAAATTTAAATAAATCAGTAAGAAAAATAATACTTCAGAGTTCTCCTAATAAAACACGATGCTGAGCGTTTCACAGGAGAATCTGTCCTTTTTTTATTTTTACTCATTATTTCATTCTTTTGACAGGCATGTCGTGCTAGACTCTGCTAAGTACTGAGAAGAAACAAAAATGAATAAATTATGGTTTCTCCCCTTAAGGAATTTACAGTCTGGTAGAGCAAGGAGACATGTACAAGGCGTGGAATTAAAAGTAGGTCCGTTTCTTCTAAATGGCTAGGTCTTTACTCAGAGGCTCAGGACCACAATGTGTGGAAAGAACATAAGCATTGGTACTGCCTTCCATCTTCCCCAGACCCTGCGGGGCTGAAAGGGGAAGATCTTTAGCCAGTAAAAGGCTAGGGCTCCACCATCCCTGGCAGGATTTGGCGCTTGCTGAGGTAGATTTGTTTCAAGAGCCTGCAGTTCCTCAAGAGAACAAGGTGGTCCTTCCAGGGCTGGTCAGAGGTGGGCCAATCCTTCCACCAGCTTTCTCATGGGAGCATCTACATAGTCTTGTTGCCTCAGGCTGCCCCTGGAGATCATCTCTAGTTGTGTGGCCAGTGTTTTTACAACCAGCTGGTTTAGTCCTGAGTCTTATCCAGTGTTTCAAGCATTAAAGGACTAGAATGTCCAAATACAAGTAACCCATAAATTGTTTTAAAATATATGGCTTTAACATTTTAATCATAACTTTTCAGTAAACTTTATGTTTAAGGCCTAAACACATCAATTAATTTAAAAGAGAATTTGGTGACCAAAGAAAGACAGTCACGTGTGGTAACTGTGTATCTCTGAGGGATTGTCTCAGAGACCCCACCAAGACACAATAAGGGAACAGGCAAGCTTCAAGGACTAGCATTGCTGGCTCTAAGTCCAACCTTGTCACCAACTAGTTACATGATCTTGGGCAAGTCACATAACCTTTCTGGATATCAGATTCCTAATCAGTAAAATGTCAGTAGTGGTATCTTCTCACAGTGTTGTTGCGAGTGTCAGAAGAAGACGGCATATATAAAAATACTCCAAAAGCTGTAAAGCACTGTGCTCGTACAATGTGTCTGGTTATAATTATTCACTGAGAAGGGGGTATGTGAGCCAGGCATCAACAGAGAGGGAGGGCATTCTAGTTGGGGACAGAATGAGACTCAGAAGTGGTCAGGGAGCATTGAGTAATATCTTGGGCAAAGGATAATATGAGTGAAGAGGAAGATGAGACCAAAAAGTTAGCTTCGTTCATTTTGTCTACTTAAGAAAGGAAAGAAAAAAAGCCAAAAAACTTTTCTTATTGAATATCTACCTTTGCCAGGCAAAGATGTTAGGACCGTTGGTGGCCAATGTTGGATGTGATGCTAAGGAATTAGAAAGAGTCATTGGTCAGAAGGCACTTGACAGCCATTGAGGACTTTTTTTCTTTAACTGGGTAGTGTTACATTATTGCAGTTATACTTTGGAAAGATTAACCAGGCAGCAGTAGATAAGATGAACGAGAGATGAAAAGACACTAATTCAAAGCGATAGCACTAAAAATCATATTACTAGTCGAAACAGTAATATTCAACTAGATATTGTCAAGGAGAGTGGAAAGAAAGGGATAGATGTGAAGCCTCACTTAAAAGGAAAAATTTACAAAGCATAGAGATTTAGAGGGCAAAAAAGGAATATGTCAAAAATAATATGAAGTTTTTGAACTGACAAGCTGGTAGATAGAGGACAATGGTCCTATCATTTTTTAGATGCCGAGTTTGAGATGCTAGCAGCAGGATATTCGCTTGGAGAGATATACAGTTGAAAATCCGAATCTAGAACTCATGGAAGAGCCCTAGGAATGTAAATGTGTCAGATTTATCTTGATGGTGGGTATAGCAGAAATCAACAGGGTGTGAATGATATTAACATAGAAGAGAATAGAGATCAGAGGGTCATGGGCAGACCTATGGGTATGAACAAATTCAAGAGAGCTGAGGAATTACAGGAAGGTACATAGAGGATATGGAAACCCTGGTGGTATAGTGGTTAGGTGCTACAGCTGCTAACCAAAAGGTCAGCAGTTCAAATCCACCAGGTGCTTCTTAGAAACTCTATGGGTAGTTCTACTCTGTTGTATAGAGTCACTATGCTAGTCAAAGGTCGGTAGTTCAAATCCACCAGGTGCTCCTTGGAAACCCTATGGGGGAGTTCTATTCTGTCCTATAGGGTCACTATGAGTCTGAATCGACTTGGCAGGCAAGTGGGGTTGTTTTGTTCTGCTTTGTTTTGTTTTGTTTTTGGCTAGAGGTGTGGAAACCAGGATGTGGAGGCAGCCTCCAGGTCCTTCCTTTGAAAATGAGGGAGTGCAAGTCTGGTGCTACAAAATGACTACCACTACCTTCGTAAAGACTTCCTAGTAGCCAGAGTCCTCCTCAGAATTCCCCCTCAGGACTTAGGTTTCTGTTGTTCTTTAAAGCAGGGGTCAGTAGTTAAAGGCATCTGCTCAGAGATTTGGAACAGAAGAAGGTGGCCACTCCAAAACAGACCAACTGTAATACAGAGTCACCAGCAGCCGTGGAGGAGGCCAAGGTAAGCCCCAACCCTCCTATCCACCTGACTGCGATGACCTTGGATCCTGCCAGCTGGGATCCTGGCTTGTCTCAGGTGTGTTGGCAGATTTGGAAAACCAACGTTTTTTAATGAGTCCCTGCTGTGATGGGCAATATGCCAGATACAGAATCTGTTCTATCTCATGAAATCCTAGTAGCCTTTCAAGGTAGGAATTATTATTTCCATTTTACAGAAGCTAAGGGTCTGAGAGCTGAAATACATAGAGGATATAAAAGGAATGGTCAGCGGGTTAAGAGCACCACCAGAGAATGTAATGTCACGAAAACCAAAGAGTTTCCTACTAGACTTTAAGCTCCTTGAGGGTAAACACCCTATCTGTCATCTTCATGGCATCTACGAGTGCTTGTTGTCACATCGAATTGCCCTATAAAGTCTTTGCTGCCTTGAGTTCCATCCTCAAAACCACCTTGCCCACCTAATGCCCCACTTCCAACTGGGCTCTTGTAGCACTTGATGTGGACCTTTATTACAGGTTTTCCCAGCAGGCTCCCCCAGTAGATGGTGTATGCTATTAGAGTGGGAAGCTGAGCTGAAATTGGATCATATTTATCCTTGTGTCTCAGCATTTAGCCCAGTGCCTGGCCCCAGGTGGTGGTCAGTGAACTTATGGAAGAAAGGAAGGAAGGAGGGAAGGAGAGAGGGTGACAGAATTGTAAACCACTGAAGTTGGGTAGTGATTACAGGTCCTTATTAATAGGTTTCCTAAACATATTCTAAGTAGATTTTTTTCTAAACATATTCTTTTCTAGACTTTTGTTAAAATAAATATTATGGATATTCTTTTATAATTTTCATCTGAGGCAAGTAGAATCATTGAACCTTCTCATGGCTTACCTGTGGCCCTCAGCTATTACCCAGATATTGTGGCATCAAAAGGCTTGGTAGGTCAAGGAAAAAACTGGGAGAAAGCAAAGCACAAGTAACCTGCCCACAATTCACTCTTTCTGCTCTTCTCTAAAATGGGGCAGATTTTCCTTCCAGATCTCTTCCGCAACATGCCATTAGAAGGCCAGTGCAGAAGGGACACCGAAAAAGTCCTTCATTTTTCTCTGCAGATTAATTTAGCATTCTGCTGATTCTTTCTTAGGTTCCTGGATTTTAAAAATAAAATTTGGTCCCCTTAGCACAAATAGGAGCGCTGGTGGTATGGTGGTAAAGCGCTTGGTTCTAATCCAAAGCTTGGCAGTTCAAACCCATCAGCTACTCTACAGGAGAAAGATGTGGCAGTCTGCTTCCATAAAGTTTACAGCCCAGGAAACCCTATGGGGCAGTGCTACTCTGTCATGTAGGGTCACTATGAGTCAGAATCGACTCAATTGTAATGGGTTTGGTTTTTTTCTTTGTTTGGTACAATTAGTTTTCTGGTAATGTTTGACATCTTCTGAAGTGCCTTAGCTCCTTCTGCCTGTTACACTATTACAGCTACCATCATTTGTATTCCCAAAGAGTTTATTTGCCTCCCACAATGCCCAGTGTTCTGTTGGGGAGTAACATGGATATTAGGAGAACCAAAATCAATATATTTAAAGCTTTCATTGTACAACACTGCTTATCTTTAAACCACCTCAGTCATCATCAAGGGTAACTAACAAATCTATGAAGTCACAGACAGCCTTAAAGGAGAAGATGCTATGGAGACAGAAAATCAATTAAGCAATAATCGTGACAATTGTTAAAAGGAAGAATCGGTCTTTTCGGCTTTCAGAGCCTTTAATTTCCATTTTCTGTAGTGGATTTTCAAACTTCACAATCTTAGCTACTGTTGGCTAGCTTATCTATAGTGAAACCTATTTAAAAGTACTAACAGCTCAAAATTATGTTTTATCCCAAAGCACATTATGAAAACAGGAATAATAACTGCAACAGAAATATAATTCAAAGACTTATTGACTTTTCATGTTTAATGGTTATTATTCTGGCTTGTTTTTGAGTAATTTTAATAACCACAGTTTATTTACAAAATTCAGACTAATTCTTTTGTTCCCATGCCAACAAAATACATTTGTTCCCAGACAGCTGAGATGATGCATCGGTCTAAAACTTGATTGTTATGAGGGATAGAACCACATTTAATTTTGGCCACATCTTATTTTCAATGAGAGTTTGAACACTTGCCTCTGTTCTCTGAAAAAACACTTGAAGCACAGTGTCAGGGATTTATCTTTTTAATATACATCTTATCAAAATATTACTGATAAGTCAGCTATTCTAGTAAATTCTAGTGAAAAAACAGGTCAAACACTTGTACCCAAAACCCCCCACTAAAAATTGTGCATGATGATCACAACGCCTTTTTTTTTTTTCTTTTTCTGAGGCTGACTTAAAGCAGCTCTTCTGGTGTGAATGTGCCCTTGTGTGTCCTCATCATTGCTTTCTTGAGATTCCCTTTGTTTTTCACTTCACTGGGCTCATTGTGCTGGGGAAGGAGAGAGGAGGCGGCATCCCTGATGTGCCTGCTGCATGGTTTTAATCCTGTGCTTTGCTGACATGTCGAATCCCAAGTGTCAGCCAAGCACCCACTGCATCGCTGCAGCTGTTTTTCCAGAAAGCATTTTCTGCATTTTTGAGGAAGCAGCTCTTGGTCCACACAGTGAACGCTGGGGGACGGTGGAGACCAAAGGGAGAGCCACAGCATGGCCCAGGGCTCCGACAGGGCTAGCAGGTTCCAGAGTCTGGCTGTGTCTGCCTGGGGCTGGCTCTCCTCGTTCACTCCTGTAATGAAGCAATGTGATAATATATTCTTCTCATTTCTTCTGGCTTAGTGATTTAAGTAGTTTTGGCTTCCATTTTGAATCAGTAAATGACGGAGGCCCTTAGGGGAAAAAGCAGAATTGCAAACTTCAAACCAAGTTGTGTTTTATACCACCTTTTTAAAAATTAGTGGGCAAGAAAAATCATCAAGCATTAACCTGGGCAATCAAATATAGTCTCCCAGGAAGATAAAAGGGGGAAGATACCCCTGAGCAGGGTCCTATCAGGGCTTACTTTTCTGGCAGTTACTAAGCACTGAATTCATAGAATTGAGTGAACAGCTGGAAGGAGGAAGTAAAAGAAGAGAGAAACACAGAGATGGTAAAAGCGGTGGCGGTGAGTCAGCATGGTTACAAAGAAGAAATGTTTGATGACTATTTATTGTGCTTGTCACATTCAGAAAAGAGTGTCAACTAGTCTAAGGTGACACTTGCTTGCAATGCCTTTCTGCTCTAGTCCAGCCAGAAAAGATCTCCTTTCCTGTTGAGAAAGAGCTGTTTTGAGGTAGACTCAATTGGAATTGTTTATTGTCAAACAAATTACGAAGCAGAGTTATGTTAGAGGCCCCAGATGTATGTCAGCTTAAGCTAGAAATAAGGAAAGGAATGCGATTGTTTAATACAAAAGAAAGTTCAGAAGGTAAAAGGCCATTTGAGTGTATTTTCCATGTAGATACTTGCTCAATTTCTATGCAGAATTAAAGAGTGTAGGTCCAGTAGGAAAACATTATAAAATGTTTTGTTGAGTCAAATGGAAAACTTAGGAACTAGCAAAGTATCTAACATAATTGGCATTATTAAAATTTTATGAACTATGAGGCCTATTTTGAATCAGATGATACACTACTTCCCCAGCTGTCAGTGTGTAGACAGGACATGGAAAATGGGGTTACCCTCTGGAAGCTTCTATTATTATAATAAATGAAAACAATTTAAAGATCCATTTTTGGCTTTGTAAGTGAGATTTGCACTCAGGTGTTTTCAGAAGGGTAAGGAAAAGTAGGAGGTAGAGAACACTCAGGAGGTTTTCTCAATTTTTTATGATTAAGAAGGAAGAAAGGGATTTACAACTAATTAGTCTTGGCCCTGAAAAACTTATTTAGGGAATTCTTCTCAGCTCATGTATGATACCAAGGCATGATAGAAAGGGCCCAGAGGTTTGTTCACGGTTTGTTCCTGGTTTATAGAAATACAATTGACTTTTCTATAGATTCCCTTTACCACATTAAGGAAGTTCCCTCCTACTCTTACTAAAAGTCTTATTTCTTTTTTAAATCATAAATGGATGTTGAATTTCCTTAAATGCTTTTTCTCCATCTTTTGAGATAATCACATGTATTTTTGTGTATTATCCTTGTAGTCCCTATGAGTTGGAATCAACTCAATGGCAGTGGAGTACGGGGTGGTCAGCAGCTTGGTTAAATCCACTTATTAATTCTAATACCAAGTCTGTAGATTCTTTTGGATTTTCTACACACACAGTCCTGTCATTCATAAATAATAACAATTGTATTTTATTATCTCTAATCCTTATATCTTTTTGTTCTTTTTCTTGACATAATCTATTGACTAGAACCTCCAGTACAGTATTGCATAGAAGTGGTAGTATCAGGCCTTCTTGTCTTCTTCCTAATTTCAGAGGAAACATTTCCACCGTGTCCCCTGCCAAACACAGTGTTTGTTACAGAGGGGTTACACATTAAGGAAGTTCTGTTCTTCTAAGAGTTTTATATCTTTTTAAAATCATAAATGGATGTTGAATTTTCTTAAATGCCTTTCTCCATCTGAGAAAATCAGATGAATTTTCTCCTTTATTCTGTTAATGTGGTTAATTTCATAGATTGATTTCCTAATGACAAGCTAGCCTTGCATTGTTAGAATAAACCCCAATTGATCCTGGTGACTCATCCTTTTGTCTTTTTCTGGATTTTGGTTTGCTAATATTTTGGTTAGGAAACCCTGGTGGTATAGTGGTTAAGTGCTACAGCTGCTAACCAAGAGGTTGGCAGTTCGAATCCACCAGGCACTCCTTGGAAACTCTATGGGGCAGTTCTACTCTGTCCTATAGGGTCGCTATGAGTCAGAATTGACTCGATGGCAATGGGTTTGGAATATTTTGGTGAGGAATTTTATATCTCTGTTTATAAGTGAGATTGGCCTTAATTTTCCTTTATTACAATGTTCTCATCAGCTTTTGGTATCAAAATTTGCAGACCTCATAAAACAAAGTTAGGATGTCCTCTCTTTATTCTGAAAGAGTCTGTGTAATATTGGTATCATTTTTCCTTTAAATATTTGGTAGAATTCACTGATCAAGCCATCCAGGCCTAGAGTTTTCTTCACTGGAGCATTTTCAATTAATTGTGAATATACTTTATATAGTGGCTATAGTATTCAGATTACCTACTTTTTCTTATGTCAGTTTTTCAAACTATGTTGTCATCACATGCTATAAAATATCTTATGTTTGTAAGATCTGTGCTAATATATAAGGTTTCATTCTTAGCATAATTATTTTTTCCTGGTCATTTTTTTGTGTGTTTTTTGTCTTCTAAATCACTGTAAAAATAGCATGGCATCAGACCTCGTCCAAGAGAGAGAATCAAGATCAGTATCAGCCCAAAGCTGATTTCTGTGAGGTGGTGGTCACACATACCTACTCTTTCCAACCTTTTTACCAATTCTGACACCAGCCGTCCCTCCCAAGGCACTCTCTACTTCTCAGCTGGGTTTGATAATTCATTGCAGTGGCCACACAGAACTCATAAGCCATACTCACAGTTATGAGTTTTATTAGGGAAGTAACAGGTTACAGTTCAGGATCAGGATCAACTTGGAAGTAATAGGAATAACGCAGGATACAGTTCTTCCATCAGGACAGCTTTTTCTCGGCTGCTACCACCATGCCGTCGTATGCTCTTGGCCTGAACCCTGTGCTCTTGGCCTGGGTTCTGCCGCTACTTGGGCTTGGCCTCTATCCTGCTCAGGCAAGTATTACAGCTTTTTAGCTCTGGCCTCAAATGCCCACAGGCACTGGCAGCAAGTGCCCACAACTCTGGCCGCAAGCCTCCTTCCTGAAGGTGTTCAGCTCTCTTGATTCATGGGTCGGCAAGCCTAGCCTGCCGGTCCCATGCTACTGCCGTCTCACTCCGTCCCTGGTGTTACAGCTCTGTCTCCTGGATCTAGGAGGTTTTCAGCGCAGGGACCTGGGTCCAAAAGACATGCTGCGCCCTGGCTCTTTTTTTTTTTTTTTTTATTGTGCTTTAAGTGAAACTTTACAAATCAAGTCAGTCTCTTACACAAAAATTTATATGCACTGCACTATATACTCCTAATTGCTCCCCCTCAATGGAACAGCACACTCCTTCCCTCCACATTCTCATTTCTTGTCCATTCCACCAGCTTCTGACCCCCTCTGCCCTCTCATCTCCTCTCCAGATGGGAGATTCCTTGCTCTTTTTTTGATGGTAGTGAGGTCTCCTCCAGCCTCTCGGATTGGCTCCCTTAAGCCTACAGGATGGCAGAACTGACCAATCCCCTATAAGAGTTCTGTGTACCTTATTTGCATAGAGCCACCCCCATAAGGGTTCCATGCACTTTATTTGCATTATTAGCAAGCTGTCCGATCCCTTTGGTGGGCCACAAGCACCTTATTTACATATTCCCACCCAATCATTTTTTGTGGGAGTTACCAGACCATGGCTAGAAGGGCCATACAGTAGTAATCCACTACACCACAGTCACTCTCTCCAGGAGTTCATCAGTTTCATTAGTCTGTTCAAAGAGGCTACCTTTGACTTTGTTGTATGTTTGTATCCTAGGTCATTTTTTCTGCTGTTACCTTTTTTATTTCCTTCTTCCTACTTTCTTTGGGTTTAGTTTGCTGTTATTTTTCCAACTTCTTCTTAGCTTATTGATTTTTAGCCTTTCATTCTGATATATGCAGTTAAGGCTATCAGTTCACCTCTAAGCACAGCTTAGCTGCATCCCCAGAGTTTTAACATGTTGTATTTTCATTATCATTCAATTCAAAATATTTTTGAGTTTCAAGTGCAGATTTCTTTGAATGATGACATTTTTAGAAATATATTTTTTAATTATGAAATATATAGGAATTTTCTAATCACCTGTTATTTTTGTTATTGACTTCTAGCGTTTACGGATAGTTCAACTGCAGTTTGATGAAGGAATATACTCTTTGTGATACACATCTTTGAAATTTGTTTCTGCTTGTTTTATGACCCAATATACTGTCCATTTTTTTCTGAGTTCTATGTATACTTGAAAATAATGTGTCATGTTTCATTTTCGGGCACCATTTTCTGTGTAAATCCTTCAGGTCAATTTTTTAGTCATGTACAGGCAGCCCCCAGATTATAAACGAGTTCCACTCCTACGTCTGTCTTTAAGATGAATTTGTATGTACAGTTCAGTTAGGTACAGTTCATATCTAACGTGAGTTAGTCAAATGTTTGTCTTAGTATATAGTATACATTTCTGTGCATAAAAAACATTAAAGAAACACTTTTGGATACAGTAAAAGATCTTTAACATAATAATACAGCAATAAATGCTTTGATGCACGCTGAAAAGTAGCACCTGTTTGTTACTACAAACCATTATATGTCCTGGAATTTTTAATATAGTAGGCTTTACGGGAATTGGTTCGTAAACAGGTTATACGTAAGTCAGACGTTTGTAACCTGGGGCGGAGGGACGGCTGCCTGTAGTTCAGTTCTCTTATATCCTTCCTATCATCCTATCAGTTTCTGTTAGAAGTGTTTTATAATTATGGATATGTCTGTCAATTTTTGTTTCATTTATTTTGAAGCTATATGATTAAGGAATACAGATTTAGAATTGTTATGACCAGTGAAGTCACAGGGTATCTCTCCCCTTTCTGCATATTCACATTCCTCCCAACATCCTCTTTTGGAACTCTTAGACCATAGTCAGGAATCTCTTCTCTATGGTGTCACCCTGTGGTCTGACCACCACTGTTTTCCTTTTTGCCACCTGCTTATAGTATTTCCTTTTTCAACCACCCCCTACACAGCCAAACTACCCCAACAGACAGCTGAGGAGCACATTTCCCTTTAGAAATAGATTGTTCTTTCTGGGACGGTAATATGAGTTGATTCCCAATCATTGAACTTAATCTCATTATCTTCCACAGCATCTATACAGTGCTTTGCACAGAGTACATGAATAATAAGTGCCATAAGTTTTTAGACCATGAGTTGGCTGACAATCAGATTTGTAATTCTGAAGTACTGCCTACTTGTTGTTGTTGTTAGGTCCCGTCAAGTCGGTTCTGACTCATAGCGACCCTACGCACAACAGAAGAGAACACTGCCTGGCCCTGCGCCATCCTCACAATTGTTGGTATGCCTGAGCCCATTGTTGCAGCCCCTGTGTCAGTCCATCTCATTGAGGGTCTTCCTCTTTTTCGCTGACGCTCTACTTTACCAAGCATGATATCCTTTTCCAGGGACTGATCCCTCCTGATAACATGTCCAAAGTAGGTGAGACTTAGTCTCGCCATCCTTGCCTCTAAGGAGCATTCTGGTTGTACTTCTTCCAAGACAGATTTGTTTGTTCTTTTGGCAGTCTGTAGTAATATTCAATGTTCTTCGCCAACACCACAATGCAAAGACATCGGTTCTTCTTCCATCTTCCTTATTCATTGTCCAGCTTTCCCATGCATATGAGGCAACTTAAAACACCATATCTTGAGTTAGGCACACCTTAATCCTTAAGGTGACATCTTTGCTTTTCAATACTTTAAAGAGGTCTTTTGCAGCCAGTTCGCCCAATGCAATGTGCCTTCTGATTTCCTGACTGCTGCGTCAATGGGTGTTGATTGTGGATCCAAATAAAATGAAATCCGTGACAACCTCAATCTTTTCTCTGTTTATCATGATGTTGCTTATTGGTCCACTTGTGAGGATTTTTGTTTTCTTCATGTTAAGGTATAATCCATACTGAGGGCCGTGGTCTTTGATCTTCATCAGTAAGTGCTTCAAGTCCTCTTCACTTTCAGCAAGCAAGGTTGTGTCATCTGCATAACACAGATTGTTAACGAGTCTTCCACCAATCCTGATGCTGTGTTCTTCATATAGTCCAGATTCTCATTATTTGCTCAGCATAGAGATTGACTAGGTATGGTTAAAGGATACAACTTGGACGCACGCCATTCCTGACTTTAAAGCATATAGTATCCCCTTGCTCTGTTCAAACGACTGCCTCTTGATCACCTTTCTTGGGAATAGGCATAAATATGTATCTCTTCCAGTTGGTTGGTCAGGTAGCTGTCTTTGAAATTTCTTGGCATAGACCGGTGAGCACTTCCAGTGCTACATCCCTTTGTTGAAACATCTCAGTTGGTATTCCCTCAATTCCTGGAGCCTTGTTTTTTGCCAATGGCTTCGCTGCAGCTTGGACCTCTTCTTTCAGTACTTTCAGTTCCTTATCATGTGCTACCTCCAGAAATGGTTGTGTGACTCTGTGTATTCCTTCCATCTTCTTTTGATGCTTCCTGTGTCGTTTAATATCTTCCCCATGAAATCCTTCACCATTGCAACTCAAGGCTTGAATTATTTCTTCAGTTCTTTCAGCTTGAGAAATGTTGAGTGTGTTCTTCCCTTTTGGTTTTCTGTCTCCAGGTCTTTGCACACGTCATCATAATACTTCACTTTATCTTCTCGAGCCAACCTTTGAAATCGTCTGTTCAGCTCTTTTACTTCATCCTTTTTTCCTTTTGCTTTAGCTACTTGACATTCAAGAGCAGGTTTCAGGGTCTCTTCTGACATCCATTTAGGTCTTTGCTTTCTCTCCTGTTTTTTTGATGACCTCTTGCTTTCTTCCTGTATGATGTCCTTAATGTCATTCCACAACTTGTCTGGTCTTTGGTCATTAGTGTTTAATGCTACGAATTTATTCTTGAGATGGTCTCTAAATTCAGGTGGGATATACTCAAGGTCGTACTTTGGCTCTTGAGGACTTGTTCTAATTTTCTTCAGTTTCAACTTGAACCCGCATATGAGTAATTGATGGTCCGATCCGTGGTCAGCCCCTGGCCTTGTTCTGACTGATGATATTGAGCTTTTCCATCGTCTCTTTCCACAGATGTAGTCGATTTGACTCCTGTGTATTCCATCTGGTGAGGTCCATGTATATATATAGTCACCGTTTATGTTGGTGAAAAAAGGTATTTGCAATGAAGAAGTTGTTGGTCTTGCAAAAATCAGTCATGCGATCTCCAGCATTGTTTCTATCGCCAGGGCCTTATTTTCCAACTACCAACCCTTCTTTGTTTCCAACTTTCACATTCCAATCACCAGTAATTACCAGTGCATCTTGATTGCACATTGGATCAATTTCAGACTGCAGAAGCTGGTAAAAATCTTCAATTTCTTCATCTTTGGCCTTAGTGGTTGGTGCGTAAATTTGAATGATAGTCGTATTTACTGGTCTTCCTTGTAGCATATGGATATTATCCTATCACTGACAGCATTTTACCTCAGGATAGATCTGGAAATGTTCTTTTTGACAATGAACGCAATGCCATTCCTCTTCAAGTTGTCGTTTCTGACACAGTAGACCATATGATTGTCCAATTCAGAATGACCAATATCAGTCCATTTCAGCTCACTAATGCCTAGGATATCGATCTTTATATGTTCCATTTCATTTCTGATGATTTCCAATTTTCCTGGATTCATACTTCGTACCCTCCATGTTCTGATTATTAGTGGATATTTTCAGCTGTTTCTTCTCATTTTGAGTCGTGCCACATCAGCAAATGAAGGTCCCGAAAGATTGACTCCATCCACATCACTAAGGTCGACTCTACTTTGAGGAGGCAACTCTTCCCCAGTCGTATTTTGAGTGCCTTCTAACTGAGGGGCTCATCTTCCGGCACTATATCAGACAATGTTCCGTTGCTATTCATAAGCTTTTCACTGGCTAATTCTTTTCAGAAGTAGACTGCCAGGTCCTTCTTCCTAGTCTGTCTTAGCCTGGTAACTCAGCTGAAACCTGCCCACCATGGGTGACCCTCCTGGTATTTGAATACTGGTGGCATAGCTTCCAGCATCACAGCAACACACAAGCCCTCACAGTACAACAAATTGACAGACACATGGGGGACTGCCTACTTAGTTTTCATTAATCTTTAAAACTGCTTATTTTTGCTCATACATATATTGACTTTTTTAGTGAAGTTTGTCAAAAGTTGATTGAGCATGTGTGAAAAATATGTTGGTTAATTATTGCCAGTTTCACTTCTTTGTAATCTGTGGCATTTGAAATATCTAAGTCGAGGGGGATTCCTAACTGAAAGGTTGGTGGTTCTAGCCCACCCAGTGGCTTCATGGGAGAAAGACCTGGCCATCTGCTTGCATAAAGATTATGTAGAAAACCCTATATGACAGTTTTACTCTTTGTCACATGGGGCCGCTGTGAGTCAAAATCAACCAACGCTACCTAACAACAAGAAGTCTGGGGGAAGGAGGGATTAGGTTGAAGCTTGAAGAATGCATGATGTGTTTAAAAGCTGATTTTTTTGGGTATTTGGTTTTTAAATAGGTGAAAAATAATGATAAAAAACAGTTTGCATTTGTGTGTACAAAGATATTGCTAGCCAATAGAAAACTTCTGAGAACTTCAATTACGAGTTTTTTAAAAACTCCAACTAAGTACAACAATATACAGAAAGTAACAGGACCCAACAGTGAGTTGAAATCCTGCCTGTCAGGAAATTCTAGCTAGGAAATCAGTGCAACTCTTAGAGTATATTTAGAGTATATTTTGAAAATGACCAAACACGAAAGTTTTAGACCCTCTTTTAATCATCAATAAACCTCAACTGAAGGGAGGAACGAGTTATTTTTGACAGGAGAAGGCACGTATTCATACGACAAACATTTATTGAATGCCTACTATGTGGCAACCACCATTAATTAGCTCTGGAGCGTAAAATGAGTGAGATAAACCCCACCCTGAAGGAGTTCAGAGCTCATGGAAGAGATTCTTAAAGTTAACTTGGATTGGCTTCTTGACCCAGCATAAGTCCTATTTTTCTGCTCCTTTTTAAACCCTACCTTCTAAGTCTCCTTGATTGACTTCTCGTCTTTGGCCTTTCCCCTTATCATAGGTAACATATTTTTCTGATCTCTGTTCCCTGCTTCTTCCAGTTCTATATTTTCTCTTCCTCAGGGCTATCATCTATTCCCATTGGCCTTTACTCTCACTTTTTTGTAATGATTGCCAAATTTCTATTGCTAGAAAAGAGCATTGCATTTATACCTGGCACTTCATACTCAAGAGTCTAAAACCAAAGAGTCTAGGATTTACAGTTGATCTAACAATTGGTGCTCAATGTCATAGCATCTTTCAGAAGTCAAGATAAATGAGTCAATGATAATAGGCGATAGTGACAGAGTTAGTGTTAACATCAGGCAAAGTCAGACTGGTAGTGGGATTTCAGTGAGGAAAGAAGTATTCGCTGCCCCACTCCCAAAATGCTTCCCCTCCAGCTTGATGAAAACTGAAATTATCAGGGAAAACTTTGGGCGTGAGGGACCAGACATTTATTTTTGAATTAGGCCCCTCTTAATGCAAGTTACCCTTCAAAGTGGTACACATCAGAGCCTTTACCAAAAGAAAGGTTTGCTAAGAGAAAGTGTGAAAATATTGGGCAGCAGAACAGGGTGGGGAGTAGGGCAAGATTGTGTGAGTGGGGTGAAAGACAGAGAAAGGAGAGAGACCAGAGGTACTAGAGAAAAGTCTCACTTGCCGGTTTTGCCTCATGCTGGCCTGACAGTCAAAAAGAAGCCATCTATACCCGCCCTTAGCTAAAAGGGTGGTACTAACTCCTACTGAGAGGTCAGTGGTAGTTCAGTGGTAGAATTCCTGCCTTCCATGCAGAAGACCCAGGTTTGATTCCCTACAGTATACCTCATGCGCAGCCACCACCCGTCTCTCGGTGGAGACTTGCATGTTGCTATGATGCTGAACAGGTTTCAGCAGACCTTCCAGACTAAGACAGACTAAGAAGAAAGGCCTGGCAATCTGCTTCTGAAAATCAGCCAATGAAAACCCTAGGGATCACAATAGTCTAATCCATAACTGATCATGGGGAGACTGGGCAGCCTTTCCTTCCACTGTGCATAGGGTTGCCATGAGTCAGGGGCCCACTCTACAACAGCTAACAACAACAGCTCCTACAGTGAATCCATAACGCTGAGTTGAGAAAATAGAAACCATTTGAATTTTAACAAAAATGGGGAGGAAAGAAACCTTGTATTGTTCCATCCCAGGAAAGGAGGGAACGTACTCTAACTTTGTGTTGTTGTCGGAGAACGCGTCTATTCTTCTTCAGTTTGTGTAATCCCAAGAATGCTGCTCCCCAAAAGGCACATGTAGCCAGGTGCTGTTGGAGTTTTATCTGTCTTCTCTGCCCTTGTGGTTATGAATTATCCAGACTTTAGTGCTTAACTACAAACAGAGGATTTTCCAGGTGGGGGATCTGAGTTATGAAAAGAAAAATGCTGAAATACAAGTCACTGGGGTAGTATGGTCTCTTGGGTGTGGGTAGAAAGTTCCTGACTTAGAGCTGAAGGCTTAACATATATGTTGAAGAGCTCAGCATATCTGGAGAGCCCCAGGGATTAGTCAAAGAACAAGGCATAGACGTTTTGGATGTGTGCATTATTTACAAGATAACGACAAAATGAAAAATAAAAATTGGCCCTGTCACCAACTTGTAGTTTCTTGAAATAGGTGACTCCCCTAAGAAGAGTCCATACAGGAGCATCACAGGCATTAGGCCCGCCGGAGGGCAGGAGTGGCTGCTGCCCAGGACACTTTTCTGGGCAGTGTGAGACACTGGAAATAGTAACCACTAGGCTTCAGTGGAGTCTATGATGGATGTAGTATTGTGTATTTTGTTTTTCATGATTCTGCAAGTTAAGTTCATCTTAAACATACAAATATTGCAAACTGATCTGAGTCATGCTTCTGTTTCTGTCTAACCAAATGTGAGAAATTTAAAATACACCTGTAAATGGGTTTTTGAATGGGTACCCTAAAAGTAGTGAGCACCCTAAAATACTGTGTTACTGCTCATTTTTCGCCTGAGACTCCTCTCAACATTTTTTTGTGTGAGAGTAGGAATATTTTTAAAACTAGTATCCTAATACAATGTAGAGGTACAAGAAGAGGGAATATAGGATTTTGTTCCTTTTTTCCTCGTGTATCTTAGTAGGTCCACAGTTTTAGTCAATCCTTTACAGATATCAACTCAGAAAATGTCACCTCAGCCCCCACCCCCTGCCCTGAAGTTGTGAGTTCTCTCTGTAATTCATTGGGCTCCTACATTTGGTTCTTTGGACATTTTCCCAAGCTTGTTCGACCATTAGCCTTCTGGACTTCTGGGTTTAAGTACTGTCAGATCAGATTTAAATCATGTGTTAAGGCTTGGTGGGCCCATCATTGTCCTCAATTTAAGAAGCATTATAGAGGTCATGACATTGCTACAAAGAAGGTGGCACTAATCCCTCACTTTATAAAAAGGAACGCTGTGGTATGCATTACACCAAAGGCACCAACCCCGCCAGCAGCAGAACCCAGAGAGCCAACCATGTGCTCATTTCCTCCGTTCTCGCGACGTCCTTCCAGAGATGGGTAGTACAAAACCAGATGTAAACTATTTTTCAAATACTCCTCTGACTTAGCATCAAGTTTCCCTGAGACCAGATGCCATTGTTTAAATAATATCCTGAAGGATCCAAAAAGCAGAAATTACTCATCGTGTTTCATTCATATAAAATCTGAAATAAAGCGGAAAAAGTACAAAGAAACCAAAGTGCCTTGAATATGCCTTGCCAGGCTAGAATAATTTGAATGTATATATGTATATGTGTGTATATATATATATACATATATATATACACACACACACATAGCTTCACTTATGAAAGCTCAGAAGTGAAGTGCTCCTTTTCTTTAATTATCAGTTGAACTTCCCCATTATTTGTTACTGCTCTTTAGTGGAAAACAAAGACAAACCATTACAATTTGTCTTGCAGAGGAGATTGGTTGTTTTTAGGAGATTGAGCAACACTTGCTTTAAAGTGGCTCTTTCCTTTAATCACTTCCATTTACTTATTTTATTGATTTATACCTTGTTCTCCACAACTATTACTTTGATCTGTATCTGTTAAGACACACAGCAAATAACTAAACCCCTTGTCTTTATATGAACATAATTTTCTGTGGCACTCCCTAGGTATACCAAACCTTCTCCAACCACAGGTGCCATCGGTTCCTAAGTTACACCAGGGCCGGTCATTGGCAGGTCATCAGCAAAACTGGCTGCTAGATGTCCAAGTGATAGGGATAGAGGTGGTGTAAGAAAAAAAAATAAATAAAGCCCCCACAAAATGTAATAGCAGAGGCCAGTAAAAGGTTGGCCAGCAATGGAGAAGGTCTACTGAGGTTAAATAGCATGAATTTGTAGTTGATCCTATCAGAATCATTGTGTGTGTGAGTTTTGTTGCTGTTGTTTACATTTTGCAGCTGCGTAAGGTAGCCTAGGGATGAAAAAAGCAGAAGGCAGGGAGTACCCAGAACTGGAGTTTGGCCCAGAGGACCGTGCAGAAAATCAAACAATGTAAGATTTTAGTGCATAGGATCCAGGTTAAGTAAGCAAGAGAGAACGTAAAGAACCAACTCATTAACTTGGAAACTAGGGAGGCCGATATTGTTTCTCCCCCAGCCATCCCCATTTTTGACCTGACTCACGCTTCGCCCCTCACCTGGAGTGCTCAAGGCTGCCTACTTTGGGGAGCGCAGCACAAGTCTCCCCTCCTCCCTCAGGCCTTCCCAGACAGTTCCATCCCACAAAAAGCTTGTCTTTTCCCCAAGTTTCTATTATACTCAGTTTCTCATAGTTGGAGGTATGATGTTTTAGGGCTAATCTTGTTTCTCAATAAAATTATAAACTCTTTGAGGACAAGGTTTAATAATTCTTTGTATTCCCCACAAGGCATAAACTAACTGTTGTTGTGAGTTGCCATCTAGATGACTCCGACTCATGACAACCCCATGTATTCAGAGTAGAACTGCTCCGTATGGTTTTCAAGGCTGCAACCTTTTGGAAGCTGATTGCCAGGCCTGTCTTCCGAGGCATCTCTGGTGGTTTTGAACCACCAACCTTTGAGCTAGTAGTTGAGCACTTAACCATTTGAGCCACTCAGGGACTTATAGACTAACTAGTACTGGTAAACTATTAGGGATTCAGCAAATGCTTGTGACTTCATTAGAAGAGGTCAAGAGGGAAATGCTGGCGTAAAATGGATGTGTCCAGTTCTCTGCATGCTATGGGCTGGGCGTCCATAAGGCAGCTCCACCAATCCTAGCGGTTTCCCGCCTACCTCCCACCAATCTCTGCCATCCCGTTGGCTTGGAATAGTTTAAGTGAAGAAGTAAAGGGTTCTCTAGAAATCCAAGATAGTAATTTAAAAACCTCTGGGCCTGAGACAAGGAGCCCTGGTGGTGCCGTGGTTAAATGCTTGGCTGCTAACTGGAAGGTCGGGGGTTCAGACCTCCCAGCACCGTCACGGGAGAGAGATGTGGCAGCCTACTGCTGTAAAGATTTCAGCCTTGGAACTCGGTGGGGCAGTTCTGCTTTGCCCTGGAGGGTTGCTGTGAGTTGGAATCTACTTGATGGCAGTGTGTTTGGTTTTGGTTTTGGTTTTGGTTGCTGTGGGGGTCTTTTTGGGGGGCCTAGCCACTCTTCCGTAAACCAGTTGCCATCGAGTCACCTCCAACTCACAGCGACCCCACACGGGCGGAGGAGAATTGTGCGCCCCAGGATTTTTGATGGCTGATTTTATCGCCTGGCCTTTCTCCTGAGGTGCCTCTGGGTGAACTCCAACCTCCGACCTTTCTGTTAGCAGTTGAGCACATTACCTGTGAGCATCACGTAGGACTCCCACTCCTCCACACCTGGCACCTGGTTTTTAGTATGTCTATCCTGGCCACCTCCTTCCTCTGAGACTTCTCACTACTAGCACGTGGGATAGAGAAAATACAGGGCACTGCATCATGTGTGCACTAAATAAAAAACCTCAGATGGACCTTCTGAAAGTTTCCATTCCATCAAATATTTACTTTGCCTTATAGGACATTTAAGGAGCCCTGGTGGCACAGTGGTTAAAGCGCTCAGCTTTTAACCAAAAGATCGGCAGTTCCAACCCACCAGCTGCTCCGTGGGAGAAAGATGTGGCAGTCTGCTTCTGGAACGATTACAGCCTTGAAAACCCTATGGGGCAGTTCTGTTCTGCCCTGTAGGGTCACTATGTGTCAGAATTGGCTCGAAAGCAGTGAGTTTGGTTTGGTTTTGGGTAGGACATTTAAAGTGTATATTATTCTAAGTTCTCAATCCAACAACCGTTATATTCCCAAGGTCACTGGATGTGTCAGAGACCACATACAGGTGCTTGGGCTCACCTATCTTACTATTAAAAATCTTCCTAAGGCCAGGAGGAGGCAAGATTAATGAAGCTTAACAAAGTGAGGGAGAAAAGAAAGATTTTCTCAAAGCCAGAAAACAAAGTTAGCATAATGCAAGATAAAATAGCATTCTTATCCCCCAAATCTTAGACTTTCTGCTGCCAACATCAGTTTTAAATACAAGTGCAAGATAAAGAGAGGGAATGAAATTGCCATAGAGTCCTAAGGTACCAACACTGGGATTTGAGCAACACAGAAAGATCTTCCTGATAGCAGTCTCCTGTGGCTGGAAATGAAGCAAAGCAAACCCTCCAGAATTCTATCTAATAAAAGATTCCCTTCCTGTTTGTTTTCAAATAAATGAGGTAGTCGGAATTTTTACCATAATCTGCTTTTTTTTTGTGAGCCAGTGAACATGAAGAATGGCCTTAGCCATAGTATCAACACACAATATTTTGGATATTGTTTTCTGATTTTAAACAGTGCGTTTTCTCTGCCGTTAAAATAAAGAAAAAAGTAGCCCCTGTGCGTATCACACAGCCCTTCAGCCGCCAGGGGCTGTTTAGAGCTCTTTGTCTTTGTCTTTTTTACTCTCTACTATGAATTCTTCTCAGGCATCATCATAATCTGTTCCTAGATTTCAGTACATTTTTAATATTAAAGAAATCCCTTCGACTGAAAGAAAAAAATCATCTTGCTCTTTATTTGACCTTTGTTGGTTTGATGTGTTTTTGAAAAGATCTGGGTCACAGTTTTATAAAGAAATGCACCAAGATGCGCCTGGAGGTGCACACCGGTGGAAAAAAAAAAAAAGATTAGAAGACGAAGCCTCTTGCTGAACCTAACACAGTCATTGCTCTCCCTGCACGGTTTCTTAAGGCTGCCTGAGTTCGTTTGAGTCGGGAAGGACATACATATCTTTCTGAAAGACACTGTTCATAACAGGAATTTTACTTTCAGGTATGTGTCTGTGGTCCAAATCAAGTTATATGTTCATGACCACCTTACTTGATTTGTAAAAATGCAAACCCCAGTGGCTCATAAAAGGTTGAAAGTGAACCACTCACTGACCGCCGTTTCCCCATCTCACCCAGAGCAGGTGTAGTGCTTAAGTGAGCCCAGATGCATGTGGTTGGGCGTGTTCTGCTGTATGCAAACTCAAGCCTAGAGAAGAACCAAAAACCAAACCCAGTGCCATTGAGTCGATTCCGACTCATAGCGACCCTATAGGACAGAGTAGAACGGCCCCATAGAGTTTCCAAAGAGAGCCTGGCGGATTTGAACTGCCAACCCTTGGATTAGCAGCCATAGCACTTAACCACTACACCACCAGGGTTTCTGCCTAGAGAAGAGGTTGGTAAGAAATGCATTTACGTTAGCAAAAATAATCCACGTAATGTTTTCAGAACTTCAAATAAATAACAACTTACTTTTAAAATAGCATTGATCTCCAGTAAAACACAGAACCGACTCTCAGGGAACCCACAGTCTAGCAGAGAAAAGCAGTATGTAAATAAATAATAATATTATGTGATAAATGACATAAAGGCAGAGACTTTGGGGTTAGGAAGACCTAGGCATGGGTCCTAGCTCTGCTACTAGTTAGCTGTGTGACTGTGGATAAGATATTAACTTCTCTAAACCTGTTTCTTCACGTGTAGATTAGCCATAAAATTATCTACCATGTAAAAAAAAAAAAAAAAATTTGAAGGTTAAAATGAAGTGATACATGCAGAAGGGTGCAGTATGGTGCCCAGGACATAGTAAACCCTCAGTAAATGGTAGTCATTGATGGTGGAGACGATAGTGTGCATCATCATGGCAGTAATAACTGCTAAGTACACAGAAGACACCCAGGCATCTTAGAGAATGATTAGTTCCACCAGAAGACTGAGGGAAGGTGCTAAGAGAGAGCTGTACCTTCTGCTGCTAGAAGGCATCTCAGGGGCACAGAGCAGTATGTGTCAAGGCATGAGGCACAAAATGATACAGGGCTGTTGGGAGGAATGCCAGCACAAAGTCCTAGAAAGTTAGGCTAAGATCACACGAGAAGGTTCTTAGATGATCCGTGCAAGGAGTTGGTCTTTATAAGTAAAAGAAATCATTGAAGTTTTTTAATATGGAGGATTGGAAATGGAATGATCAGATCTGCATTTTAAGCAGCAGTGTACAGAGTCAATCAAAGAAGAAAAATATACACACAGGCTTACTTGTGCTTACTTAACTAATCTGTAGTGCACAATTTCACACAGGTTTCACCAAATGTGGTGTGAAGCTGTGCACTACAGATTTGTAGGTAAGCACAGGTAAGCCCATGTATACCTTGTCTATTGGGTAATCCATCCCTGCAGCTATGTTAGGATGTTTCTCTCCGTGTTATAAAAGTCATAATATATTAGTCTCCAGTTAGAAACCTTGAGTTTTCCATTGTCTTTAGAATAAAGCCCAGACCCCTTGGTATGACCATCAAAGCCCTGACCATATAGTCCCCACCTGTCTTTCAACCCCTGCCCAGCCCACCACCACTTGATAGTCCTAAGCATGCCACACCTGTTCACACCCCTGACTTCCTGCTCTTCCCTCAGCTAGCAATTTCTTTTCCCTTTCATCCATCTGGAAAGTTCCCACTCATATCCACATCCAAATCAAATAGCATCGCCTCTGTACAGATTTGCATATCCCACTTTAAAATAAGCCCTCGTGCTCCCTGCCTTGGCCTGTTATATTCAACCGTATATTTAATTTAGCTCCTTTTTTATGTCTCATGTAAGAAGTGTAAGTTTCTCAAGGCCAAGACCCATTTCATACTCACTTTGCTACTCAGCACAGAGCTGTGCACAGAGTAACCACTGGTACAGGTTGACTGGACGCAGATCCTGACCACAGACTTTCAGAAACCTTAAGCGAGGTCTTTTGGCAACTTCACATTCCCTAACTTTTAATTCCATGAGAATTCCTTTTGTCTGTGCTGTGTGGAGGTGAACAACTCGTGAATTTAGTCAGTGATTGTTTACAATGGTGTTTTGAAAGTTTCTGCTGTGAGGTTGTGGGGTCTCTGTTCTCATTATTTGGGAAGTAGGGGGATTCATGCACAAAACCCTCATTAGTGTTAATTGGAACTGCTTAAGTAAATCCCCAGGGCCCCGTCGGGACAATAACCACCTTTGTCTTCCTATTTTGTGTTTTGTATAGAATGCCATATCTGGCAAGGCATGCCTTCTCAAACATAAGGAGATAATTGGTACTTTGAGGGGGAGATTTAACTTATTTATAATTGTCAAGAGTTTAAATATGCAGAAGGAAAGGAGGAGCAGTCTTAGCTTGCCTCTTGAAAAATGCCCTTGAACTGGGTCAAAAATCTCTGACCAAATCAGGTATTTTGAATTAAATTTTTAACGGAAGGTTGGACATGGGCACTTCTGTTGTAATTTTTGCTTTAAACTAGGAAACAATGTATTTTTCAGTCAATTCCATCTTCAACTCCCTTTTTGCAGTGCTGTTCACCAAAATCTCTTATGACTAATATGCTGATGTCGATGTCTAGTTCATATATGGTGATGGTATGCGAGACAAATGATAGAATGGTCCTTTCTTCTTCCTCATTTTCCTTGAGCCCTCAGCAACATCTGGCACCTAATTGCCTGCCTCCCTTTGTGAAACCCAAGCCTGAGCTCCCCACCTTCACCCCACCTCTCTGTCCGTTCCTGTTCTTTCCCTGGCCCCTCTTCTTGCCCCTGTCTCCAGAATGTTGGCGCCCCTCATGGATGAGTCTTTGCTCCTCGGCAATTCCTATTCTCCCCTTCGCCATTCAGAGAGATAGTCCAGTCCTGAGGTTTCGGCTTCCTCTCGGGTCCATGACACTTAGGTCTCCAGTCCTGGCTTTTCTCACAAGCTCCACTCCATATTTCCTCCTGAATGTCTGACTAGCATCTCAAACTCATACAAACCCAAACTTAGTATGTCTCCCACCCACACCCAGACCAGCCCCCTCTGCCCACTGCCTTGACAGTAACCTCACACTTCTTCAGACAAATGGCTAAAGGGGTAAATCCTCATTTCACTCGTCTCTCTCCTTTATTCTACAGCTTCTATTGTATGACCTTCCCATAGCCACCATCTGAGAACGAGAGCTCTTTACCTCTCCTAGATCACCCCAGGCACTCCTGGCTATCCCCCTGGATCCCAGATTAGCCCACCTTCTCCACGTCCTCAGTCATAAGTGGACACACTATGAGCTTGGATGTCATGTTTCAATCCTGGTTGTAGCCATTACTCTCTGTGAGTCTATTTCCTCATCTATTAAATGGATATGATAATATCTATCTCCCAAGTTTTATGTAAGGATCTTCACAATATGTGAAAGATTGTATGTGAGTTACTTAATATAGTGTCCATTATATATCAGGTATTCATGTTAGTTTCTCTTCACTTTCCCTGTTTTTTACTATATTAAAGCTAAAGTTGTTGGCGTGACTTTTACCGCCTTCCATAATTTCAAGGTCCCACCTACGTATTCGGCCATAATTTTCTTCACTTATTTACTCATTAAAACAATATTTAGTGAGCATTTACTGTGTGCCCAGTGCTGCAACTTTACTTTGATGTACAAAGAGTAAATATCAGAGGGACTCCAAATCCTCCATTAGCCTAACTGAATATCAACATTTTTCCATAAGTCCTCTGGGTCTTTTTTTAACAAAGTCTATCAAAAATCTCGGAAGTATTTTTTTTTTTTCTTTCCCTTGGTGGGGTTTTGGTTCTCCACTGATGGAAACTAACTTTTCAGGAAGTCTAACCCCACCCAAAAAGGAGTCAAAATCAACTCAAGAGCAATGGGTTTTGTGTTTTGGGTTTTCTTTCTGAGCAGAAGGCCAGGCACTGTAAGCAGAACAAAAATCACCCTGTCCCTCCCACAGTTTTTATTTTCTCCAAACCTTTTCAGAGATGTACCTTGAGAAGTGGAGAGATTGTGTCCCTCTGATTTGTATAAACTTGACCCTCAAAGTGTCCATGTTCTTTAACCTGTATCTCCCCAGACTTTCCCAAGCACCCTTCCTCACTCCATGCCTCTAAAATTGTTGTATTGATCATGATCCTTTAAAACCTGAATTAGCATGTACAGCCAAACACCTCATGGGATTTGATTCCTTGGTATGGAGGTTTAGGGTTATGGTTTCATGAAACATCTCAGTTAATTGGCCTAATATTGTATTTAGTGCTTCTGTTTTATCTCCTAGTTTGTTGCAGAGTCGCTGGGGTCTTAAATGCTTGCAAACAGCCATCTAAGGAGCAATTGCTTTCTATTTGCCTGGAGCAACAGAGAAAGAAGGGGAGTTAGGAATAGGAGGAGGAAATGGAATGTGTGACTAATTGCCTCCATGAACAGTGGCCTCCTTTGCCATGAGACCAGAAGAACTAGGTGGTGCCCAGTGACCATACAGAACTTTTGATCAAAGATTCTTCTATATAAGAATCTTTGATCAAGAGGGGGAAAATGTACAATAGAATTTCAAATTCCTGTGGACTCCAGACTTTCTGGAGCCATGGAGGCTGGACAAACCTGCAAAACTATTGCCTAGATAATCCTTAAAACTTAAACTAAAAAATACTGCCTGAAATCTCCTTCAAACCAAAGAGTAGTTTAGCTTAAGTAGTAGAGAATGTCTTCCTTGAGCATTATGCTCTTTTAAGAACTGTCTATATGGGATCAAACTGACAACAGTAACTCAAAAGATAAGATAGGAAGCTTAGGGGTAATGAGTTTATGTTAATAAGGGAGGAACAGTTCAGAAAAAGAGAGTGAGAATGGTTGCACCACTTGAAGAATGTAATCAATGCCACTAAATTGAACATGTAGAAATTGTGTATTTGGTGTATATTCACAACACCAACCAAAAGAATTAAAAAAAAAAAAAAAACCCTGCATTAGCCTTTCTTTGAAGGAAGGGTGTGTCATCATATATATCAACCTAAGTAAAGAAAAATACTAAGAATGATATTATTAGGAAGAAAAAACATTAGAAGTAGATACCAAAAATAGATCCTCTAGAGGGAAAGAGCTGGCATTTAATTTCAGAAGAAAAAGAAGCATGAGTCACTTAATATTGCAATTCTATAAAAAGTCTGATAGTGAGTAAAGGGGAAGAAACGTAGAGGAGGGAGCAGGGCGTGGATGAAACAGACTCCCCTCCTTCTGGTGAATCACTGGGATCCCCTTTGATCTCAGCAGCCCTGTAGGCCCTGGTGTTTGCCTGCAACTTTCTCAGCTTTGAAGCTGGTCTACTTATTAATAGTCCCTGTTCTGATTAAGAACTTCAATACCATGATGACAGAATCCGCTCCTTGTATTTAGGGAAAGGTTTTTGTGATTAGTTTATTCTAGACATTCTGAAGATCTTGTCATCTTAGGACAAAGGCTGATTTAACACAGTTGTGTGCTCTGAGGTTTTGTCATTCATTCACTCAGCAAATATTTATTGGAAACCATATGCTGGGCTTCATGCTAAATGCTGGGGGTGCAGCAGTGAGACTAACCCAGTCTCAACCTTGTGGAGCTTACAGTCTAGTGCAGGGGTCAGCCAACTTTTTCTGTAAAGGACCAGACAGCAAATGTATCTTTGTGGGCCATGTGGTCTATGTAGTGGTCTATGTAGCAACTACTCAACTCTGCTGCTGTCAAGCAAAAGCAGCCATAGACAGTGTGTAAACAAATCATCACAGCTGTGTTCCAATAAAACTTTATTTATAGAAAGAGGCAGTGGGCCAGATTTGGTCCTTAGTCTTAAGTTTGCTAACTCCTGGTTTAATGGATGCAACATACATAAATGCAAGTTTTTCATATTCTACATTGTTTTGGTTAGGTCTCTTTTGGTCAAAAGTGACAGAAAAGTCAAACCAGACTGAAAATCTAAGGACAGGGCTAACTTCGGGTACAGCCCAATAAAGGCATCAGTTTCTCTCTCTCCATTTCTGAGCTCTGCTTCCTCTGAATTGGCTTTACTCTCAGTCCAGATGTTACTCTGTGGCAGAAGGATGGTGGTGACAACTCCAGGAATGACATCCCCCCCCCCCGCCCCCAGGTGAAGTCCAGTCAGTTAAAGAGAATCTGAGTCTTTGTCTCTTGGTGACTCCGGTTAGCTGAATTTGAGTCATGTACCCAGGCCCTTAACAATCAAGGCACAGGGAATGTGATGCAATGATTAACTTAGACCCCTGCCCCATTCTCCGCCCCCGACCCTTGGGTGGACTCAGGTGAGGGGGAAGACTGGTGAATGAACGTTGGAGGGAAAAACTACAATTGTCTACTATGTAAATCTTGGGAAATTCTGAGTACCTCCTAAGGCCACATTTTTTTTAATAGGAGGTCTTTAATATGGTTTCAGCATTTTCATCTCCATCAGGAAATGAAACATGCAGCTTATGTGCAAAATATTATCCAAAATTTTCATGTATTTTTAATGTTCATCACAACATCAGTCTTCTCATTAAAGATAAGTCTAATTCATGAACACATTTGGGCAACTAATAGGTAATTTCCTGGCCTTTAACTACCTTACTTGTTTCCCAACTTTCCTATGTGTGTTAATCTTTGTGAGTAGACCTATCAGACCCTTGGTTTCCTTTTTGTGTCAGGGAATCTTTTGAACTGCTTGGAGCTGGCTTTAGAACATCCAGACCTAATTAAAGTGCTATGTTTGTACCATTCGCTTCATTATGATGCCACCATTTCCTCCAAGAACCGAATAAAACTGCTCCTTCTTCCTGAAAATACAACCTTTTCCAGAAACTGGTATATGCTACCCTTCAGACCATAGAAGTCTGCAGCTGCTTCAGCCCCTCCAACGTCCTAGGAAGCCCCAGCCAGTGAGAAAGCAGGCTCTCGCTCCCTTGTGACAGAAACTGGTCCCTATGAACAGAGAAGGGAGGACTCTTCTTGAGCTGCATACTCAGTTTGAAAGGACTGTTAGAATAAAGAGCTGTAAAATAAAATCATATTGAAGAAAGAGGAAAACGAGTATTTCAAAGGTTGTTAAGAAAATTGTGGGTATTTTTCCATTTTCACTTTATATTTTAGAATCAAAGCACACCAGCTCTGCTGCAGAGCACCTTTCTTAAAATGGATCACTCTGGGCAGTTGCTGTGGCAACACATAATACCTTAACCCCAATAAAAACGAAATTTCCTACAAGAATGTGGTACTTTTTTTTTCTCAGCTGCACTAGAGCATTTGTGTTTGCGCCATCTTTTACTATGGCTTTCATTCTGGTTTTTCAAACCACGTCGGAATTCAGCATCAGACGTGGAAGTTCTATGTACTCACTCCCCTAAAGAGCCCATGCAGGATCTTACTGCTACACATAGGCCCACCCCTCAGAAATGCCTTCCACATTTCTGTTTGTGTTACGTCCACTCACTCCCAGCAAATCTGGCTTCCTGGGCCCCACTCCTGTGTGCTTTTTACTTGTGCTTCACTACCCTTCAGAGGCCCAGTGTCTTTTTGATCCTCTCTGTTGTTGTTGTGTGCCATCAAGTCAATTTTGCCTCATGGTGACCCCAGGACAAAGTAGAACTGCCCCATAGGGTTTTCTAGGCTGTAATCTTTATGGGAGCAGATCACCAGGTCTTTTCTCCTGCAGAGCCACTGATGGGTTCGAACCACCAACCTTTCTGTTAGCATCTGAGCTCTTTAGCCACTGTGCCACCAAACCCCCCTTGCAGTGCCCACCACATCATTCACCACCACCCGACCCCAGAGTATATACCATGCCCCAAGGCTACCTCTCCTTCTTTCCCCACTTCTCCCACCCCCCTCAATCTACCTAAAATCAAACTCAAGTTACTTTATGGCGTTCAGCTAAGCCAGGTGCTAGAAGGATGGGATTCTGAGTAAACTCTTCCACAACGAGCAGAAGCTGCTGCTAAGTTTCCTTAACTCTGCCATATATTTCTGATTGGTAGATGTCCAGGCAGGGTGGGGAGGTAGTTAACACGTTATCTAATAGGTTTACAGAGGACCTGCTACCAACAAATAGAAGTGCACATTCTTTTAAGGCATGCTTGAATATTTTCAAAATTTGATTACCTACTAGGTCACAAAAGATGCCTCAACAGTTTCAGAGACGCTATAGCGATCAACTGTGTTATCTGTCAACTAGCAAATAAATTAGAATTCAGCAGTCATATGCCGCTTCATTATAGTTAAAAATCACAAATGTTTAGAACTAAATGACAATGCAAATATTATAGATCAAAGTTGGTACCTGCAGATAAATTAATACTTAGTAGTTTTTTTAGTAAATTTAGAACCTTAAACACAGTTACTAAAAAAATAAGAATAATTAAAAATAAAAACATTGGTGATGGTAGTACAACGTGATTGATGTCATCGATCTCACTGAATTGAATACATAAAAAATGTTGAATTGGTAAGGATTATGTTATCTATATTTTTACAATAATAAAAATATTTTTAATTAAAAAATAAATGAGTTAACTTTCACTTCAAGAAGATTTAAAACAAAGTAGACCTAAAGTAGGAAGGGAATAGGAAAGACTTTTGAAATAGAAAACAGTATGAAGGCAAAACCAAAAACTACTTCATTGAAAAGGCCTAATAAGAGAGAGAAAAATCTATCAAGTCTGATCAGGAAAAAAAAAAAAAAAAGAATGGCACAAATAAACAATATTAGATACAAAAAGAAGCATATAAATAAGGTAAAGGTTTAAGAAGTATAAAATTACACACACTAAAAACAATCTTCTGCTAATAGATTTTAAAATGTTAATTAAATGAACAATTTACTAGAAAAAGATAAATTACCAAATATGTCTCAGTTATGAACAGAAAACTTAATAACCATTCATGAAATTGAATTAATAATCAAATATATCACTCCATCCTCAAAGGTATGCCAGACCCCGACAATTTTGTGGGTTTATTTTCAAGCCTTCAAGGAGTAGAAAATCCATATCTTATATAAACTCTTGCAAGAAAAATAGAAGAGAGAATGTTTCCCACCTCATTCTACATGGCTGTTATACTCTTGACAGTAAAACCAGATATGGGCAATATAAGAAAATAAAATTATAGGCACAATTCACAAATAAGGAAGCCTAATGATGTTGGCCCACTCCAACTCATTGAGGGAAATTCCAAAAGAAAGTGGGTCCGAGGGGATCTGTGATTCTAAAGTATTAGTTCCTCAGGTGGGTTGGAATAGGGCGCAAATTTTCCTAGAAAATCTCGTCTCCGGGTAGAAGTCAGCACCCACGCATTCTACATTCGTGCTCACTAGGCCAGGAACTGGGATAAGCACTGGAGATACAGTTGAAGACAAGCCAGTTGCCTCACAGTCTAGTGGAAGAGACAGATGTTAATCAAGAAACCTCACAAATAAATGCATTGTGCTGAATCCTATGAAATTGCCATTTTAAGGTCAAAACAATAATTTAAGATCGGCAATATCATGGGGTTCCACCTAATATAACTCCAGGCTGCATTATGTGCTCTGATAGGAGGCACACGGTGTGGTGGAGTATGTAACAGAGGAACCTGACCAAGGACGTCTGTGGCACGGAAACATTGGTAGTCAGTGCTCAGCACAGCAGTGCAGATGCCTGGCAGCTGAAGGTCCGCCCTGAGTTAGGAATGGGTTAGCTGGAAACTGAAAGATGCATAGGCCTTAACCCGGCACAGGAATTGCCAGGGGGCGGTGGAGGGGGGAAGGGCATTATTGGGAAGGTATTTCAGTACCTGCAAAGCCCCTGCTGGGAGAGAAAGCTTGGGGCATTTGGTGAATGAATTTAAAGGTGTTGTCTGGTGTTTGAAAGCAAGGGGAAATTCTTGACAGGTAGCTAGGGGCTGGACTCTGCAGGACCTTGTTGGCCACATAAAGGATTTGGGTTTTGATTTTAAAGGTTAAGCAAAAAAAAAAAGTTTGATTTGAAAAACAAAACCAACATACCAGTGTTGCAGGGCAAGATGAGGGTATTTTGGATCAAAAAGGCTAGTGGCAATGGAGAGATTTGGAGACATATTTAGGACAGTAGCAGAATTCTTGTTCCTTTTTTTTTTTTTTTTTTTTGGCCCCTGCTGAACTGATCCCAAAGTGCTTGGTTGGACTTTGTGAATTAATATTGTCGTTGTTGTGTGCTGTCAAGTTGATTCCGACTCAGCAACGCCATGTGATAGAGCAGAACTGCCCCACAGGAAGGAGCCGATTCCCCAGTAAGGAAAGATACACGTGGGCTTACTTGCTAATCTATGGTGCTTACCTTGCTTATTGGGATTTCCGTTCCTGCCCATAGGGTTTCCCAGGCTGCAATCTTTACGGGAGAAGATTGCCAGATCTTTTTCCACAGAGCCACAGGAGAAAGGCAGGTATTCTGTGGCCATGGAGCAGAACACAGCTATCTACCTAGTCCTCCACCACCACCTTGGCGGAAGCCTTCACTTTGGTCACATTGTATCTTAGCTATCTAGTGCTGCTATGACAGAAATACCACAAGTGGATGGCTTTAACAAACAGAAATGTATTCTGTCACAGTTTAGGAGGATAGAAGTCTGAATTCAAGGGCACCAGCTCCAGGGGAAGGCTTGCTCTCTCTGTCAGCTCTGGTCCTGTCATCAGCCTTCCCTGTTCTAGAGCTTCTCAGCACAGGGATCCGAGGTCCAAAGGATGTGCTTTGCTCCTGGCTCTTCTTACTTGGTAGTAATGAGGTCCCGCTTCTCTCTGCTCTATCCTCTCTTTTAAATCTCGAAAGAGATTAACTCAAAATACAGCCTAATCCTGTAGATTAAGTCCTACCTCATTAACATAACTGCTTCTAATCCTGCCTCATTAACATCACAGAGGTTAGGATTTATAACATATAGGATCATCACCAGGAAACCCTCGTGGCATAGTGGTTAAGTGCTACGGCTGCTAACCAAGAGGTCGGCAGTGTGAATCCACCAGGCACTCCTTGGAAACTATGGGGCAGTTCTACTCTATCCTATAGGGTGACTATGAGTTGGAATCGACTCTATGGCAGTGGGTTTTGGTTTTTAGGATCAGTGGGTTTGGGTTTTTAGGATCATCACATCAGATCACAAAATGGTGGACAACCACACAATACTGGGAATCATGGCCTAGCCAAGTTGACACACATTTTTGAGGGACACAATTCAATCCATAACACATGGATACCATTTCCACTCAGTTTACAGGGGTCTTAGTACATTACAAAAGTGTTATTATTTGTCATGGTGTCCTGGAGCTTCCTAATTTACTCTGCTGAAGATGAAGGAACGTGGAAAGAATAGTAACCATGGCGGAGAGAGGGCCGCTTATGTCTATTTGTTGTGCAGTGGTTGAGAAATATAGAAGAGCGTACAGCTATGCACAGTGCTTTTTAAATGCAGTGGCAGTGGAGAGGTGGGATGGAAATGAGCCATAAGAGTTCTAGAAACTCCTTTCCAGAAGTACCCAAGCCAGAACAGCCTTTAACTTTGTGTCAGTTGGAGAGATCATTTTTCATTATTTCCTTTTTGCTTTTAGATGTAAATCAAAAGACCATACCAAAAACAAAACCAAATCCACTGCGTCCAGTCAGTTCCAACTCATAGCTACCCTATAGGACAGAGCAGAACTGCCACATAGGGTTTCCAAGTCTGTAAATCTTTATGGAAGCAGATTGCCGTGCTTTTCTTCTGCAGAGCAGCTGGTGGGTTTGAACCTCCAGCCTTTTGATTAGCCAGTCACTTAACCACTGCACCACCAGGGCTCCTCAAAAAGCTACAGAATAGCTTTAAAAAAATCCTTTGCAAAGAATTAAAAAATTATATTCTAGAACAGTTGGCATGGGATTTTAGTAGATAATGAATTATATTATTAGAACACATTTCTTCCTTAATTCAATTAATTATTTTTTAAAAAGTTGGGACTTACAGGCTAATAATTTGAAATTTTATTCCATAAATCCAGGGACTTGTGTCACTAACTCAGGTGCACACATTTGCATAGTATAGTACCCTATTTCCAGGTGTATCAATGAATCATTTATGAGATACACAGCAATTCAGCTTTAATATTCAGTTAAGCCACCTACAACACATGCAACAGATTTTGAAAATAACTAATCCCATCACATCTCAGATTAGGAAGAAGACTGCATAAACATAGCTGGAGAAAGACACCAAACATACACACTCACACCCATACCCACACTCGTGCACATCTGCATTCCTCTCAGGCACAGCTTTCCAAAGATTTTTCTTCCACTTTCCTCACTAACTTCTACATTTAGCTTCTAGAGACACGAATGGGGTGAGCCATCACCCTTTCCTTTAATAAGCTCAGTGACCATCAGTTAGCTGAGCACAGGCCTGATTATATTCTGAAGGCACCGGGAAACCCATGAGCCAGGAAAGCTCGCTGGGAGTAGGGCACTCTCATCTACCTTTGTTGGGGTTGGGGTTGAGGAGGCTTGGAGACACAGCTGTGCAGATTCTTGTTCATTCTTATCTTCATAATCGTATGGGTTATATCAAACACCCCAGGGTATCTAGCCATTTTGGGGGAGTGCTTTAATCAAACCAAAGACATGCCACGAATTGTCCTCAAATCACAGTTTAGTATGGTCATGGATCACATCCTCATCAGAAGAGGGTTAGCAGAGTGATAGACATCATGAGTGGAAAAGAGAGACTGTGTATTTTACTTATTTCTCAGATACTGGAAATTGTGCTAACAGGACTTTAAAAGAGTGAAGTGTTGTCACAGGGAATCTCTCCTAGAAGCACAAGGCCAGGCTGGGGAACTTTTCAGTTCGTAGCTTTTTTCTTTTATTTCATCTTGATTGATGGGTTTCTGACCACATGTAACAAACTCATCTTTGTGATGAGTAGATATTCTGGAATTTCTTAATTCAAGCAGTCATTTCCATGGTATAAAGGATAAGCTTTCATTTCTTTTTTTCCATTTTAGATAACTTACATACGCCAAGAATATGAAACAAAATTCAAAGGGTTGATGCCAGCTTCTCTAAGACAAGAACTCGAAGACACCATTTCCTCCCTAAAATCTCAGGTAATGACTGGAATCAAAACATTTGCCAAGTATTCAGATGACGTCCGTGTCCCGAAAGGAAACTTGCAAGTACATTTGAGCCTGAGTTGAATGCCAATACAATCAAAACCCCAAAACCAATTGCCGTTGAGTCCATCCCTATCAGTGTGATGTCATAACATAACCTACCACCCAGAATGAATTGTTTCTTCTCGCAGCATTTTTTTTCTCACTAGTTTGAGAGTTCATCGTAGCCATAGTATTACCTTTAAAGCACCTTGAAATTGAAACATTCAGTTATGATAACTTTTATACCATTTACAGTCCACCTTCCAATACAGCCTCACCCTTTTCTTCTTGGTACCAGGCCCAAAATACCACCACATAGCACACTGCTGATTCCTCACTATACTAGAGCGCTGAGAACATGAAAACACAGTTCAGTTAGAAACATTTGACTCTGGTGTATTTTATGTGGTTGTTGACAGTAGCAAGACATTTTAAGTTCCAGGAAGAAATAATGACAAGGTATTCAAACAATTAGATTAAATATTTCTTGATGAAATCTATACTTCTTGGCATAGTTCAGAAAATGGAATGTGAGAAATGAAACTGCTTTAAATTTGGATGCTTATTTTAAAATTCCAATATGCATTTTCTCCATATACGTCAGTATTATTTGAATGTTTTATGTATTTCTGGCCTAAGCTGTTTTTTAACTCAGGCATGAGAAGAAGCCCACTTATTCTCGTGTCTAATATACTTAGAAATTTAAATCATACTTTTTTCTCACAAAGCTTTGCAAGGGAAAGGATTTCTTTACTTCCCATGGCAAGAATAGCACCCAGCACATAGTAGATGCTCAATAAATATATTCACAAAAATAAAATAAATGATCCATTTTGATGGTATTCACATTAATTGTGATAAGTAAGACAAAATGCAGAGCAAAATTTAGCTCTTCCTTTTATATCCCTCTCAATAAAAAGACTCCTATCTGAAAATGAAATGTTATTATATCAAGCCTTATGTTACCATTGTTACCGTAAGAAGCTTTGCCCTGCTGTCCCATGCCAGAAAAAAAAAATAAGCACTGGAGCACGTTAACAAAAAAAGGGTTAAGTCATCTTTGTTTACATGAAAATCTCTCCTCTAGATGTGGTTTACGCATTAACTTTGTAGGAAAGTTTCCAGAGGGTCAACTTTGTACAACCTGGCACCTTTAAGAGAATTTTTTTTTTTTTTTTTTTAGGGGAAGAAAAAAAAAAGAAAAGAAATCTGATATCCACCTGCAGGGCTTCTGTTATCATTCATATCATTTCACTGTAATAAAAGCCACTTCAGCCTCCTAAAACTGGATGTTGACCCAGAAAGAGAGTGCTGCCGGCTGCATGAGGGCCTCAGCGCTGGCAGCTGCACGGAGCAGGCCAGGCCATACAGGGAGCAAATTTAGTTAGAAAGCACAGGTGCCTGTGTTTTTTGAAAATTGCTGGAATTCCTGCTCCAAAGCCTGGTGGGGGAGGGAACTTGGAGCAGTGTAATCCTTGCATCTGTCCAAACTATTAATTGTCCCCTAGGTCATTGGAGCAATTGGATAAAATGAAGACCAGGGTGATATTACAAATAAGCAAACCCAAGGGGACCGCTTTGATAGGCACCCAGTTAGAAGGAGTGTGCTTTCTTCCCTTTTAAGCACATTTTATATTCTGCCAGCTGTACTCTCTTGCATAACTATGTTTCAGGATCAGCCGTTGCCATGGTTTCAGTTCAGCCCTAAGAGGCAAGAGTAAACAATTCCGAAATGATCAAATGCCACTGACTCTTGATTGCATTAAGCTATAGTACGAGTTCTCCAAAAACCGTTTTCATTTGGTTGTGTAAGGTGCTTTTGAATTTATGACTGATATAGGTATAACGGAGCCCTGGTGGTGCAGTGGTTAATAGCTCTGGCTGCTACCAAAAGGTTAGCAGTTCAAGTCCACCAGCTGCTCCTTGGAAACCCTATGGGGCAGTTCTACTCCATCCTATAGGGTTGCTCTGAGTCAGAATCAACTCGATGGCAACAGGTAATGGGTATATGTATCTTTAATATTATAGACATTTACACTTCAAAATAATCAAACCACATTTTAAAGGTCCGATTTAGGAGACTATGCTACGAAACCTAGTTTCTTAGTCATCCCACCCCCACTCCCCCCAAGAGTGGGAACACCTGCTATGAGCGCTGCAGTAGGCAGTTTACATCAGCCATTTCCCATCTTCCTCATAACCTTGGGAGGCAGCTGTCATTAACCCCATTTCACAGATGAGGCATCAAGAGCTTAAGTGACTTCCCTAGAGCCATAAAAACCAAGCCAGAATGGAACCCAGGTTGACCTGACTCCAGACAAAGCTCAGGCTGTTTCCACTACAAAGCATTGTCTCTCCAACCTCAGGAAATCTTCAGGATGGATTGAGGTTTCCAGAAAGCAGTAATTTTCTTTTTCATTTGCTCATTCATTCATTAAACAGCTAATGTATATCCGCTACATGCCCAGCCCTGTAAAAGGCACTGGGGATTCAAAGACGAATAAACATCATCCCTGCCCCAGAAGAGCTTTCAGGTTTGGTGGAGACAGATACAGACAAATCACCACGAGGCAGTGTAGGAGGTGCTGATTAAATAGAGTCCAGGAAGACAGAAGAGGGAGCCACTGCCTCTGCCAGGGGTAGGAGGGGATGAGTAGGTGGGGCAGAGTCGCAGATGGAAGAGGTTTGAAGAGGTTGCATTTGGACTGGATCATGGAAGATGAATGGGAATTAGCTAGCCCAGCTTTCCAGCAGAGGTGTGAAAGACATGGTGTACAGGTGGCAATGGTGGGAAGAGGGTGACAAGAGACAGAGCTGCAAAGATAGGCTGGGGCTAGAGCAAAACAAGTGTGTAACAAGGCATTTGAACTTTATTCTGTAGTCTCTGATGGATTGTTCAGTAGGGATGGGACATGATCAAATGTACAAAACACAACATTGACATTCAACAAATCCTCTGAGTCTTATCTAGGGGATTGTCTGAATTTAAATAAAACCTCTCCATATGATTTGCCAATCTTAACATTTAGACCACCTTTGTCTCTTCTCATACAAAGTGTCTTTTCTAGGTGAACTTTCTGCAGAAGAGAGCATCCATCCTTCAAGAAGAGCTGACCACATACCAAAGCAGAAGGTACAGCTTATGGTCGGGAACACCTTCTGATCCATTTGTGTTGTTTGCCCCCATGAGTCTCCTGGTTTGGAGTTTAAGTCTTTATGAAAATACTTAGACATAATAGCAATTTCGGCTATTAAGTATAAAACAGACTGATTTTCGGTAAATAGCCTGTCTTCGAGAAGGCACCCGCCTCTTTCAGTCCCAGCACTGGTTGGTCAGCTCCATCAGGGCTGAGATGAGAGAATCTCAGGTGAATGGCCAGGCCAGGCCTCCCTGCAGGAGTCACAGTGACAGGTTGTCTGAGGAGACACTGTTTTCCTTTAAGATATTGAGATGATGCACATCTTAATATTAAAAGCCTGTCTCCCAGGAGGTCTGTTCTCTAAACCAGAAGAGATGAATGGCTCAGTTAGGTCGCAGCACTCACAGCAACTTTGCTCCTGTGGTGTCCTTCTCCAGGATGCACAAGACCTTTCTAGTCCAAGGTTCCCAGTGACATCACCAATGTCGATGGTGTTTACCTAGTGCTTGAGAGCAGCCAAGTTGGGTAATTCAGTCACACAACTTCCTTTTAGTGGGTGAAAGACCGAACCAGTTATTGGGCGTTGAACTAAAAGTAAAGAGCTCGTGAATGCTCTCACTTTTCAAAAGATTCCGTTTGCTAGTCGTCGATATGATTTGATCCCTTATGGACATAAAACCCAGAAAACAAAACCCATTGCCATCAAGCCGATTCCGACTCATAGTGAACCTATAGGATGGAGTAGAATTGCCCCATAGGGTTTCCAAGGCTGTAATCTTTATGGAAGCAGACTGTCACATCCTTCTCCCGAAGTGCACTTGGTGGGTTCAAACCACAGACCTTTAGGTTAGCAGATCAATGCTTAACCAATGCACCACCAGGACAAAAATGTTGAAAAATATGCTTTTCAACCTCTACCCAATTCCTGGATATCCAAAAAAAAAAAAAAAAAACCATTGCCGTCAAGTTGATTCCAACTCATAGCAACCTTATAGGACAGAGTAGAACTGTTCCATAGGGTTCCCAAGGCTGTAATCTTTACAGAAGGAGCCCTGGGGTTGCAGTGGTGAAGCACTCAGCTGCTAACTGAAAGGTCAGCGGTTTGAGCCAGTGAACCTCTCTGCGGGAGAAAGATGTGACAGTCTGCTTCCGTAAAGATTTACAGCCTTGGAAACTCGGTAGGGCAGCTCTACTCAGTCCCGTGGAGTCACAATGAGTCAGAATCAACTTGGTGGCAATGGGTTTGGTTTGATTTTGGAATCTTTACAGAAGCAGATCACCACATCATTTTCCCAATAGAGTAAGTAGGTGGTGAGTTCAAACTGCCGACCTTTTGGTTATTAGCCAAGTGCTTTAACCACAGTGCCACCAAGGCTCCTTTTCCAATTCCTGGATACTTGTCCAGAATTGGAACATATTTTTATAACTGGCAGACCTATTAAACCTAGAGGAAGTGATAACTGAGATTTTTGGCTTTCAGGTAACTACACAAGAGATAGCCGTGGATGCAATCGCCGGGGCTGCACTGTGGACGTCTTCCAGCAGGTTTGAAGATTTGGATATTGTAAAGTTAACTGTGAGATCAGTGGCATTTTTTAAGACTTAAAAGTATGTAATGAAGATCATAAAAACATGCATCATTCACACACTAGTGGGGTGGTTTTATTTGTGTCTGCCTAAGTTATTTTTTTTAACATCCCTTTATTTCTGATTTCCATATTTGTGTGCATTGGTGTGTGTGCTGAGTATTGCTTATGTTGGGAAGAGAAGTGATTTCCTATGATCTGCCTTGTTAATGCTTTTGCATAGATTTTTACCAGTTGCGTATGATCAAAAAATCACGCTTGTAGTATCATATCAAAAAATTTTAATGTGTTTACATTGTTTTCATGTTCATATATTATTAAAAAATTATTTTGTACTTATCAATATCATTTCTACTTTTTATTGCACCTCATTTCTTAAAATAAGTGTGACATTTACGTGGTATTTTTCCCTAGAAAATACTGTCAATCTCAAATTGTATTATGGGGAAAAAATACCTATGTCATGTCAAAGATTAAATCCATATTTAGTGCATGGAGCTGGTGTTTAGAATAAAATCACTGGGCCATCTGCTGTCAGTCCAAGTTCTTGTCTTGTTGGTCTCCAGTCAGAGCCTTGGGACTCCAGAGGCAGCATAATATAAGAAATGTATGTAGCAGCTTTGTTTCTTCTTGGTCTCTCCTTTTATGTGGTTATTTTAATTGTAATATCAATGTATACTCTTTAAGGAAACCTAAAAATGTAGTGGTGTGTTAAGAGGACACTCAACACGTTGGCGAGTGATTTTAGAATATGCTGCAATCTGTCCCATTTTCAAGAGGGTACCTCCTAGTCAAGAGAATATGGCGTTGTTGCCGTGAATGGATGGTTGGATCTGGATCTGTCTCCACACCTGAATACTGATAAGTAGATTTATGCTGATTGGTCAACCCTGATTTGCCAAGGAAATTTGGAATTGCAGTAAAAGGGACCAGCAAACAGGAAACAACTGATGCTCCAAATTCTTTGACTGCATTGTGGTGCGTGCCATGGGCCCTTTGAGACACTCTTGAAAAATCTGGCCCTCGGGAAGGGCTGCAATCATCTGGCTTACTGTAAAAGGGCAAGGGCAGAAAGTTTATTTACACATTTCCAGAAATTTTTTCTCTTTCCCACGCCTATGTCTGTTGTTTGCTGCCCAAGGGTGAATTGCCCTTTTTTGTCCTGTAACTGAGACAGGGAGATGATAAGGAAGTAACAGGTTTTACGGCCACTTCCAAAGCCAGGACTAGGATCAGCATAAATACCGCTTTGAGGCCGGCCATCACTAGGAGGCGTCCCCTTCTTGCCCTCAGTCTTCTCATTGTGCCCGGTAAATGTTCAGACCCTCATCCTCACATCTCTGCCGGGAATATAAGCCTCTGTCTTTCTTGGAAGATCAGGTTTTTCTTAAATATACAATAAATTATAGCAGTACCTTTAAAAAGAATCAGGAAAAAGCAAAATCACAGCAGATGCCATTAAAACCACCTAACAGTTGAGGACCGTTGGTTCTCAGACTGTAATATAGTGCTCGGAAGGGGAAGATTAAGTCTACATGATTCATTTGAAGTACTTCTGTATAAAAAAAAATCTGTACAGGCCATGAAAAACAGGTTGAAACTCAACAGCTTTCATTAGCTGGGTTATTAGCTGCTTGAAGTGAAAATGCTTTTGTGAATTGTACTGCATGCTGGAATTGGAACTCCCACTCAAGAAGGTTTGTTTTCCATGAGTAAATATCAGGAGGTGTTTTGGAAAGTTGCCTGCTACTCTTTCTTTTCCTTATTTCGAGGGTTATGAAAGTACAAACACTGGTGAACCTTTGACATTACCCAGATCCTGTTCCCCCCCGAAGCGTGTCATATGTGGCAGAGAGTAAACAGAATGGAACTCTCGGTCAGCTTGATTACCTGTGATAAGAAGAGGTGGCTGACACTAATGTTTTTGTGAAAGTTCTCTGATAAAAGAGGAGAAAGAAATTGTATTTGACGTGTTTGAAATTCCTTGTTGAATTGAGCAAGGAGTATATAAATGTCCACGGGGAGGAAAAGAAGAAGCAAGTGCTGAGGAGATAAATTATAAACATTGTGCCTTATTATGAAATCATCTGAGATTTCATCCTTTCTTTTATCTGGTGGAAAATTAATTGTTCATCACAAGTGCCTAATTTAGTTACATCTCAAGATGTTATTATTGGCTGCTGTACCTGAATCATCCACCTGTGCCTTTGACATTTCAGCATATGATTTTCAACAGGTAGTGGCTGGTAAAGCACTGGGAACGAGCTGAGCCAAAGAAAAGCCCTGGGGTGCCAGTGTTCTGGGTCCTCTGGGTGTTATCACCCAGTTAAGGAGCCTGAGAGGAGAGGGGTTGATAATAGCGTTAACTCTGCTGTCGCCGCCTGTTCGTAGTTTTGAGTCCGCCATTTCTGCGTCACCAAGCAGTGAGCACTTTCAGGGGTCTGACCTCTGATTTTGCAACCTCCTCAGTCAACAATGAACTCCTCAGAGGGCAGCCCTCAAGGGGCACAATGGAGAAAAAGGAAGACTAAGATGGAGGGACAGAGGATGGATGGCTTGCTCCATAGTTTGGTGGAAGAAATGACTGTGACTCAAGAGCAGTAGCTCAAATTCAAACACTCTCCCATAACGTCACATATTAACTGTGGTTTCTTCAGAAACAGGCGTACGCTCATGGTGGTGAGCAACCGCATTAAAGGAATCCGCAGAGAAAGTACAGAAAGAAGCAGCTGGGAGTTTGAATTACCAATTAACAGCTCTCTGACTGAAGTGTACCACCATCCGTGGAAGGCAGTGGTGGGTTAGCTTTCTTTCTATGAGTAAAAAGGAAAGGTAAAATATCAAAAATGGTGGGAGAAAAGTTTCAGAACACAAGGTCATTTTAATTCATAGTTTCTTTAAAAGAACTATCTCTTCTCAGCTTTTATATTTTGTTCAGAAAGGTCATTTCTTTTAAGCCTTGTCATTAAAGAAGGTTTGCTCTTTAAAGTGAATTATCAAAGGGTGTAGAAATTACAAGTTACTGAAACTAAAATGCATGATCAATTTTAAGTCAGCTAACTAAAGCCTACTTAAAATTGGATGTGCTTTTGTCCTGGCAGCCCCTTTGATAAAACCAGAAAAAGAAACATGGTTGGTCCATTCAAAGTAGGAAAAGAAGATAATTAGATAAAACTTTTTTTAACAGTTGAAGTGGTTCTTGGGTTTGAAGACTTGATTAGGAAACAGTGGCATAGGCTGTAATGGTATTTGAAAAGTAAAAAGGTGAATATCCCAGATTCTGACCTGTTTAGTATTATCATTCTTCATTATATTGTTTCAAAAACTGAATCAAACTTCAGATCATATCATTTACCTCTCACATAGAAGAAATTTGTGACAAGACTGAAGCATCCCTCAACAGTATCTACTTGAGTTGAAAATTCAGTCTTCCAAACATTTCAGTTTTGTAGGCAAAGATTTCTATCAGGCAAGTGTTTTAAAACCAAAGGCCCAAAATGCTGCTTATACATTCTGCTGTTTTCAAAACTGAAGCTTAGCCTAAACTTCAGACTAATGAATACTCTTATATCCTCTTTGGGTATCTACCATTTTAAGGGAGCACTCATGGGAAACAGCTAGTTGGGCATCTAGACTTTACCATGAACAGAAAGAGAGGGCTACCTAGTGAGAAGCCTGATCTATTTAATTAGCTAGCTTATGGTGACATGAAAGAAACCATCTTGGCCATAGACCTTCACCTTAACAGGAAAGAAAATTAGTTCATAGGTGAAATCTACCAATTAGCTTTTTTTCCTTAGGCGACTCCCTTTACCTATCTAGGCCTCATTTTTCTAACCTATAACATAGAAGGGTACGACACGATCAGTATTTCCCAAATTATACCATTTCAACTGTCTAATTCAATGTTTCTCAAACTAATATCCCATCAAGCCCTGTTCTGTATGATTTGCCTCAGAAGAGGTGTTCAGGTATCAAATACATTTAGGAAATAAATGTAGCATGCTATCTCCTCCTCCTGAAGACTCACATTTATATCATTCACTCATTCCATTCCTTTAATAAATAGTTACTGTTGCCTGGTGTGTGCTAGGGAACGCATTAACTGCTGCAAAACTTACTGGTTTGAAACAATAATGTATAATCATCTCTCAGGATACTGAGGTTTGTCCAGGCTCAACTAGGCTGTTCTCAACTGGTCTTATGCAGATGCAGTCAGAGGTTGGCTGGGGAGGCTCAATGGGCTGGAAGCCCACAATGGCTCACTCACATGTTGGCACCTGATTCTGCATGTTGGCTGGAGGTTGTGGCTGTGAGGAGCCCTCAAGAGTGAGTCCAGCAAGAGACCAGATGTGGAAGCCACTAAGGTGTGGGCCCATAAACAGGCATAGAGTCACTTCCGCCATGTTCTGTTGGTCAAAGCAATGACAAAGCCCACTCAGAGTCAAGGGGAGGAGACATGAGCCTGACCAACATCAAAGAATTTGTGGCCATTTTTAATCTACGTCCTCCTTTGGTAAAGAAATCTATTTAACTTTCTTTAATCTGGAATTTCGTCAAATGACTTGAGCATAGAACAGTTTTTTTGTTTTGGGGGAGGTTCTGTGCCTCACTTATTTCATTGCAGAGCTCTATCAAATAATAGTTTGAGAACCCCAAATCTTAAGTGATTGCTAAAAAGTTCCTTCCTGTTCAAAAATTCTGTCAGTCTAGAATTTTGTATTTCTACAAGCACATGTTAAATTAAGGATTTAGAAACATTGCTTGGGAAGCCCTGAGTTGGGAACATTCAAAAAGACCTGTGTGATTCTTTGAAACGGTAGTCACAACCATAGTTGAATGCTTCTGTAAACTCTTCTCTGGGACTTGGTATGCATTGCTTGTCGTAATTATCTGAGCAAGTATATTATTATAAAGGCCCACCAAAACCCATGCCCTGAGCTGAGGATGGTTTTTCCTTCTTTTGTGGAAATATCAGCCACATAGAAGGATGTAGACTTGATGAGCCTGTGAGGGAAAATTTCCTGAATCAAAGAACACTTAAGAATTACTCAACTAAGTAGAGCACAATCATCTAGATAAACAAATGAATCAGCCTCCCTAATGGCCCCATTAGCTTTCTCACCACTACAGCTGAGTTATCTGTCTTTATCCCGCTTATCCTATCGCTTATCCTATCGCCTGTATCTCACTGTTCTCAGCCTAAGCCTGGGTGGGGAATATAAAGAAGTCAACAAAGGCAAACATGGAGAGCAAGGATGCAATCCCATCTTTAGCTCTGAATGTGCAGCTTACTAAACAGTGGAGTTGACCTAGTGGTCAGCATGTGTTTTGAAAATATGGGAATGGTTAGTTTGTCTAGTTCTGCTTGGCAAGCAGAGCCTGAGAATTTAAGGATGCGAGAAAAATAGAAAAGATGCCATTTCTCTTTTGTTGTTGTTGTTGTTGTTAGTTGTCCTTGAGTCAGCTCCAGCTCATGGCGACCTTATATATAACAGACCAAAACATTGCCAGGCCTGTGCCATCTGCATGTTCTTTGATATGTGTGAGACCTTTGTTGAGGCTATTGCATCAATTCATCTCATTGAGAGTTTCTGTCATTTTCATTGGCCCTCTGCTTTACCAGACACAATCTCCTTCTCCAGCCATTGGTCTTTCCTGATTGTGTGTCCAAAAGTAAGCAAGACACAGAGCTTTCCTGTTGTATTTCTTCTCCTAACAGGATGGTGGAGGGTCCTGAGAACCTTGCAGTTTTTGCAAAATTTGTTTGACATCAACTGTTGTTGTTCTTAGATGCCGTTGAGTTGGTTCTGACTCACAGCAACCCCGTGCACAACTGAACGAAACACTGCCCAATCCTGCTTCATCCTCACAATTGGTGCTATGCTTGAGCCCATTGTTACAGCCACTGTGTCAGTCCATCTTGTTGATGGTCATGCTCTCTTTCACTGCCCGTCTGTTTTACGAAGCATGATGTCCTTCTCCAGGGGCTGATCCCTCCTGATAATATGTCCAAAGTATGTGAGACGTAGTCTCACCATCCTTGCTTCTAAGGAGCATTCCAGTTGTATTTTTGTGCCTTCCAACTTGAGGGGCTCATCTTACAGCACTATGTCAGGCAGTGTTCTGCTGCTATTCATGAGGTTTTTACCAGCTAATTCTTTTCAGTAGACCACTGGATCCTTCTTCCTGGTCTGTCTTAGCCTGGAAGCTCAGCTGAAACCTGTCCACCATGGATGACCCTGCTGGTATTTGAATACCAGTGGCATAGCTTCCAGCATCACAGCAACATACAAGCCCCTACAGTATGAGAAGCTGACAGACATGTGGGCAGTTAATACAACATCAACTGAGATTTCTCTATAAAGCTGGTTTGCATTTCCCAGTTGTGCTCTACTCGAGCTGACTGAAGCTGCCATTTACCTGACATTGACCCTGACGTGTTCCTCTGGTATGTATAAACTCCATTCTAGGCCACTTTCCCCTGAACATATTGGCATTTCCCAGCTACCACAGTGTCACAGTCCTGTGTGAAATCCTCTTCAGAACTGATCATTTGGCCGGTTGCATATCATTGTGTTTGTAGTAAAAATATTTATCCAAGCATACTACAGTGCTACTATGTGAAGCCTGGGGGTATTGCCTCCTCCTGTCTCCACCTGCTCCTCCTCTGAGTTAAGGATCTGGTGTACTTTTTCTGCCTAGAGTGATGTTTCTTGCATTGTTAGGGAATCTTTCTTTTTCTGAGTTCCCACTTGTGTTATCTGATTTTGTTCTTCAGTGTTTTTTTATTTACACATTTCAGCATGTGAATTTGGAAGGTACTAGAACACAAATTCGGTGGATTAGGGGGATTTTTTTCCCCCCTTTAAAATCCTTTCTACAGTCTTATTTGGAGTCTGTGTGTGTATATGTGTGTGTGTAATAAGAAATCCACACATCTTCTAATGCCAAAAAAAAATTTTTTTGAATATTTTTAAATAGGCTAACGAAGACTGAAATCTCCCACTGCTGGCTGTGCTATTGGGTACTTTGTCTAAAATGATATAACATCCCTCTGATTTTTTTATTGGTAAAGGAGAAAGATACATTGGCCCCATCTCCATCTCAAGTTGTAATTATTGTGTGCTCTGTGATGCCACCTTGAACTTATGAAGAGCATTCCTACTTCTTGAAAACTATAGACTGAGCTGCAGTCTTCAAAACATGAGTAAATTTGCTCAAAGAGAGTTAGGAAATATTTATTCATTAAATATTCTGCAGACCATTGCTGTATTTCTGTCCAAGGAGCTGATCTGGGGGCTGTGAGGCCTACAAAGATAAACAAGACTCACTCCTTGCCGATAAGAGCTTGTAATCCGTGAGGGAAGATAAGACAGATACAGAAAAAAAAAAGGATAAACAAGAGAGAATGTGATCTTTGTATAAGGAAAGTGCCAAACATGATGGGAATTCCAAGGAAGCAGAAATACTTTGAAAGAAAGTCTTACAGGAGGAGATGGCATTTAAGCTGGACTTGGGAAGAGGAATAGCATTTCAATAGGTAAAAATGTGGAGAAGGGCATACCAGATGGAGTCATAGCCAGTGAAGTGGTTCAGATCATCTAGATCATGAAGTGCTGGAAGAAAAGTAGTATGAGATAAGATTTAGAAGACGTCTTAGAGTCAGATTATGAAAGACAACGGGAACTGTATTTACTGAGTACCTACAACCACTGGTCTGCTGGGCTAGGCCTCAGGACATGTTAGTTAAGGGCTTTGGAGTCAGACCTGCATTTGTACAGGTTGCTTACCTTCTCTGAGTCTTAGTTTCCTTATCTTAGAATATGGAGACAATAGTAGAACATGGTTATAAAGATTAAATGAGATAATGCATACAGAGGTCTAACGTGCAATACACATTCAACAAATGAAAACTTTATTTTATGGCAATCCTCAATAATTTCATAAAATTAGTATTATTTATACTTGAAGAAACTAAGGCAAAGAGAAGTTTGGTAACTTGCCTGGGGCCACCTGTCCAACATGTGGTGGGAGAGCAGAAATTAGAACTCGTGTCTCTCTAACTTAGCCACTGTTGTTCATTGCACTGTATTCCATTGCCTCCATGGATGAGGAGAAACTTGAACTTCGTTTTATAAGCAACAGGGAGTGATTAAAGGGCTTTGAGCAGGGAAGTGACACCACTGAAAATTACTCCATGAGTGTTTGTCTAGCAGCAGCATGAGGTGGGATGGATTAGAGGAGACCAGAGGCTGGAGGTAGAGAAAAACCTAGGAAATGAATACAGTATTCCCAGAAGTTGGACCTTAGCTCCCACGAGAGAAATGTCTCTCTGTAAGTGGGAAGTAGGTCAAAGATGCAGCAGCCACATCACACCTGAATGCATGAGATGTTCGTGAAAGAGAAAGGAACAAAAGTGGGGCCAAGTTTTCTAGCCTAAAAAAAATGTATAGCACAGATTTGAGTGGAGGGAAGAATGATGAATGTGAGTTTAGACATAATGAGCTTCATGAGGCACCTGGAAACCTGGGTCAGGTCCAAAGATTTGCCAGTCCAGAACATCTAGGTGAGAGTTGATGCTGGGAGAGCTGACGGTGTCAGCAAGGATGGGAAAGGGCTGGGGAAACAGAAAAGGAGATGGAGAAGAGATAGGAGGGAACCAGGAGGGAGTGTATCATTAGGGGAGTCAAGAAAAAGAGTTGAAAAAAAAGAGGAGTAGGGGAATGGGCAGGCTGGTGAGCAGGATCAGACACACAGAGCTCCAAGGAGGATTAAGAAGACTGCTGAACCCACTCTTGGGGAAGAAGCAAGGGCGGTGATGGATTAGAGGAGACAAGCTAAGATCCTTGAGGGTCCAAACTGAAGGGCATAGTGGCTCCCAGACATCTAAAATCATGAAATAAGGGATGGAGAGCCAGGTACAGACGTTTTGAGAGCTCTTTAGGGATTGGAGGCAGGGTTCCCCCTTTTATTCTAAATCACAGTTTACAGTTAGCGATGGTTCCACCAGACACTAAATCTACAAAACACTGGAGCCCGTGTGGAACAAGCCATGTGAGTGGGTGTCCTGGATTATTTATGAAAGTTCAGGGTGATGTTTTTGAAAATCCAGCTCTTCTCTAATCATCCGGTGTGCACCAATTTGTAAATTTTGTAGAATAGCTAAATGAAGTTAGTCATTTTGCAAAGTAGCCCTCGGGATAAATCATGATAATAAAGTTGATTCCCTATGAGTGAAGCTTCCATACACTCAAATATTTATGTATCTGATCCTTCCTGACATGAAACTCTGGAATTATTGCTGGTGTCTGGGTATTTTTTCCCTTACTAACAACAACAAAAAGTCAACTTTAACTTAAGTTGGTATTAAGGTAGAACTTAACCTTGAGATTATATATGTGTGTATATATATATATAAAATCACAAAATGGCTCTTTTCTGTGCCCAACCCCCTAGCCCAAACACGGTACCCAAACCAAACCCATTTCCGTTGAGCCAATTCCAACTCATAGGAACCCTATAGGGTTTGTAAGGCAGTAATCTTTATGGAAGCAGGCTGCCACGTCTTTCTCCTATGGAGCAGATGGTAGGTTTGAACTGCCAACTTTTAGTTAGCAGCCTAGAGCTTAACCAGTGTGCCACTAGGGCTCCTAAAACATATACACACATAATAGTTCATGAAAACTAGGCAAACAATGGTAAACACGTTGTTGGTCAGAGGAGATGGCATAAAAGAAAGAGCCATGTAAGGGCCAGTATGAAGACTTTAGTATTGAACACCAGAAGATGAACCAACTTTTTAAAAAGAGAACTTAAACTTATGGAAATTCTGGAAATACAGGCAAGACTTTCCTATGACATAGAAGCATCTTGGTACCCTAAATTTCTTTAATGGGTTTTATAAGTCCTCGCCACAGTGACTGGAAGCCATAAATGTCTTCCTTTCTTTTTTTATAGCCTGGCATGAAAATTTCCATTATGCCAACACCGAAAGTTATTCATAGGGACTAAGAAAGAAAATAAATCGAGACACTGTAGTTCTATCAAACTGAGCGTATAGGCTCACTTTAGAGGAAGAAAGAAAAAAGGACTTTTTTCTACTAAGAAAAACCAAGAAGAGGCCATCTGGGCACTCTCTAATCGCCAGCCTGGCTGAGGCAGGGAAAGCAAGGGGAAATGTAGCTGTTTCAGATTTGCTGACTGTTCTCCAAAGAGGTGGCAAAGGGAACCCAACTTTTCCTGGGGCCCCTGAGCTGTTAGGAGAATTCAGTCAACTTGAGCTGGCCAGACCATGGCTTCCCAAGGGTATAGAGGGTAGAGTTGCCCACTGGGAGTGTCTGCAGAGGTGACTGTCTTGAGTAAACGTTCCAAGAGTGGAGAGGCTGGACCACCACTAGCCTAGCTCTGGGTTTTTCAGTCATAGGACATGCCCCTCCCGGCTACAAAAAGCAAGGTTGAGATCCAGTTGCAGTTGGAAAGTATGGCAGTATTTAGCTCGCCCACTGCAGTGTAGACAGTGAGAGGGAGGTCTTTAGACATTGAGCCAGGATTTCTCTGCTGGCTGGTATCCTGGAAGTGGTGCCCCTCTTGTGCCAGATGGTATCAGCTGGAAGCAAGCCGAGAAATGCCACAGGTAATTATGAGCTTGATTTTAGAATATTTAACCACCTGCTGGCGAGGATGTGCTTTTCATCCAGGCACTTCAGAAACAAATGGAGAGGATCCCAATGCAGGAAAATTGTAGTATTGTGGAGAGTTCTAGAAATGTATGGAAAACCAGGAGTCACATTTATTTATCTTCTGAGAGGAGCATTTGGAACAAAAATAATTGAAGTCTTATTTCAGATTAGCTTTACTATAATATAACTTAAATAATTTTATTTCATATACTTTGATTATACTACAATTCCTACTTGATCATTATGGTTTTATCTGGATTCATAAAGTGATTGTACCTAACCTTAAGGGTAGCTGAATTTTATTGTACCTTCTAACCACGGAGAAGAGAAAGCATACTTGTACTGTGATTATGGGCAAGTTATTAAATATTTTATTGTGAAAGTACACTTCACAGTACTTTATTTAAGGCAAGAGGTTGTATTGATAGCCAAATTCAATTTCTAATAATTGAGGTAAGTATTTAACTTTAGGCTAGCCATTTAAACTCTGTATGCCACAGATTCAGCATCCAGGTAAGTAGACAAGAAATAATGACAAACCAAAAGCAAACTTGTTGCTATCCAGTCAATTCCAACTCATGGCAACACCATAAGTTACAGAGTAGAACTGCTTCGTAGGATTTTCTTGGCTGTAATCTTATCATTAAAATCTAATGACCAAAGACCAGACAAGTTGTGGGATGATACCAAGGACATCATACATAAAGAAAGCAAAAGGTCATTAAAAAGAAAGAAAAGACCAAATGGATGTCAGAAGACACTCTGAAACTTGCTCTTGAATGTAGAGAAGCTACAGCACATGGAAGAAATGGTGAAGTAAAAGAACTTGAACAGAAGATTTCAAAGGGTGGCTCAAGAATACAAAGTAAAATATTATAATGAAATCTGCAAAGACCCGGAGTTAGAAAACCAAGAGGGAAGAACACTCTCAGCATTTCTCAAGCTGAAAGAATTGAAGAAAAAATTCAAGCTTCAAGTTGCAATATTGAAGGATTCTATGGGCAAAATATTGAACCACGCAGGAAACATCCAAAGAAGATGGAATGAATATACAGAGTCACTGTCCCAAAAAGAATTGGTCGACATTCAACCATTTTAGGAGGTAGCATCTGATCAAGAACCAATGGCACTGAAAGAAGAAGTCCAAGCTGCACTGATGGCATTGGCAAAAACAAGGCTCCAGGAATTGATGCAATACTAACTGAGGTGTTTCAACAAACAAATGCAGCGCTGGAGGTGCTCTGTGTCATCTGTGCCAAGAAATCTGGAAGACAGCTACCTCGCCAACCAACTGGAAAAGATCTGTATTTGTGCCCATTCCAAACAAAGGTGATCCAAAAAAATATGGAAATTATCGAACAATATCATTAATATCACATGCAAGTAAAATTTTACTGAAGATCATTCAAAAATGGTTGCAGCAGTACGTCGACAGGGAACTGCCAAGAGTTCAAGCCTGATTCAGAAGAGGACATGAACAAGGGATATCATTGCTGATATCAGATGGATCTTGGCCAAAAGCAGAGAATACCAGAAAGGCATTTACCTGTGTTTTATTGACTATTCAAGGCATTCAATTGTGTGGATCATAATGAATTATGGGTAACATTGCAAAGAATGAGACTTCCAGAACACTTAATTGTGTTCATGAGGAACCTGTACGTAGGAATCAAGAAGCAGTCGTTCAGACAGAACAAAGGGTTACTGCCTGGTTGAAAGTCAGGAAAGGTATGCGTCAGGGTTGTATCCTTTCACCATACTCATTCAATCTGTATGCTGAGCAAATAATCCAAGAAGCTGGACTATATGAAGAAGACCGTGGCATCAGAATTGGAGGAAGACTCATTAACAACCTGCAACATGCAGGTGACACAACCTTCCTTGCTGAAAGCGAAGAGGACTTGAATCACTTACTGATGAAGATCAAAGACCATAGCCTTCAGTATGGATTACACCTCAACATAAAGAAAACAGAAATCCTCACAACTGGACCAATAAGCACCATCATGATAAACAGAGAAAAAATGGAAGTTCTCAAAGATTTCATTTTACTTGGATCCACAATGAATGCCCAAGGAAGCAGCAACCAGGAAATCAAAGAACGTATTGCATTAGACGAATCTGCTGCAAAAGACCTCTTTAAAGTGTTTAAAAGTGAAGATGTTACTTTGAGGACTAAGATGCACCCAACCCAAGCCATGATATTTTCAGTCGCCTCGTGTGCAGGTCTTTTGCAGCACATTTGCCCAGTGCAATACATCTTTAAACCTGTGTTTACTATGGCCTATGCAGTTGAATATACAGTCTACCTGTTCAAGGGCAAGATTGGTAATGACTCATCTGACTCCATCTGCAGCTTAGGGAAAGAAATAGATCTTTTTTGCAACACTTAATTTTTAAAAATTCATCAAATATTAAAAGGTTTTCATGTTTCACTATATCTAAGAAGAAAAAAAGTGATATGCAGATTCTCGAACTAATAAGAGTCAAGAAAAGCCATAATTTTGAAAATAAAGCATTTAGTTAAAAGGAAGACATCTCATTTGATTGTGACCACAATCTTGAAAGACGTAAAAAATATTTGAAGGATGTGAAGAGCCAATTCCTTGGTTTTGAGAGAATGTGATAGGCTCCTTTATGAGGTGGAAAAAATTTTGATAGCATAGTAGAAACCTAGCCAGATGCAATGAATTTGTATGCCCCAGAGCCAACCAGTAGTTTAGGCAACGGAATCAATTCTCTGTGAAACACATAAAGACAGGAAGACGTTTTCAGCACCAACAAAGCAATGTTTCATCACTTCCAGAAATGAATTTGTTGGTTTGAGGTCAAAGTACAGGGGAAAGCCTTAAGAACCTATTCAGAAGCATCAAAGAGTTCTACAGAAAAGTCAGTGAAATGGAGCAAGGAAACTTTCTGACTTCCAGCAGATACTACTCAATGAATTTCTAGAGCATTCATGCACATCAAATCCACATTATCTATTTTCTAGAAATGACCCTGATTTTAAACACAGTTTCAAGGCTGTTGGAGCAATGAAAAAGGCTAATATGAAGATGTTATTTTCTGTCCAATGTCACTGGACTCATATTTTAAGAAAACAGCCAGCCTAGCCCATGAAGAAAGTCTTCAAAAAGGAACACTTATGATCTAGTTTTTATATTGATTATTGGTTTTACATATTTGGTGAGTGTTTATATAAAAAACATTTGCTTTTTAATTTATTTTTGAGATGACTTTTGTGTTTTTAATGTTACTAAACAGGTTCTGGAAACCCTGGTGGCGTAGTGGTTAAGTGCTACAGCTGCTACCCAAGAGGTCAGCAGTTCAAATCCGCCAGGCGCTCCTTGGAAACTCTATGGGGCAGTTCTACTCTGTCCTGTAGGGTCGCTATGAGTTGGAATCGACTCGACGGCAGTGGGTTTGGAAACAGGTTCTTAAAAATGAAACCTTAATTCGTGACAGGGTGCCTGTGAGAAATAAGAATAATTCAACTTTTTACCAGCTTGGTAACCAACTAGGTTGTGGAGGATCACTTGCCTTCAGTTAGTGAATTTGGGACCAAGAATTGTTATATACAGTCCTTCTAGCCTTTCAATCAAACATGCAGAACTTTTAATCCTGATAACTTAGTCCAAAGTTAAAGTTTACCTAGAAGAGTATTAAGACTGGAGCTGTGGGGTAGTCTGAATTAAAAAAAAAAAAAAGTTCTGCTAAATCAGGGACTTGCCAAGAACATCTCTGAAACGTTCCTTCCCTAAGATTAGCATAGCAACTGACCCATGTGTCCGCTCTTTTGCTTTCTAAAGAATTATCTATTTCAGGGGGCTCATTTCAGGATGCCAAATTGGCTAATCACCAATCACATAATCATCCGATGGAAGAGGATTTTCACCCCCCCCCCACCTTCTCCCACCAACCTCATCGTGGGGTATGGTCTCTGTCA